>NC_089747.1:7432500-7467500 GCF_040412425.1 Macrobrachium rosenbergii
TGTCATAGAAGGTGATGGAACGGGAAGGAAGAGAGAGAGAGAGAGAGAGAGAGAGAGAGAGAGAGAGAGATACTCACGCGAACGGGAAGAGAGAGAGAGAGAGAGAGAGAGAGAGAAATAAAATATATACCTAGCAAAAGCCATACTCAGGTGGTATACTAGAAAATAATGGAACAGGAGAGAGAGAGAGAGAGAGAGAGAGAGAGAGAGAGAGAGAGAGAGAGAGAGAGAGAGAGACGGGGGGGGGACGGCAACACCATTCCTTGTTATCAACGCACGAAACGCACAGCAAAAGCTTTTGCCAGAGCTCTTTAATGATGGCATTACGGGGATTACGGAGCGTATATTGTAATCTCATGTATGCGTAGTTTCGCCGCCTTCAATCTCGGGTAAGAAGAAAACACGGCAGCAACGCAAAAAAATGCTGTGCGTAATTCAACATAATTGCGAAAGTTTAAATTTAGAGGTTTGTTTTGCAAATGCCCAAATTTTACGTAGTTAAACGAAATGACAGACTTCTGTTTGAGATTACCCTAGATTGCTTAGGACGGAAAACTGTTTTCGAAATTTTGGGTTTCTCAGATAATAAGTCATGGAAATATATTTATAAACAGTTTTCAACTCATGATAAAGGCAAAGCAAATATCAGCTTGATCTACTAAGTATAAAAACACTTGAAATCGACAGACATACTATCTACATAAAAGTACAAGTATATTATGTATATAAACAAACACCAAATATGTTTTCCGCGATGGATTCAGTAAATGTGTTACCTGGTTCTAATCTTTCCCAAGCCAAGTAGAAGCTACTTGCCATGGATGTAAACCCCTTCTTTGTGAGAGCTAGGAAAGGGAGGGTGGCAAAGTCTGCAATCTCACCCTTTGTGCCAAATTCATACAAAATCAGGTTCTTTCCTTCTGTTAGTTTGAAAGAAGAGGGATTCCATCTTGAACACGTGATTTAGGATATCTAGGTGCAAAACTGTGGCATAAGATAGGCCAAAGGCCAAGCACTGAGACCGATGAGGTCATTCGGCGCTGAAACGGAAATTGACAGTAAAAGGTCTGAAAGGCGTAACAGGAGGAAAACCTCGCAGTTGCACTATGAATTAACTGTTAGGGCAGGGTGGAAAGTAAGACGAAAGAAGGAGAATGTGAAAGGAGGTACAGTAAAAGGAACGAAAGGGGTTGCAGCTAGGGGCTGAAGGCACGCTGCAAAGAGCCTCAAGCAATGGCTACAGTGCACCGCATGAGGTGCACTGACGGCAGTACCCCCCCTACGGGGGATGAGGTAAGTAACCGTGAGGGAAGTATGGGCCAGGTGATATTTGCAGATGATAATGATGATTGAGGACAGTGAAGAGAAACTGCAGACTACGGAGAGGGATTAATGAGTAAGAGGAGCAAGTTGAAAGTGAATGTGGTGAAGAAGACTAACAAAAAACGCAGAAAAAGAACCAAGAGACAGAAAGAATTTAAAAGTAGGATGAGAGAGGAGGAAAGCCACAAGATACACAAAGCAAGGAAGGTCGCAGGTATACACAATATGGAGTAGTGGATGTTGAAGACAAATGAGTGAATACACTAAAAAAAAAAGTCGAGAATTTTAAGATTAATTGTAACGTATAGTAGAATTCTAGAGAAAGAGGAACTGAAGATAATCTGGTCATGTAGAGAAAATGAAAGACAGGTTCGCGAAAACAAGAGCTATTTTTGGAAGAGTTGGGACGCGATTTGACGTACTACTGATGAGCATTCCATATATATAAGTAAATAAGTATACACATATGAATATGTATGTATACATAATACATAACATGTACATATGTACAGTATATATATATATATATATATATATATATATATATATATATATATATATATATATATATATATATATAAATATATATATATATATAATATATATATATATATATATATATATATATATATATATATATATATATATATATATATATATATATATAGTGTGTGTGTCTGTGTTTTCATTTGTATATTGACTCCTCAAATTTCACTAACCCTTCCTAGAGCTGAGTCATTAACAAAAAAAAAAAAAAAAAAACTACCTTTGTTTTTTTCTAAACAAATACGACTGTTAAGGAAATTCCTTTCAATTCCATCAAGCTCTTCAAACGTCGAGTTTAAGTAAAACGCTCACCTACTGCGATAACGTCTTTCAATATTAGTCGTCCTCGGCGTTCCAGCACGGAAAGAGAGAGAGAGAGAGAGAGAGAGAGAGAGAGAGATTTTTACGATCATTAAAACCAGCGTCGCAACATGTAGGTTATTGACGCCGCAAGGAAATGGAATATGAAACTAAAGCAAAATTTGTTTAAAAGGAAAGTTTTCAGAGAGAGAGAGAGAGAGAGAGAGAGAGAGAGAGAGAGAGAGAGAGAGAGAGAGAGAGAGAGAATCTATTTTCGGGGAAAAAAAAACTCGACTCACTTGTAAACACGACCAAAGAACAAAATGAAATAATCGTCCAACGCCGAGAGAGAAATTCAATTATCACTCATTTGGCGTCTAATAAAAATCAGAGTTATGTCCATTCACACTTTTTAAAAGGATAATCCACATGGTCTGATACTTCACAATAGCAGCTAAATTGCGATTTTTCTTCCCCCTGATGGCACAAAGAAGATATTCCTCCCCCTCATTAAGTGGGGGGCAATTATCACTAATTAGGGAATCGTGCCTTCCAACCAGACCCCAATTTCTGATGATGGATTGAAGCTGTCACGAAATGCCCCGTCTGGTTAACCCCACCCCCCACCCCCTATACACTTGTAAGGGATAAGCCACTTTAAAATATCGCAAGGGGATGGATATTTCATTTCTGAAGTTCTCAGTTTTTACTCTTTTTCTTTTTCTGTTCGAAAATAATAAAAACTTTCTTGATGCAAACAGGACTTATTTCTATTAATTTTTCTACCTACGTAACCTCTCTCTCTCTCTCTCTCTCTCTCTCTCTCTCTACACACACACACACACACACATTTATATATATATATATATATATATATATATATATATATATATATATATATATATATATATATATATATATATATATATATATAATATAATCAGTAAGCTACAAACGTCCTTCAATATCCAATTCGCTCTACCTCGGAAATAATATATTTTCCTATATGTTACCGAAGGAAGTTTTAGTTGATAATAAGTTCGTCGTCCCGTGGGCTCGAACCAACGAAGGACAAGAACTCAGGACTACAATGGACGCCTTAACCCACACGCCAACCAACGAAGGACAAGAACTCCGGACTACAGTGGTCTCCTAGGGCTGGCCCGAAGGACTAGACTTATTTTACGTGGCTAAGAACCAATTGGTTACCTAGCAACGGGACCTACAGCTTGTTGTGGAATCCGAACCACATTATACCGAGAAATGAATTTCTATCACCAGAAATAAATTCCTCTAATTCTTCACTGGCCGGCCGGGGAATCGCGTCGCGGGCCTAGAAGAGTGCTAGGCGAGTACGATGCCGACCCATCCAATGAAGAACTACATCTGGTTTGAAATTTGATAAGCCAATATGCCTTGCAAATTAAGGGAAAACAGAAGTGTTTAATGTATATATAAATGCATAGGATGGAAAAATGTGTATTTTCTCAAAACTTTTATGAAACGTGAAATACATCTCTGCAACTATTCTTAAAGAAAACAAAGCTTACTGAGTGATGTATGTATGCATTACATATAAGTGTGTGTGTGACCGTGATAAAAATGCATACATACACACACATACACATATATCAACTTTATCACACACAGTTGTTCTGTGCATTAGTAGAATTACCAACAGACCCTGTTAGTAACACACACACACACACACACACACACACACATATATATATATATATATATATATATATATATATATATATATATATATATATATATATATATATATATATATATATATATACATACATATATATATATATATATATATATATATATATATATATATAGTGTATGCGTATATATAATTAATATGAGAAATCGAAAGCCGGTCAAGATGATCGGCGATAAGCAGCCAAAGTCTCCCACCGCACCATCGACCCTCCTTTTTTTTTTTAAAAGCAGCGATGCATCACGCAATACCCGAAGCCCTTCTTATCATTAATTACCCGCTCTAACTACTCCTAACAACCCTTAACTACCCTACCGTAGCCAATTAGCGAGTGGCGGCGGCAACTGCCCCGGAGGAGAGGATTTCCCGTGACCGGCGGCCATTTTCGGGTGATACATCATCGCACATCATTAAGGCAAAAGACTTCACGACGAGGTTAATCGCTCCCCTAACCTTCCTGGGAATGGCTAATCGACCTCTCATGACCTCCTCCTCAGCCGCCGCCGCCGCCGACCCTTTGTTGAAGCGCGGGGCGCCGCCCCACGGCGCTGACCAGCACTTGAATGACGGTTGGGGGAGGGAGGGGGAGAGATTCCCCCTTCTCTCTCTCTCTCTCTCTCTCTCTCTCTCTCTCTCTCTCTCTCTCTCTCTCTCTCTCCTTTTTTCCTTTTCCCTCTCTCTCTCTCTCTCCTTTTCTTCTTTTCTCTCTCTCTCTCTCTCTCTCTCTCTCTCTCTCTCTCTCTCTCTCTCTCTCTCTCTCTCTCAAATCGAAAAACTGTTTTACGGACCTATTCACTATTCATGACTGTGAGAAAGATTACATATCTATTCAGCGAAAGAGATTACAGATCTGGTCACGAGAAAAGAAACCATTACAGTCGCATTCAGGAGAAGAAGATTACGGATATTCGAAATATATTACAGAATATCTTTTAACTGCTACAAATTATTATTATATCACTTCGGCAAGTAAGACAAAATAACGCAAGTAAGGTAAATAAATACATACAGTAAGACAAAAATAAAAAAGGTAAATACATAAATAAAGTAAATAAATAAATGTGCTAAAATTAGACGCCCAATATCAGTGTCACACCAAATTCCCTTTCTTATAAGAATACTTCATAATAACATTGAAAATTGGACATTTATAATAAACTTTTAAATATTTAGGAACAAAGTTAATTACAAAAAAAAAGTTACTTGCAAAACAAAAGCGATTGGAAAATGTGAAGACATAAATTGGAAAGAATAAAAAAAAAAAAAAAAATACATGACAAGCTCAGCTGGAAAGGGAAAAAACCATTAGGAAAGTTCCGTGATTTCATTTCCAAAAATCTTTTACCCATGATTTCATTTCCAAAAATCTTTTACCCAATGAACTGTCGGGAAAATTTAAAACAGGAAGAGGAAAAACATGTACAGGAGGTAAAAAAAAAAAAAAAAAAAGTCTGGAGTGCAATCTTGCACAACAGAAGGTAAATGGAGCATTTTCTTTCTCTCTACTTTTTTTCTCTTCCAAAATGAAGTCGATGACCAAACTCTCAAAACTGACAAGTTAAATACACATTGTTTATTTACAGACTGGCATGCCATGTTGACAAACAAATATTAACTTGATTCGTCCCCGTTTGGGATATTGATCGTTCTTAAACTCTGGTTGCATTTTCCTTTGTCTATCTCTTTCCTGAGTGGGAGGGATTAGTTAAAGCCAATTCATTTCTACCTCATACACGTCCTTACACCTCTTCTTTCACCTCCCCCCCCCACCTCCCCTCCTTGGTGCCATGGCCCTTTTGTCACCAGTGCCTGAAATGGAATATAAAATTAGGCCCAAGGCCAAGCGCTTGGACCTAAGAGGTCATTCAGCGCTGAAAGGGAAAATGAGAGTTGAAAGGCTTAACAGGTGTAACAGGAGGAAAACCTCGCAGCTGCACTGTGGAACAATATTGTTAGGAGAGGGTGGAAAGTAGGACGGAAGAAAGGGAATACGAAAGGAGGTACAGTAAAACAAGAGGAAAACCTCGCAGCTGCACTGTGGAACAATATTGTTAGGAAAGGGTGGAAGGTACAATGGAAGAAAGAATATGAATGGAGATACAATAAAAGGAATGAAAAGGATTGCAATTAGGGGACGAAGGGACGTTGCAAAGAACCTTAAGTAATAACTACAGTGCACATCAGGAGGTGCACTGACGGCACTAACCCCCCTACCGGGACCCCAGTGTCTGAGCCTTGAGCCTTAATATCATTCAACCACTTAGCTCTCTCAAAGTATGCATTACAATTTTGTTATGCCCGCCAAGCAACCATTTCTCATATTTACTCTGTAGAAATCAGCAAAACTCGGACACGTTGACTTGGCGAATGCTCTACATTCGGGAAATGGAATTCACTCCCAGCTTACGTGTTTTCGGATTCTTTTCACCGTTTCCTTTTTTCCTCTAACTCTCTACTTCTCGTTTACGCCAGACCTAAGCTTGATAACATTCCTAAATCAGCCCCTTTCTCTCTCTCTCTCTCTCATCGCTAGGGCCTTCTAACGGACCACCAGTATCATATGCATATTAACATCGCTTCAAAACCAAGCCAGTAACTTTTTAATTCATTCTCCAGCACAACTTTTTAGGTGCATTTCGAAGCAAACGTAAATCCTTAACTAATTCCTTCATGCATTAAAAGGCAATTGCAGGATAAGACCCGCAAACTTTAAAATGCCACTTCCTAATCATCTGAAAGTTTTTCGTGAATCGGCCAGCAAGACGAATAATTGATCCTTTAGCGAACACTCTGTTTTAAAGGTGGTCTTAGGAGGCGTCCACACTGCAGTGGTACGTGCACTTTACAGAGCGACGTGTCATAAACATGTTAGCAACTTATGGCATACATGTCGCCAACAGGTTGAAAACAAGTCGACGACCACGAGTGGAGAAAGGTTCGCTTGTAAATGCTGGATAATCTTGAGAAGCACTAGTTCGGACCACCAACAAGTCGATAACATGTATTCAGCACATTTGTGACTTGTGTGCAATAAGTTACCTACATATCATAAATAGTTGGTAACTTATCGCACATAAGTCACAAAAGTGCTGAATACAAGTTAAGAGACTTGTTGGTGGTCCTGACTAGTGATTCTCATGATTGTCCAGCACTTACAAGAGAACCTTTCCCCATGTCATGAAAACACTGTTTATTACATGTTGGTAACTTATCACACACGTCACAAATGTGCTGAATACAAGTTATCGACTTGTTGGTGGTACTAACTAGTGCTTCTCATGATTGTCCAGCACTTACTTACAAAAGAACCTTTCCCCATGTCATAAACACACAAACTGTTTATGACATGTTGGTAACTTATCGCACACAAGTCACAAACATGATGAATACAAGTTAGAGACTTGTTGGTGGTCCTGACTAGTGCTTCTCATGATTGTACAGCACTTACAAGAGAACCTTTCCCCATGTCATAAACACATTGTTTATGACATACTGGTTACTTATCCCACACAAGTCACAAACTTGTTGAATACAAGTTACAGACTTGTTGGTGGTCCTGACTAGTGCTTCGCATGATTCTCCAGCATTCACAAGAGAACCTCTCCCCACTCATGGTCGTTGACTCGTTTTCAACCTGTTGGCGACATGTATGAAATAAGTTGCTAACATGTTTATGGCACGTCTCACTGTAAAGTGCACGTATCTTAACGCTTGGAGTGATGAATTTTCCGGAATGTTCTTGCAAGCTCCTGAATCGCCATTGAACTGTAAATTCTATATCAAAATTGATTACTGTAACAATGTTGGCAACCCACCCTTAGTGATGACATTAATTTAAATATATTATATGATTATAATCTTTGTAGTTTTAGAGACTCATTTATGTCCCCCTTCGTCACAAAAATCCATAAGCTTTAATGAAACTTGCAACAGATCTGAGGGTTCTGGTACAAGTAACACTGAGGCCCTAAGAGCTAATGGGATAGGAGCAAGTCATTGGAGCAAGTTATTACAACAAGTCATTGGTGCAAGTCACTGGAGTAAGTTATTAGGACAAGTCATGGGAGCAAGTCATTGGAGTAAGTCATTTGAACAAGTCATGGGAGCAAGTCACTGGAGTAAGTCATTAGAACAAGTCATTGGAGTAAGTCATTAGAACAAGTCATGGGAACTAGCCATTGGAGTATTGGGGTAAGTCATTAGAAAAAGTCACTGGAGCAAGTCATTGGAGAAAGTCATTGGGACAAGCCACTGGAGCAACTCATTAGAACAAATCACTGAAACAAGTCACTAAGCAAGTCATTAAAACAAGTCATTGGAAAAAGTCACTATAACAAGTCACTGGAGCAAGTCACTAGTACAAGTTATTGGAGTAACTCATAGAACAAGCCATCAGAACAAATCATTCTCAGTCATTTCCTAATCAATTTCATTACCAAGGTAATGATTTTCAACTCTGAAAAACTAAACTTCCCGTCACTCTCCTCGATAACAAGTCTTCATCAAACTCCCCTCCAAAATAACTCTTTATGTAGTTTTCCATTTTTCCTTTTGATTTTTCCCAAAGCAAATCGTAACTTCACAGCAAAAACTGTTTTCGTGATTTCCAAAATTCCGGAAGAGGCTGGACATGGCAATCAAAAGAATGCGATATGATTTTCCCGTAGCTGATATCGGATCTTCATTTTAATTAATGTTCTTTCCGAACAGCCTGACGAATTACAGTAAAATAATATCAACAATAACAACAACAACATTTTGGTAAACAAAGTGTGCACTTTAGTCTCAACAACTGGTCGTAGCTTTTGTTAAATTTGTCCTAATATTCTCCCTTAGATTATGATTCTAAATGTGATTATCACAGAATTGACTAACACTAAGCATATAAACTTACAATTAACTTGCCTTATTGAAGTATACAAAAAATTACAAATAAAACATTGACAAAGCTAATGTAAAAAGATAAAATGAAGGGATAAGAGAAACATAAGACTGAATAATTAATCAATTAGAAAGGCAATAAAAGATACAACGTTTGAAATGCAAAGATAAGCAACAAGCTTTGCTTTGGTCTCCAACGAGTGGAGAGAGAGAGAGAGAGAGAGAGAGAGAGAGAGAGAGAGAGAGAGAGAGAGAGAATGTTTCAAATGCAAAAATTAAGAAACAAGATTTTTCCCAGGTCTCCAAAGAGAGAGAGAATATTTCAAATGCAAAGATAAGCAACAAGATTTTGCTCAGGTCTCAACTCAATAGGTCTCCAACGATGAGAGAGAGAGAGAGAGAGAGAGAGAGAGAGAGAGAGAGATGTTTCAAATGGGAAGATAAGCAACAAGATCTTGCTCAGGTCTCCCAGAGAGAGAGAGAGAGAGAGAGAGAGAGAGAGAGAGAGAGAGAGAGAGAGAGAGGCAGGCTCATTTCTCCTCCCTCACAGGAGAATGTTGGTATTAAGGTATTGTGGAAGCAAACCGTCAATTTAACCTTATATTTATGTACGGTGCGGCTTTCCCTTTAATAAAGCCTAAATGTTGGTGCTCGCGTAAATTTTCTGTTATTACACGATTCGATTTTTTCTCTCTCTCTTTCTCTCTCTTCCTTTAATCTCGACGGAAAATTCTCTCTCTCTCTCTCTCTCTCTCTCTCTCTCTCTCTCTCTCTCTCTCTCTCTCTCTCTTTACAACGTCTTCTCAATGATTGGTCTCTCGTCTCTTCGTCTCATTGACGTTGTTCTTGCTAATATATTCTTTATTCATTTATTCTTTATTCGCTGCTTACTAAGTCTGTCCTCCCGTCTCACTTAATTACAATTTACCAAGTTACTTTCACCGTCCAATTTCTTCATTACCCAAACTGGAGTCTGCCTGAACAAACTCCTTACATTATACAACTGCATAAAATTGGTTCGCTTTTAGTTTATCTTCTGAACTATACATTAACCTCTGTTCATTCCCTTGACTCTTCTTGTATGTATGAAATAAAAGGGGAAATGAGAACAGTTTTATTTACATATAGGATTTTCTTCTTGGCCCCTAAAAACAAATATCCATCAATTAGAGATTTTCCATTGGTCCTCTTTATTCCTTAATATGGAAAGACCTCATTTTCAAGCTCGGAAACACATGGACATGACACTTCATTCCAAAAACCAATATTTAGGAACTTGCAACAGACCAGAGGAGTATGGTGTGAGTGACAACTGGTCATGAAGAAGTCAGAGACTCGGAATGATTGAAATATGAACAAAAAATGGACAACAGACCCAGAACCGTGTCACGTAACAAATGTTACTTAGAACAGGAAAAAAAAATACTTAGAGGGCGATCCTACCGATCAACTTTTTTGACGAAATATTTTTGGTGGCCAATAATTTCACTTCAAAATGTTTGCACAAAGTTTGCATAAATATTGCGTAAGAAGCCTTCCGCATGCTCCTCAGATGATCATTTTTCTTTTTTTAGTTTTTCTGTCCGCATTTTTTCTTTCCGCCCTTAGATCTTAAAAACTACTGAGGCTAGACGGCTGCAAATTGGTATGTTGATCATCCACCCTCCAATCAACAAACATACCAAATTGCAGCCCTCTAGCCTCAGTAGTTTTTATTTTATTTAAGGCTAAGTTTAGCCATAATCGCGCATCTAGCAACGATACAGGATAGGCCACTACCGGCTTATTATGCGGCTCATAGCATTTTACCGAGACCACCGAAAAATAGATCTATTTCTGGTGGCCTTGATTATACGCTGTACAGAAAAATTGATTGCGCATTATTTCCTTTTTTTTTTTGCTAAACTGCGAAGAATTACGCTAAAATTTTCATCGTGTTAGTGTCCTAATAACTCTCAAGAGTAAGTTGGTGTGATAGATATCAATAATAGCCACTGAAATAACCATCATTAAGAAGTTTATCAATCAATATACAAGCACAATGTGATAGTCACGTATGATTTAAACTACTTTTCAAGCAATGCCTTAGAATCCAGCATTACAGTTTCATTTTCCGTTAAATTTCGTTGGTCTCTTCCAATGTCTGTTTACATTCGCGTACATTTTTTTTCGAAGTCTTACTTTAAATTCTCCAGACTTTTCAAGGTTTCTTCAACTTTTCAACAGGCTTTATTTTTTCTTAGCCTACTTTTAAATTCCGCTAGTCTTTTGCTCGTTGTCTTTTACATTCCTGAAGTCCCTTTCAAGTTTTGCTTTACTTTGCAACAGTCTCTCTGTCAAGGTTCAATTTACATTCCAGCAGTCTGTTAGCCGCTAGAATGAGGCCAGAACCTGACCTGGCCAAACAAAGCACGTGCTGAAATAAACTACGAACACTTAAAAAACGTAAACATGGTTATTTTCTTCACGAAAGAGTTGTGTATTACTCGAACACTTCAATAAAAGAGAGGAAAGACCTCCAAACTCTTTAAAAAGTAAACGTGATTATTTTATTCAGCAAAAGGTTGTGTATTACTCGAACACTTAAATACAAGAGGAAAGATTGCAAACACTTTAGAAAGTAATCGTGATTATACTCTTCAGCAAAAAGTCTTGTATTACTCAGACACTTCGATACAAGAGAGGAAGAACCCCAAACACTTTAAAAAGTAAATATGGTTATTCTCTTCAACACAAAGTCTTGTATTACTTAAATACAAGAGAGGAAAGACCCCCAAAACACTTTAAAAAGTGATCTTGATTATTTTCTTCAGCAAAATGTCTTGTATTACTCGGGCACTTGAATACAAGAGGAAAGACCCCCAAAAACACTTTAAAAAGTAATCGTGATTATTTTCCTCAGCAAAAAGTATTGTAATACTCAGACACTTAAATACAAGAGGAAAGACCCAAGTAAACGTGGTTATTTCTTCAAAAACTTGTAAAAGGAATCACTTGAAAAAGTCATTCTCTTCTACAAAAAGTCTCGTATCGCTCGCGCAGTTAAATACAAATGTAAAGACTCTGTAGTATTTGAGAAAGACATAGCAGTGACGACTCTGCAAGGTTACCTCAGACTCTCCTCACTGAGAGAAGAAGGTGATAGCAGGGATGGCGTATTTAAACTGTGCATCAGTGTAATGACAAAAGATTCAAATATATAGTGATAATAAGATGCAAATTTTTGCTGTTACCTCACACACATAGTATGTACTACCTATATATATATATATATATATATATATATATATATATATATATATATATATATATATATATATATATATATATATATATATATATTTATATATATATATATAATATATATATGTGTGTGCGTAAATTTTATCCAATGACATTTTTCAGATTCGCTAACATTAAGCTACAAATGTCGTTTAATGTCGAATTCGCTCTACTTTGGAAATAATACAGAAGGGGCGAATCAAATATTAAACGACATTTGTAGCTTAATGTTTGTGAATAAATATGTATGTATGTATGTATGTATGTATGTATGTATGTATGTATGTATGTATGTGTGCACGGGCGTGGCATTAAGCGCAGATTTATATTGTTCTTCCCTTAAGACAGAGCGCCATTTAAATACCACGAGTGGGTTTTCGGTTGTCGCTCTAAGCATGGGAAGGGGGGGGGGGCATACTTACAAGGGGTATGTGGGCAGACGTGCCAAGAGTTGGCACTGTTCCTGTCTTTTTTTCTCCTCGTTTTTTTCCCTTCTCACTCGCAAGCTACCTCTTCTTCTTCTTCTTCTTCTTCTTCTTCTTCTTCCTTCTTCTCTTCTTCTTCTTCTTCTCATCATACCTTCTCTCTCTCTCTCTGTCTCTCTGTCTCTCTGTCTCTCTCTGTCTCTCTCTCTCTCAGCATTTAACCACGACAGATACACCCATAACTTACAAAAAGCAAAAGGATGATACCTCTTCCTACTTTCTCTCTCTCTCTCTCTCTCTCTCTCTCGGCATATAATCACAAAAAGATACAGCTATAACTTGCAAAAAGCAAATGAAAGATACTTCATCCTTCTCTCTCTCTCTCTCTCTCTCTCTCTCTCTCTCTCTCTCTCTCTCTCTCTCTCTCTCTTTCAGCATACAGCCACGCCACGGACAGATTTCATCCTGCTCTCTCTCTCTCTCTCTCTCTCTCTCTCTCTCTCTCTCTCTCTCTCTCTCTCTCTCTCTCTCTCTCAGCACATAACCACAGCCAGATACAGCTATAACTAACAAAAAGCAAAAGAAAGATACTGCCCCTTACTCTCTCTCTCTCTCTCTCTCTCTCTCTCTCTCTCAGCACATAGCCACAGACAAATTCAGTCACAACTTACAAAAACCAAAGGAAAGATACAGAAAAATGTCCCATTACTACTTTCTCAAGTGAGTAGCAACAATATTTCTACGTTTTGGTACAAAGTTAACTTCTGGCCTCTCAATGGACACCCACAACACGAACTCATAAAAAGTGCATCCGAAGGCTTTCTAAAATTACTCCTCTATTATAAGAACGCCAACAGTCTTCGAAAATATCCCACGACGTCTGTTTTGAAACTGCTAAATGTTTCATGAGAACTCTAGCAGAAGTTTGTTCCCGTAACAAATAGCTGTTATTGATTTTCAAATGTTTAGGTCGCTGGAATATTCCTTCGCGTTCATCAATAATCTGTAAGACCAGGATACAGAAGGAACAATAATAATATGACCACAAGGGCACAGAAACAATTACCGTTTGTAATAAATAGGTAGAACCACACAAAATCACTGCATTAAGACCTGATAATTACTGTTCCAATCATAAATTCTCTTTAGCCAAAATTTACGACAATTCTCGAAGCTTAATAAGTTTAAATCATATACAACAAACCACCATGCGTAATTACATACATTTAAAACCCAAATGCATCGTTTTATCCCATATTCAAAAAATAAAAATATAAAAACACTGAATTTAGAGCTATGAAATCCCAAATTCGATCCTCCAGGAGAGAAGCGAGTTAGGCCCAGTTCCTGAAAATCAACCGGCCTTCTACTTGACTGAGCAATGAATCACGTGGTGGCTGGTCAATGGTGGTTCGTCTTCGAGAGGATGAGCAAGGGTATGAGGCCCGCAACTGCATTCCTCATAAAGGGAAAGGTGATAACCGAATTGTTAAAGGGCAAATGCGTATGTATATACGAACATGTTATTTATTTATATATAAATATGTATATATATATATGCATATATATACAGTATATACATACATATATATATATATATATATATATATATATATATATATATATATATATATATATATATATATATATATATAAAAGTATATACATATATATAATATATATATATATATATATATATATATAATATATAATATATATATATATATATATATGTGTGTGTGTGTGTGTGTGTATAAATATATTATATATGTGCATATATATAATCTGTGCATAGCGTTCATACAAAAACAAATTAAATTCGGACACCGAATCTCTGCCTACTTGTGATAAAAATTTATTTAAAACAATAAGTTTTAAATGTTAGAAGGAAACTATTTGAATTTGCTACAATGTTTTGACAATTTTGAATACTACACAATATAACTTTTATACGGCAACTATCAACATGACTGACAACAACTGATCAGAAGACATCTAACAGTAACGCCTCTCTTCACTAAAACTAGACAGAAATATATATATAAATAATAACTGCCACCAACGCTCACAAGATAGAAAAATAAATTTAAATAATACTTGACATCAACGCTCACAAGCAAATTAAATTAGTTCTCTACGTTAAAACTCGTCAGCCCGTCATCTGAAGCCTAAAATAACAGTACAGCCAAATAAAGGAATTCGAAATAAATGAACACCCGCTGCTCCTAAAATTTGAAAATTGAGTCTACCATTGGCAAACGTGATCTTTTGACAATCGATTTTGCTTACAAGTCGAATTCAGCTGAGAACTTATGAACTTCATATAAAACTGGAGGTCAGAATTTTCTTTATATAATGTTGACTTGGCGTATAGGAGAGAGAGAGAGAGAGAGAGAGAGAGAGAGAGAGAGAGGAGGCGGTTCCTCTAATATTTCGTGAAGCCGTCATCCTTATTTTTGATTTGCACATTACGCCTCACGTAATGCTAAGGGTCCGTCCACGCTACGGTGAAACATGTCATAAACACATGTCGGTAACTTACTGTACAAACATCACATACATGTTAAATACAAGTCAGTGACTTACTGGTAGTCCCAGCGACTATCCATCATTAGTCGTTGACATTTTTCCAACCCGTTTGTGATAATTTTCCGACGTGTTTTAACGTTTCAGACATGTTTACGACATTTTTAATGTCGTTTCCGACATGTTTATGACATTTTTAATGCAGTTTCAGACATGTTTATAACATGTCTTAATGTACTTTCCGGCATGTTTATAAAATGTCTTCATGTATCTTCCAGTATGTTTAAGGCTTGTTTTAATGCAGCATCCGACGTGCTTAAGGCATGTCTTAATGTAGTATCCGACATGTTTACGACAAGTTTTCATTTAGTTTCAAACATGTTTTACTGCAGTGTAGACATACTCTAACTGTCCCATCGTCCAATTTGCAAATAATTTCCTCTGGCGGAGGAGGTCAATCAACCAGACACCCACGATTCCAGACAGTCACTTTTTTTTTTTTTTTGTTATTCCGGCGACACATCGCAAAATGTAATACGCAGCGGAATCGGTCGCACTTTCATCGCAGCGCTCCGTAGCTATTTTCCTTTATTTTTTAATTTTTAAAACATTTCCTGTTTCCCCGGCGCCGCTGAAATGAAGGCACAAGAGAGTGAATATTAAATGAAGCCAATTAAGTAATTCCACGACTTCACGTGAAAGGCCAGTTCAGCTGAAAATATTCGTCGAAAGAATACGGCGAACTTTTTGTCGAGAGCGAATCGCCCCTCTATACCTGTTCTGGATGAAGTCGTGTCAACTCTGTGAAAATTAAAAAAGGGAACTCTCCCAGTTGTCATCGCTATTTTGCGTTATTTTAACATGGAAAAGGAATCAGACTTAAATATTCCAATTTGCCTTTTCGCAGCCATCATCAGTCGTTCACCCTTGGAAAGGCGAAAGGCTGACTGTAATATTCCAGAAGATATGAGAGAGAGAGAGAGAGAGAGAGCGAGCTTGGAACCACAAGTTGACCTCGACATCTACGAGGTCAAGGAAGGTTTAATAATTAATACTATTTAAAAAATAGAAACTACAGTATATGAAGAAATAGGAGAATATAGCCCCCAAAAATTAAGAACTATAGATATATATGAACGACGAATTTTGAAGGCAAGATTTGATTGATTGATTGATTACATCTATTAAAACTGGCGTCACAACATCTAGGTTACTGACGCCGTAATAAATTCAAATAGAAAACAAAAAATAAATAACTTTAAAAAGAATTTGATATAACAATATCTAAAAAAAATGTACGTAAGCACATTATCAGTACTTACGTACACTTTATATGTATAATTTACATTTTGTTGAGAAAGCCCGCCCACCACATAAAGCTATATAACTGCCCTATGCTAGAATAAAATGGCCTTCTCTGTCACAATCCCAGGACAGGAACCTACGTCTCAAATTCCCTAGCCTGGGACACTCGACCAACAAATGCCATCAGTCATAAAAATAAACAATCCTTACTGTCACTGTGAGACGTAAAATACACTATTCACAAGAGCAATTTATGAGCTAAAAACATTAATTATCATGGTCAGCTTAAGCATATTCTTGGCAAAATTGATCTAATTATAGAAAGTTTTCCAGTGATTCACTAATATAAAAACTTTTTCCAGGGATTACTAACATGATCTCGAATAAGGTTTTAGATATATATACCCAGTGGCTCATGACATTCATGATTTCATCTCTCTCTCTCTCTCTCTCTCTCTCTCTCTCTCTCTCTCTCTCTCTCTCTCTCTCTCTCTCTCTCTCTCTCTCTCTCTCTCGAGCTAATTCAGTCACAGCATGAATCATCGGCATACCAACTGCATTAGCCAAATTCTTTGTAAGGTATAGATAAACAGAAATGTAAATATAAGTATAAATAAATATATATACTTATATACACACACTATATATATATATATATATACACACATATGTATATATGATATATACACACACACTATATATATATACACATATATGTATATACATATACATATACATACACACATACATACAAGTGAGTGCCTATGGCGAACACCCGAAAATCCTCGTAAGTATGAGTAACAAGGAATGGATTTATACCTCACTCGCATGTCAGAGATTTGGAAAAAAAAAAAATAAATATATGCACCTGAGTTGGAGATCTCCGTCAGCTCAAGACATCACAGCGAGTGCGAGGATCTCTGTGCCAGGAAAACACCATCTGAATTCCTCAACATTAGTGCAAACATTATCCCGTCAGCTAAATCTCTTAGGTGGGACTCATAAGTGTTGCTGTTAATTAGAAGTATCGTTGCTGCTGTTGATTCAAAATGAGAAAACATTCGTTTGGAAAAAGAACTGAGATGGAAATAACGAGGCTAAAAAATTAAGAAATTATGAGAAGTGTCAGATTGGTAAAGATTACTGATATGACAAGAAAGTCCAGCATAAGGTGGTTTGGACATGCGGTGAGACCGAGTGAGGAGGAAGGAATGAAGCGGGAGGGCCTGGGTGATGGAGTAGAAGTTAGAGAGGGATGCCAAAGATTAGATGATGTGATAAAGTGAGAGAGGATTTAGAGAAGAAGGGTGTGGCAGAAGAAAATGTTTCGATAGCATGAGTTGAAGAAGAAGTATTAAGACAACCGACCCCTTATCTTAAGGAGATGGAAATGGGGAGGAATAAATCTGTATATATGTACGTATATATATATAATATATATATATATATATATATATATATATATACATATATATATATATATATATATATATATATATATATATATATATATATATATATATATATATATATATATATATATATATATATATATATATATATATATAAACGCGACACACCAATTAGGAAAACAACGGCGAAAGGAAACACGGCTAAAAATACCACCTCTCAGGACGACACGTCCCGGCCATACACTCATGAATGAAAACAGGCAAACGGGCAAACGACACGAAAGGAAAACAAATTAGTCAATCAATGTACCACTCTCTCACACGTTCCGAAAATCGTGGAACGTCATTCGTACACGAAAACAGCGGAGCCTTAACTCATTATTTCTCGTTGCAAAGCAAGATGAGCACTAATTGCATTAATGGGAGACCCTATATACATGCAAGTTATAAGTGAATGTACAGACAGACATACTACAAACATACTGTACATACATACATACATACATAATGGGAGACCCTATATCCATGCAAGTAATAAGTGGATGTACAGACAGACAGACATATATAAATACATACATACATACATACATAGGCATGCAAGGGGATGGTAATCCTTGGACAGGAGGGTGGGGTAGGGAAGCGGTGGGGGGGGGCGAGAATAAGTAAAAAATAACAAACAAAGATCTAGACAGTTCAAACATCAGGGATCTATCAAGGAACGAAATTCCTCACTTAAAACGAAAGCATTTCACGTAAAACTAATACAGTTAATATTTAAACAAAATCAATAAGTTCTGTCATTCGATTTGGCTATTTGGTAAAGGGAAGATAATTAATGACGAATACAGTCCGTCAAAACTCGACGAGGTATTTACCAATGCAAATGGGACGGAACAATTCTACAAGCATTGCAGAGAAAAAAAGGCCTACATGAGGTATCAACCCCCCCCGCCCCCAAAAGCACAATCGACAAGCAATAGTTACTCTCTAATATAGAGTCTCTATCTTCTCAATGATCATTTTACACAACAGAAAAGGAGGAACAATTATTATTATTATAAATAATAATTGCTGAAGGTTACCAGACAAAATGCCTTGGAAAAAGAATAAATTGTAATCTAGGTAATTCAACAGTAGACGTTTTGCTAAATTACAAAGGTGCCAATGTAAATTTCGTGTGTAATTACCTTGTACATGTTTTATCAATAACGCAGGTGTTGGTAATAACAACAGCAACAATGGTAAAGAAACCTATAATGATGTCAGAGTAAATATAAATTAAATATAAAAAAAAAATCGAGAGCTTTCAAGAACCTGCTCCTCCTTATCGAGGAGAATCGAGCATGTTCTTGAAAACTCTCGTTGTGTATATATATTTTTTATTATATATTTACACTAACATCATTGTGGGCCTCTTCACCATTTTAGTGACTCATGGGATCACGAGATTTTCATAATTAATAACAATGGCGGTACCGATAACAAAAGACGACAAAAAATAAACAAACACCATTTAGAGCAAAACAATTATTGTCAAGGACAGATGTAGTTTCTTTAGTAGTCACATCAACAACAACCTTAATAAGCAATTGGATCTAGGCCTAACCTAAACACACTCGCAAACGAGAAAATTAAATTGAAGAAATTCTTATGCCACTGATTAACCATACACACTCCCAAAACATTCATCAACGTATGGAAAGGAAGAGGGGTGGGGGGAGAGGGGATCCACTACGGCGTTCATTTTCGGGAACGTATATCGCAACCGCATTCCCGGGAACCAAATGAGCGTTCCAGCGGCATATTTTAATGATTGGTTTTTGGTTTTCAATTCACATCGGCTTCTCGCGCAGAAGAAGCGGTCTTGATTGAATTTTGAAGATGAACGGTGTTTTTCATTGCTTGTTTAAGCTTATGTTGAATTGAAAATAGAATTTAGGCCAAAGGCCAAGCACTGGGACCAATGAGGTCATTCAGCGCTGAAACGGAAATTGACAGTAAAAGGTCTGAAAGGTGTAACAGGAGGAAAACCTTACATTTGCACTATGAATCCATTGCAATATGGAAGAAAGAGAATATGAAAGGAATGCAAGGGGTTGCAGCTAGGGGCCGAAGGCACGCTGCAATGAACCTTAAGTAATGCTTGCAGTGCACCTTGTATTATTGATGGTGCTTTGGTATCTGGGCTTGTATACCCGAAGAATCGATGACTCTCTAAAAATTTCTAAAATCTATGCAAACCTACTTTCGGATATATAACAATTGTACCTCTGGCTTCATTTACCTTTCTGTAAATGGTAGAGAAAACTACCGAAACGTCCATAAATAAATGAACTCCAAATTAAATAACAAACTTTAATAATAAACAAGAACGATAATAAATCAGGATATTAATATATACACACAATTCTACTGTATATATATATACGCATGTGTATATATATACATATATATAAATATACACTCTCTACATATATGTATACAATGTCACTATATATATGTATACAATGTCTAATATAATGTATAATGACAAATATAATGTTATACACATATAATATATATATGTATATGTGTATATATATATATATATATATATATATATATATATATATATAAAGAACAAAACCTTTACTAGAATCAATCGCGTGGATTTCACTTGATTACCAAATCAAAATACCGAAGTCCTCAGCAACAACAAAATTAATTACTACATAGTCTAACCGTGATTACAAAACTGTAAATTACAATTAACTGATCAAAAAAAGAGTGGCCGTTCAGTTACCGAAACCCTTAACCTACATTGAGTCTGAACTTCGGGAGAGAGAGAGAGAGAGAGAGAGAGAGAGAGAGAGAGAGAGAGAGAGAGAGAGAGAGAGAGAGAGAGAGAGCAATGATAACAACTGCGTGTCATTCCCATATCAACAATATTTAAATAACTAATACAAATTCGTATATACATATGTATAGAGTAAGGAGGACATCATGAATGTGACAGGTAAGTGATAGACCATTTGACATTTAGAAGATTCTTCCAGACAGCTTAAAAAATCTCTTTGGACAATTTCCTTATATCTTCAAGTACTCCGAACTGGAGTTGGGTCAATTTCCTACTTGATATGAAGCAATATTCTTTGTACATTCATCTATCTATTGGCAAACTATTTTACGACAAGTATTATTATCGGTAACTATTTTATATATACATATATATATATAGTATATATATATATATATATATATATATATATATATATATAAAAAATGACATGATATATATCTGAATCTTTACCACAGAGAAAATGAAACACTGGGTAGAAATCCTGACCGATATTGCCTGTATATCAAAGTCATTTTCAAGAGAGAGAGAGAGAGAGAGAGAGAGAGAGAGAGAGAGAGAGAGAGAGAGAGAGAGAGAGAGAGAGACTCAAGACCTCACTGCATCGGAGGATCGAAGGACTCGCTCCTTCCCAGGAAACCGAAAGTACCCATAGGGTCGTGTGTGGGTCTTCTTGCCACCTATGTAGGGGCACACCCGGGGTGTTTTTCCCCTTGACGTAACCCGTGTCTGTTTTTCTTGGCGGCAATGGGTATGTCTCTCTCTCTCTCTCTCTCTCTCTCTCTCTCTCTCTCTCTGGGTATCTCCCCAAATCAGGTATTTTACCATTCTTAGGTTGTTATCCATTATATATATATATTATTCATTCTTAGGTTGAATGTTATATATATACATATATATATATATATATATATATATATATATTTATATTTATGTACATATATATATATATATATAAACATATATATATATATATATATATATATATATATATATTTATATATATATATATATATATATATATATATATATATATATATATATATATATATATATATATATATATATATGAGAGAGAGAGAGAGAGAGAGAGAGAGAGAGAGAGAGCGGTCTACAATAATTTAAAACAGCTCTCCAACATCCTTCATTGTCTGTCATATTCCTTACATCCTACGACGTCAGGACCTTCCATTCCTAACCATTGCTAACTCATCCTTGAACTCATTCCCTAACCTCCGACGTGAATAGGGAGTCAGGTGCAGGAGGAGGAGGAGGAGGAGGAGGAGGAGGAGGAGGAGGAGGAGGAGGGGTGAGGTTGTTAGAGCCGTGGCTCTTTCACCGAGGAAGGGGATAGTTGGCTAGAAGGAATGCCAAACCGCTAACAAACCCCTACCTACCACACACCGCAGGGCACCTTTCTTTCCCTTTATCTCAACGCCCTCCCTCTTAACCCCACTGCATTTTTGCCACCATGCCCTGCGACCTATCTCTCTCACACACACACACACACACACACACACACACGCATGCATGCATACACACAGACACCCGGCTGTTATATTTCCCCGTCATCTCCACTTCTCTAACCAACAACTACTGCTCCTCTCCACTCCACTTTACTCCCCCTCCGGAGGATCATGGCTCCTACCCCTTCCCCTCCCCTTTCCCCCTTTGACTCACAGGTTATGCGCTCGAGGGCGCCAAAACCCTCCTCACCTTCGTTTTCCCCTTCCCTTCTTGAAGAAGGCTTTGGCTACATGATGTCATGGATCGAAGTGGTGGGGTTCTCTGCTCCCTCCCTTCAGCAGGCCTCTCGGCGATCTTTGATTTTGCTGGGCTTATTTTTCGATTGAATCTTATATCTTACCTTTTTGCATTTCCTGAATCTGCATCGATCTGTCATAATTTCACGGTAATCTCCTTTCTCTCTCCCTCTCTCTATCTCGATCTTTGATTTCGCTGGGCTTATTTTTCGATTGAATCTTTTATCTTTCGTTTTTGCATTTCCTGAATCTGCATCGATTTATCGTAATTTCACGGTAATCTCTCTCTCTCTCTCTCTCTCTCTCTCTCTCTCTCTCTCTCTCTCTCGATCTTTGATTTTGCTGGGCTTATTTTTATATTGAATCTTTATCTTTCCTTTTTGTATTTCCTGAATCTGCACCGAATTATCGTAATTTCACGGTAATATCTCTCTCTCTCTCTCTCTCTCTCTCTCTCTCTCTCTCTCTCTCTCTCTCTCTCTCTTTAGCATTGTTTGCCATAAGTGCCTGACTAAACTGAGCAGAGATTCTAATTAATACACTGCAAAATTCCTCTCATTCAAAAAATGAAATAACAGACTGAACTGACCACATAAAGAAAAATATATTTTCTTTTTGATACATCTTACAATTAAGTCTCAATATCTGTGAAATCTAAGTATAAACTGGAAACTGAAAATAAAAAGTTCTTCCTATGGCCATTAATAGAATTTGGCACAACTTCCATCTGCTGATAGTTTAACAACTTTCCCCAAAATAACTTCGAAACAAGAATGTTTCCTTAACGAGTTTTATAAATTCCTTCGAGGTTTATGCTCAAGTTCCTGGAAATTTCTGTGGTCTAGGATATATATATATATATATATATATATATATATATATATATGTACGGCTTGTGGAAAATAAACAGAGCTGTAAGATTGGGATGGTCTGGACATGTGATGAGAATGGATAAGGAACAAGGACAAAGCCTTAGGCTAGATGAGAATTCGGGCTAAAACCTCACAACACCCATGATAGTGGAGAGAAACGTGGCACAACTAACCCCGCAAAAGGATATATAGATATATTGCACATACATCTTATTCTATTTGTTCAGGTTCAATTAATTTGTTTGGAAACGAGTCTAAACCACTTTCCCCCAACAAGGATCGATCTTGGGGCTCTAGCTGTTGAGAAGTTGGTACCGCATGGTCATGCATCTATGTCAATAAAAGTATGATGTAATGCAGATACAAGTGTGAGATTCACAGATGTAATATGACATTTTATTACATAAAGGGAGAATGGAAAATTAACTGGAGTACCTTAAATATACCCTAACAGGACTCCTTCCCAAACAAGCGAAGCACATCAGAGAATTTTAAGGCTGCTACAAATTATTGTCAAGTGCATACGACGATTTAGAAGCAAACACTGACAGACGCGTCATAAATCCTAGCAGTAACGAGAGAGAGAGAGAGAGAGAGAGAGAGAGAGAGAGAGAGAGAGAGATCACATATATGAAATAAGAGAAAAGATTCAATAAATAAATATAGATAATATAAGAGAAAAGCTGCTATTCAATAATCATAAATATATATATATATATATATATATATATATATATATATATATATATATATATATATATATATATATATACGAAAGAACAAAATTTTTACCCTGTCACCTTTGCATGATTTTCTTATCTTGCGAAACCTATGCAAGCCATGTTTATGCATTGGAGAACTGCAGACTTGCTTAATTGTACGTTCGTGACCACCTGAGATGAATAACCACCAATGTATAAGAAAATATCAAGTAACTCATTATCAGCCATTTCAGTACGTCAAGAAACAGGCTAGACTGAATGATACAATGAAGTTACCAAGTCATGATCTCACCAATATACTAAGTACAGGCTAGAAAGAAATGGTTAAATTTTACGTGTGCAACACTTATTCAAGCATGAACAATAAAGAAAATTCCACTGCGAGCAAATGCCGCTTTTGCAACAGATACAATTCGCAAGAGTGAATAATATGTTTGTAGAGGGGAAGCTATTTATAAATGTAAGCAAGGTTGGAAGAAACCATTCTTCTGGCAAGAATAATTGCATTCCAGAGACCACGCAAAGCAAATACCATGCACGGACACCGTAAGCATTGAGCACATGAGCTATTCTTGTTACACGTATGCATTTAGGCAATTCTATCATAGGTGAATGCAAAGTTGGTAAGAAAAACTTTGACCAGAGAAGATGACAAAAAAAATTTTGCTGAATTTATTTTTCTCATGTCTTTGCCAACACAACGAAGCTACAGTGAGTCTGTTCAGTACTCTGATAGGTAACCACAGGGAAGAAAAGCCGGACGCCACTGGCCCATAACACCTTTCAAGATCCACAGGGCAAGGCAAGGGGCTTGCAACCTCACCATATATATATTTGATAACAGAAAAAAATATAATTTCTGGCTTCACCTACTCTTAATCAAAAGGCTTATTGGGAGGAATAGTAAATATTATTATTATTATTATTATTATTATTATTATTATTATTATTATTATTATTATTATTATTATTATTATTATTAATTCACTACCAGACCGCTGAGCAAAAAATTATAATTCCCAAACAACTGGCTAGAAGAATTACGCCTCAGATATTACAATGTGTTTCTACAGTAAGTTACAGTTTTTTTTATGGCTGGCCAAGTCTGAGTTATTTTCAAATAACTCAAATAAAAGAAAAACTACCAACTCACTGTTAAAGCTCACAGACGTGGCAAACCTGGGGGGGCATTTAAATCCTAGTTTCCTTTATTTTCCTGTGAAGGATGTGAAGGATTTTAAGGATATCGAAGGCAACGATCACATCCTGTTGTCATCATCGGACAAATTTTCAAATTTTCTTACAGAGGCAAGGATATATTTTTTTTAATCACTGGTTAGGATTTTCCCTCGACCTGTTATATTCGTAGTATTATATTTGACCTGTTATATTCGTAGTATTATATTTGTCGTATGAAAAACAATATATATATATATATATATATATATATATATATATATATATATATATATATATATATATATATATATATATATATATATATATATATATATATATATATAAACTAGGCATCAGGCACCCAACAGATGTCTAATCAGAAGACAACGACAAACACCAATTAAAAGGAAGGAGAAACGTACAAGGATGACCATGAGATCTGTACTACATGAGTATGCAAGCAACCACGAACGTGCTGCTGGTTGGTGGCCTGGCGCGCATCGAGAGAGAGAGAGAGAGAGAGAGAGAGAGAGAGAGAGAGAGAGAGAGCTCTCAGTGTCAGGCGTGGGCAGTAATGGGGGTCGGTGCCACCGTGGCCCTCACCTGCAGGGCGTCAGGGCTCTTGGCACCGTGCCAGGTGCCAAGGGGGAGGAGGAGGAAGAAGAAGAAGAGGCGAAGGAGGTGGCACGGAGAAGCACCGACGACGCCTCTCTCGTTGTTCCTGGGGAGAACCTCACCTTCAGAAGTTTCAGTAAACCTCAAAAAGTCTTTATTCTAATGGGAGTTGTTAATTCCAAGCCTTGGAATCGCAAATTTCAATAATAAAGTGACAGAAGATATAAAATGACGAAAACTCCTGAAGAAACAGCTGCTGCCCAGACCCGCAAGGTGGATGGCGGATGGCACAGACGGGAGAGGCTATGCGTGGGCACAGTGGGAGGTTAAAGGGATGAGGGAATGGGGAGAAAGACGAAAGGTGGGCATCCGGGAAGTGGGCAGGGTAGGGGAGGGAAGGCGGAAGGGGGGAAGGAGGAGGAGGAGGAGGAGGAGGAGGAGGAGGAGGAGGAGGAGGAGGAGCAGTTGGGGCATGGCAGAATTGGCATCCACCTCTGCCAAAAACTCCCGGACCGGATGCCAGTGGCGGAGGTCTTCTTTCTTTCTCTCTCTCTCTCTCTCTTCTCTCCCTTCTTCCTTTCCTTCGCCTCTTCATCAGGCCATACAATACAACGATGTAAACAAGGCGCTGTTTACCCTCAAAGGGCGCCGCCCCCAGGGGCCAACTTCCACCTGGAGGTCCAGCAACCTTCAGGAAACCCAATCACCAATCGGGGAAAATGGGACGTGACCGAGTACGGGCGTTCTGTCATCGAGAAAATTCTCTTTCTTAGAAGGAGTTTCTTCTTCGTGGCACCTTCAGGCAGGCACCTTTCGCCACCATCTTGGCACAGTGCCCCACCAGCGAGTTCTGTCAGTCCGTCGCCTCCGCCGCCATTATCGTCTATACCATCCTCCTCTATACCATGCGACCATCGCCGCCATCATCATCACCTCGTTGGTACTGGTCATTATATGACTATCGTCCTCATCATGTGAGTATCTTCCTCATTATATGACTATCTTCCACACCATATGAGTATCTCCCTCATTATATGACTATCTTTCAAACCATATGAGTATCTTCCTCATTATATGGCTATCTTCCACACCATATGAGTATCTTCCTCATCATATGACTATCTTCATCATCATATGACTATCTTCCTCATCATTTGAGTATCTTCCTCACCATATGAGTATCTTCCTCATTATATGACTATCTTCCTCATTGTAGACACCATCATCATCAACACTTACGCATTTGAATCGAAGTTCTTGTGTAAAATAATTAGCTTAAAGCAATATATTCATATAACATAACTATCTAAAGACAAAAATTATTTCAACATCATTCTCATTCAAGTATTCAAATCTCATTGACAATTACTGGGAACGTTACAGAAATGTTCATATCTTGTCAAACTTTCAAACAGCTCTCTTTGTAAACATAAAAAACCGCATCTCAAAATAGTAACCTTGAAATTCAATCTGTTTGAATATTTCATCCCATATACCTTCTGTAAACCCTGGATTCCTTTTTTTATTTTCCACCTTAGTTATATGATATTCCCTGCCTTTAAATGGTGTGTCTAACCTCCAATGCAATGAAGGCCCAAGGAAGTAACACCCTTTTCGTGAAAAACTTGAAAAGGTTTCGTTTGAAAAACTTTAAAAAACTTTAAAAGGTTTCGAAAGTTTGACTTCAGTTCTCATGACTATAAAAAGCAATTTGTAACTGTCGAGGTTTATTTACATTAAGACACGCGAAAACCATTAACTATCCCGTATATTTAAATAAACTTAAAAGAGACATAATAAAGAACATTCTGGTTACGAATGTCTTGCAACAATTCGACAACGTGCAATGAACTGAAGGGCCCACAAAAACAGATGAACCATATGTTGCAACTCTGAAACTGCAGCCATGATGACTAGGAATAGAAAAAAAGAAAAGTACAGAGTACAACAAAGCTATCTATCTATCTATTTATCTATCGATATATATATATATATATATATATATATATATATATATATATATATATATATATATATATATTATATATATATATAGTGTGTGTATATATATATATATATTATATATATTATACATATATATATATATATACATTTATGTATATATATATATATATATATATATATATATATATATATATATATATATATATATAAATATATAATATATATATATATATAAAGAAAACCTCCCACTGTCACTACCACTTTATTTAAGGAAATGTCAAGATACACTTTTAGTGGGTAGGAGAAAATAACTACAATGATGCATCATGTATAAAAATAACGCCAATGCTTTGAGTGAGTTCAAATAAACAGGAGATTAAGACAAAATGCCCAGAGATTAATAGACAAAAAGTACTTGTTGCTATTTGTTATCTTTTACAGATAGTCCGAAAGGAACTATGCTCATTGCAATAATAATAATAATAATAATAATAATAATAATAATAATAATAATAATAATAATAATAATAATAATAATAATGATAATAATAATTATTATTATTATTATTATTATTATTATTATTATTATTATTATTATTATTATTATTATTATTAATACCTTGGAAGTAGACCATCTTTGTTTCATGCTTCATTGAATAAAATGGCAGCTTGTATAAGCTCAACGGCATACAATAATAATAATAATAATAATAATAATAATAATAATAATAATAATAATAAAGTCAGACAGTACCTCATCCTCACCTAAGACGAACGTACGCACCACTTACGTAAAAATAAGTGCCACAATGACGCACTTTTTCTAATAATTCAGGGCCACTTGAACGGTCGCCAACACCCAACACCCTCGTTTCTGCATGAACGCCAAAAAGTGCTCCCACCCAAGTGTCTCTCCTCCTTAGTTTGCACGCGCGCGAGAGCGTGCACACTCACACAATGGCACGCAGGTCAGGCTGATGACTAAGCTATGGGATGATAATGTGTTCAAATCAAAATCAAGTTTGTAATTGCATCTAGAGCTGTTGTATGTCTTTAAGTAGACAAGTATACAAGAGGAAAAGTAGATATGCATATATATATATATATATATATATATATATATATATATATATATATATATATATGTATGTATGCATGTATATGTATACATACATATATGTATATAATTAATATATATATATATATATATATATATATATATATATATATATATATATATATGTATATATATATATATATATATATATATATATATATATATATATATATATATATATATATATATAATACAGAGAAATGGTACAATCACATACACACAGCAAAGTTAATACGTTTCTAGAATTAATATACAATAATATACGGTACAGTACTTTCCCTCACCAATATAGCCTACATCAGTAACTCTTCCCTCAAAACATGAATAATTACCATTAATATTTTTCAGAAGATGAACCTGTTCATATGGAATTAGTCCACCAAAGGGGGCCGTTGACTTGAAATTCAGGCTTCCAAAGAATATGATGTTCATTTGCAAGATTTAACAGAAGGTAATATGATGCACAGAAATGAGAGAACAGTAATTAGAATAAAAAAAATAAATCAAGAAATTAACAAATGAGTAGATAACAATGCAAGCAAATTATTAAAATAAAAGAATTGTTGTATGGTAGTAATACATTTGCATCTTCGCTTGCACTTTTGAGGTTCCAATTGCACTACCTAAATTCCTCTTACATAATATTTTACCACGTAGTCGTTTCCGTGTGATTACCAACAAAATTATTAAATAACATTCTATATTCTAATCGGCTCAAAACCTAATCCCCTTTCGTATAAAAACAGGCATTTTAAGCTGGAAACGGTTTTCATGAAACGACTAATTAATATACGATGCTTTTATTTGGAATATAGAATGCAGTCTTTTCCTTTTTTTTGTTAAAAGCGAGTTAAGAATATTAAATATAATTACCAGTCAATCAAATCTGTAATGGAATAAATCATCCACAAATATTTAAATGGAATGTTTTGTTTTAATATTCCCATTCAAATATTTAGTTCAGTTTTGATTTAACTTTGGCTTAGTTATCTTTTCCTCTAAATTTCCAGTTTTTTTCATATAATAATAAATAATAATAATAATAATAATAATAATAATAATAATAATAATAATAAAGAACACCCTCTTTGAATGTTCAATAATAATAATAATAATAATAATAATAATCTTTAATAATAATAATAATAATTATTTTATTCCTAGCAGGAAATGAAGTGAACGAAGATCCTGCTTCAAGTAAAAAAAAAAAAATAAATAAATAAAAAATAAAAAAAACAGTACAATTCAGTTTTAGTTGGTTGGAAGTTGAGAGGTCCACAGCAGGCCTCTCTACCCTGTACCACCTTATACCTCATCTGCGGGCAGACCCAAGCCAAAGGCCTGGGTAGGCATGACACCAAAATAATGAAAGGTTCAAGATCTTTCGCAGAATTGATATTTCAAGAAAATCATCAATGACAAGTAAAAAAAAAAATTACTTGATCGAGAGTAATAATTATTTCAGAATATATTTTTATATTATAAAGACTTAAAGAATGTATTTATTATTCAAGGACTTCCAAATACAATGATTATCAAGGCATCATTACATTGTTCCTATAAAGCAATTATAATTATGACGTATTTACGCAAAAGTATAATGACGATAATAATCAATGTTTACGCACTAACATTGATAATGATAATGATAAGGATCATGATGATTAGCACATTATATTTAACATATGTACCAAACAAACTAAAGACTATTATAATAAAGAGAATTAGTGCATGCGAGAAAAAGCACCATTACCAGCTTAAAAACATCTGCATATATTACAGTCAAAGTTCCACGTTTCACTACATAAACATTTGGATCTTTCCTAGACAGTGACCCCCAGGGGTTTTCGGGGGTCGTTATCTAGGACCTTGGGGTCATTATCTTAATGATATATACAGTCTTTTGTTTATGCTTTCAAGGTAATCCCCAACCGGCTTGTACTCAACACGCCGCAAAGGTGGATGCATACCGGTTTAAAACCCTTGGGGTCACTATCTAGGAAAGATCCAAATATTTTGATATTTTAAGACACGAATAAACAAGTAAAAATCGAGTTTTCTGTACAGCCGCTGCAGGGTATAATCAAGGCCACCGAAAATAACAGACGCTACAGAGTATAATCAAGGCAACCGAAAATAAATCTATCTTTCGGTGAGTATAATGCTGTATGAACCGCGCCCCATGAAACTTTAACCACGGTACGGTGGTGGCCTGTCCTATATCGTTGCCAGAAGCACGATTATGGCTAAATTTAACCTTAAATAAAAACTTCTGAGGCTAGAAAGCTGCAATTTGGTATGTTTGATGATTGGAGGGTGGATGATCAACATACCAATTTACAACCCTCTAGCTTCAGTAGTTTTTAAGATCTAGAGGCGGACAGAAAAAAGTGCGGACAGAATAAAGTGCGAGCGGACACACAAAGCCGGCACAAGAGTTTTCTTTTACAGAAAACTAAAAAACAACTAAATTCATGGAGGAAAATTTTTACCACTATAGAAAATAAATTCACTGATCTCAGTAACCCGCACTTGGCCACACACAAAGATTCCCAGTTCTCTGCATGTGTGACTTTTATCGTGATATATAAAAGCGAATAAATATCTTCAGATATTAACCCCACTCCGGCCTTTGACTGCAAAGTTATTTTATCACTTTGGACACATAAATCAAAAAAAGATTCACTGACGATCTTCCGATACACAAACTTAGTCAGTCTTTCGTTTAAATATCCGTCCGTCAAATAATGAAAAAGTAAAGAATAAGAGACAATTCACTTACAATATCCACATGCACAAGCCCAGCCTAGACTTAGTATGAATCCTTGTCTATTAAGAGGGATTAAACGCGTATGTGTATATATACAGGCATGTATAACTGAATCACGCAAGTATGGAACGTGATGAATATATACATAAAGGCTATGCCACGAAGGAAAGTGAAACGACGGAGTGGTGGTAGGCCTTTCGACTACTGTCCTTTACTTAGCTGAGTAAAGGACGACAGTCGAAAGGCCTCGCAGCACTCCGTCGTTTCACATTCCTTCGTGGCATTGCCCTTTATTTGTATATATACATAAATTATATATATAATATATATAAATATATCTAAATAAATATATATATATACAAAATATATTATAATATATATATATATATATAGATATATATATATATATATATATATATATATATATATATATATATATATATATATATATATATATATATATATATATATATATAACGATCTTCTGATAAACAGCTACATCCCGGCCTTTGAGCAAATACTTTTCGATCACGAGGAATAGAAATAAAAAAATTAATGATCCTCTTAATAATTACAAACAAACATTTAAGTTCTGTACATCACCTGGCGAAGTGTTACCACATTGGTTGAACGTCGGATCCTGCCAGCTTACCTGTCAAGGAAATAAAAACTTCATTTAATTAAAAGGACACAGAGCAGAGCCGAATGTTACGTATTGGATGAAAACTCACAATAATTACGAATCAACCAAATGACAAAAGCAAATGATGGATAATTATAATTCAAACACTGTTGATGTTTGGCGAATCAAAACAATATACTGTACATAAATACTTTATAAATAATTCTGTGATTGCCTTAATAGGAATAAACACAAAAAGAAAATGTCATGAGAACCACAAAGACAAATACTAATTACTCGTTATAATCAAATTTATACTGATTATTTAACCCACGGTTATATTCAGCCGTGGTTATACATACACGGAGAGCTCTAGATGAAATAAAAATTAATTTTAGAACACTCGCTCTGTCCCGCCGATAAGGTTTGCCTTAGTTTTATCGATGAGAAATATAAATAAGCAAGAGCTGAAGGTCTCTGGAATCCAAGTGTGAATTCAAGAACTCACTGTTGAGCCAGCTCTTCTTTATGGAATTGAAATGTGATTATCTGATGAGAATGAGGGAAAAAAAGGATGGATGAAGTTGAAGAGATGAACTTTGTGTAGTACTGTATGTAATAAGAACAGGAAGGGAGAGAAAATTTGATAAAAGTAGACTTATGTAAAATATTAGTAGAGTGAAAGGTTGGATCACTGTTTTTAGATGGTTTGGTCATGTAGAGAGAATGAAGAGACGATACCAGTGGAAAAATGGGCATAACCTAGTGGCATTAGAAGAAAGGAGACAAGCACCTAAAAAGTACAGAATAGATGGGGACAAAAGAATTATAAAAAGGATTATTGGAGTGGAAGTGCCTTAATATACATGAAGCGAAAGAGTGCATGCAAGACAGGTAAATTGTGCAGTGTGTTTTGGGAGGTCTGATGCAACACTAATGAGCCTTCTGTGTAGGTGTACAAAGCAGCTAATTTTGTGGAAGCTTCCTGCAAAGGTGTTTCATCCACAATTCAGCAGTTAAAGTATGAACGCGACAGTGCACATCCAGTTTGTTTTTATTTCTCCCTGTTATGAATGTGATGGCATGGGGTATCAACCTCATCGCCAAACATACTTGCTTAAAATCAATAGATTGTATACATCCTTGATCCAACCCATCTAAGGGGAAACAAGTGACATAGTAAATATATATACACACATATATCTATACATATATATACATATCTATCTATCTATCTACCTTTTCCCTTTTCCCCCTTGAACGTGGTGCTCCAGAAAGTTTTATCCTTGACCTTTTCAACAAGTCCCTTCAGGATGAGGTTGTTAGCCCTACACCCTGCCCCAAGGAAGTTCATGGGGGCTTAGTACCAACAGCGACTAGTGACGATACCCAACGTTGCCAAACTCGGCTGATCAGAAATCGGCAGCACTGCAGTGTACTCCAAGCTGCTGGCTACGTTATACCTTTATAAATCGGCTGGCTTAAGGTCAAGAAGTTATTATTCCCCTCCTGTCTTGTAAATGGCGTTGGGAGTTAGGGGTGGGGAGGAGGAGGAGGGGGAAAGGAAAGGCTAGACTCTTGACCCACCAGTAATTAAATGGCTGGACAAATTATTAGAGTCTTGCTTTCCTCTGGCGCCATTTCGTTGTAAAGAGAGAGAAATTTGGGCTGAAATATGAAAAGACGACAGTATCTATTTTGGAACAACCAAAACGGAATTATAAATTCAATAAGAAGTTAAATCATACTTTTAGATATATAAGCCGTATAAAATAGAAAATATCACAAGTAAAATCATCAGAAGGACCAGAAAACGTTAAAACAACTCCGTTAAAGAAAAAGCAAAGTCAGTGAGGGTATCCGGTACCAAAAGCCTGAGCTGAAGAAAAGTAATAATAAATAAAAACAAAATATACGAAGTCGTAACACGACGACCAACAACCAATAAAAAAAAATATGATGAAAAGAAGGGAAACCAAAAGAACCGTGGAGACAAAGTGAGAAGGAAAGAAAGGGAAAAAAAGAGAGTAATTCAGCGAAGAAAAATGGAAAAGCCACAAACGAGTAAGTCAACATCAGAACCTTGAAAATATTGCTGTTGACACCAATGGCGAAATACGAGAGAGAGAGAGAGAGAGAGAGAGAGAGAGAGAGAGAGAGGGATGGGATAAAATGGAGGAGGGAAAGCCACATCGAGATGAAGTTAAAGGGAAGGGAGAGGCGACGAGGAGGAGGAGGAAGAGGAGGAGGAGGAGGAGGAGGAGGAGGAGGAGGACGAGGAGGAGGAGGGAATAAGAACTCCTCTAAGAGCCTTTCTGTAGAAAGACAAGGAGAGAAATGGCACAGAAGCATGTGAGGAATGTCTGAGGAGGGGAGGGGTTGAGGAGATCAGTTTCTGCTCATCCATTACGTGACTTCTTAGGAGGAAGAGGATGAGGAGGAGGAGGAGGAGGAAGGGAGGAGGGAAGGGAAGGGAGAGAAAACAAGCAATCGCTGAGGACGAGGACAAAGAGGCATAAAAGGATGAATGGAAAAACAGGAAGAATTAAAGTCATACCAAAGCTCAATAGGTCAAACGGAAGAAAGTCGAGTACTGTACTCGTATGATATATACGACACTACTAAGTCAATCATTTTTTTCTAAAGCGATCCTCTGCGATAGAGGTCTCTGTGATTCCTGTTAGCGTTATCTGGAACTTTGGTCCCACACCTAGCTGTCCAACTTCTTAAACTGTCTTGCTCTAATTCTTAATTAAAAATTAAAAACCCCATCTTTGGGAGAGCTATATAACGGTTTAGAAATACAA
>NC_089747.1:7475000-7510000 GCF_040412425.1 Macrobrachium rosenbergii
TAAAACTCTAACTGCCTTAAGAACAATAATAAACACTACTATACTGTTGTAGAGGTCCGTCTTCTTTACCCCTCTAAAGAATGCTGTTTGTCTAACCATAACATAACTTTTCATTTTAAGAAAAGACGGGAAAAACGACCACAATCATTTACAATCTCAGCTAAAATAATGCTGGCGAATCCTTCTGTGATTCAGCTATATTTAAACGAGATAAATTGACACTAATTCAACTGCTCTACAGCTCATCAATTACAGCCAACGTCCATTTCGTTAACAAGGGTTTCTTGAAGCTGCAAGGCTGCTTTTGCTGGCAGAGGTCCTAAGTGTTTTTGTCACTACGTTCAAGCTATGGTCTCCATTAACACGTAGGCTACTCACAGACTAGAGAGAGAGAGAGAGAGAGAGAGAGAGAGAGAGAGAGAGAGAGAGAGACCGACCGTACAGTTCATTCAGGTTGCCCCAGGTCCTCAGTGTGAGGCACCAGAGGTGCCTACCAGAGAATTGCTAATGCATCTTCCGGTATATTTTGCATCTTCCAGTCTTGGATGGTCTGGGATGCATCTTAGATATTTGTCAAGCTTATCCTTAAACACATCTACGCTCACTCCTGATATGTTCCTCAGATGAGCTCGTAGCGCATTGTATAGACGCTGCATTAGCGATGCTGGTGCGTGGAGAGAGAGAGAGAGAAAGAGAGAGACTTCTCACGAGTACTGTGTACTGAAATACAATTCCTGACTTGTAAAGACATCAACAACAACATCCACTTGGATGAAAACATGAACAAAGCTTACCAAACACCGAGTGTTTTAGCTCAAATTTGGGTACTGGGGAACTTGTCCTCATTCTAGAGGTTTCATACAAACGCGAAGTCCACTTCCTGGAGATCTGATCCGATTCTGAATGAAAAGCTTTCAAGGACTTTTGGATATTCTATGATAATGTCTTATCATATCATAACAATCATTACCATAAAAATTCTTATGACAATCATTGCCATAAAAATAAGTGATTTTGCAAAATGTAGTTAATTCAGTTTCTGGTAAAAAATCTGATATTTTATGTTTTGCAACAGCTGTGGTCAATGGAACCAGCAAGATGTCTACACCCCATTCTTAATCTTCTACGGAGAAAGTCCAGATTAGTAACAAATTATAGGAACAAATGCACAAACATATTAGTACATATTAGTGAATATACTTATCATACCCACACAAATAATGTAACGTCTACTACAAGTCTTGTCATAAATCTCTGTAAATAACTTCACCAACTTCCTGCAATAGCAATCCCAATCGAAACCTCTCACCAAAGGTAACATATGGTAGCTAAAGGACGGAACGAGAGAGAGAGAGAGAGAGAGAGAGAGAGAGAGAGAGAGAGAGAGAGAGAGAGATTTGGGGGAAGGGGGGAGAGGGTGAAGGCTCCACCCCCATCCCCCCGTCGCACGTGAGAAGGGGCATTTGGTGCCAAGTAGTGCCACGTCCCTGTAATGAGGGGCACGAGCAGCTCCCTCTTTAAACAAACCCGCATGTGGCATCTTCAACCCCTTCCTTCCTTCCTTACTTCTTTTTCTCCTCCCTTCTTCTTTTTCTCCTTTTTTTCCTTCCTTCTCGACCCCAACTCCCAGGCAGACACACTCGCACGAGCATACATGGATAAATACATATACTCTTTTTTATTTTTATTTTTTAGGACATTTTCATTAGAGCATCGTTCCTACAGCATCACTTTTAAATGCAGTCAACTCTGTTCAATTAAAAATTGACCTTACAAAATAATTTAACTGATACACTTTTTTTTATTTTTTTATTTTTAGGGCATTTATTTTCATTAAAGCATCCTTTCTACAGCATGAATTTTAACGAGTCAACTCTTTTCAGTTCAAATTGACCTTACAAAATAATTCAACTAATACCCTATTTTAAAGAGTCGACTCTTTTCAATCAAAAATTGGCCTTACAAAATAATGTATCTACTGTAATACACTATTTTTATTTTTTTTATTTTTTAAGATACTCTTTTCATTAAAGCATCCTTCCTACAACATGAATTTCAAATACAGCCAACTCTGTTCAATTAAAAATTTACCTAACAGAATCATTTAACTAAAGACGCAATATCTGACATCTTTTGGCATCTACAGACTCTTGCATTCGTCATCTTGCGAGCACAGACCGGTACCTTTGTTTGAGCAAGATGACTAGACAGCGGAATACGTTCCCAACAGTTGAACTCGGTACGTTATAAGAGTTTGTATATGCTTGTGTATGTGAACCTACAAAAAAAAAAAAAAAACCAATCTGCCAATCGTCACTCACGCGAAAAACCATCGCGATAACCCCCCAAAAAATTGTCCTTTGTTAACTGCGCAGGCTTAAAAAGCAACGCGCAGCTTCGCTGTTGCAAACATCCACGTCTACAGCCCGACGAAAAACTCGCGGCGTCATCATATTTCCAATCCGGAGGGAGAAACGAACTATTTATCCGGATTTTAAAGAACGAACAAAACGCGAACTGAACAAAGGGGAAGCGCAAAGGATTTTACTCATCCGGGTGGCGAAAGGAAAGACGGATTTTAAAATAATGGATTTGAAAATAATGACTCTCACAACACTCGGTCGCGTTAAGGGAAATGAATATAATATATTTTGGGGGAAAAATGGGCCTAATTAACTGCTGCCTAAATTTCAAATCGGGTAGAAAAAAAAAAACTGAAATTAATTACGCGGCCCATTTAGGGGAAAGAAAACATCAAAACTAAGGATCGGAAAAATCCCCCCGACAAACTAGCCCCGTTGAAAAACATTGGTATAATGAGCAAAAAAACCCACCCGGAGATATATAAAATTCAATGCCCACTTAATTCGCATAAAAGTGCGACATCAAATTGGTCGCAAATAATAATTAGCTCGTCATAAAATTTATGTAAACAAATGTCTCATTTGATCAGCCGACAAAATTCCCAACTTAATAAACCGATGCTGTAAAATGTGATGGGGTCAAAAATGTTACATTCGAACTCAATTAAAGCACATTATTTTCACACTCACTCAAACACACACACATACACACACACACACACACACGCGCGCATGCGCATGCACGCACACATACATAAACACAAACACATAAACAAACACGCAATAATGATTTCTATTGAACAGAGTATTATCTTTCTCGGTAAATACAGAACGATAACATCTACTGTTAGGAGAAACTCCTTAGATAATATAAATATACTGTGTGTATGTATGTATATATATAAATATACGTATATATATATATATATATATATATATATATATATATATATATATATATATATATATATATATAATATGTACATATATATATGTGTACATATTTGCAAATAAGAGAGATGTGAGAGAGAGAGAGAGATAAGAGAGAGAGAGAGAGAGAGAGAGAGAGAAGAGAGAGAGAGAGAGTAAAAAAATACAAAAGTACTCTCGCCCTCTTCTAAGAGGAATAACATCTGCAATAAGTACTTCCTCACCCTGATTGAGAGAGAGAGAGAGAGAGAGAGAGGGAGAGAGAGAGAGAGAGAGAGAGAGAGAGAGAGGAGGGGGTTGGAGTCGTCCTCCCGGGTAATGGTAGGGGGCGTGGGGGGGGGTGATAATTCACAACCGGGTGCAACTTAACCACGAGAGTTGAAGGGGAAAGGAAAATGCCCCAGGGGAACTATCTGGACCACGTGTACCTTGATGGATGAGGCCACAAACGCTCCTAATCCACCAGCCATCATCATCATCATCTCCTCCTCCTCCTTCTTCTTCTTCTTCTTCTTTTATTTTTTCTTAAACCCCCCATTCTCAACATCCGTCTTCCACCCGCCCACAATCCCTCCTCTTCCCCCTTCTTCTCCTACTCCTCATCTTCCCCTCCTCCTCTTCCTCCTCCCGTTCCCCTCTTCTTCCTCCTCCTTCTTTTCCTCTTCCTCCCCCCTCATTCTCCTTCTCCTCCTCCCTCAAACTACTACTCCTTCTTCTTCTCCTCCTCCTCATTCTCCTCCTCCTCTCCCCCTTCCTTCTTCTCCTCATTCTCCTTCTCCTCCTCCCTCAAACTCCTACTCCTCCTCCCCTTCTCCTCTTCCTCCCCCCTCATTCTCCTCCTCCTCCTCCCTCAAACTCCTCCTTCTTCTCCTCATCCTCCTCCCCTTCCTTCTCCTCCTCATTCTCCTTTTCCTCCTCCGTCAAACTCCTCCTCCTCCTCCTCGCTTCCTTCTGCAACCGGGTGCAACAATTAACCAGAATCAATTCCTTTCTTCTGCCTCCTTTCGATTTCATTTCTCTTCTAACTCTCTGTAATTAAATCTTCATTTTCCTTTTCCGTTAAGCTTATTTTTACGACGAAATCATTTTCATTTTCCCTCGAAGTCATTCTCGTACGCTACATCCTCGAATAATTCTCTTTCGTTTTCCTTTATAGTCATTCTTGTGCTGCATTGTATCCTCGAATTATTCATTCTCTTTCCTTCGCTATTGTTATGCCCTTTCCGCTATCGTTTCCATCTTTTGCATAGTCTCCCAGTCTTTATTTCCCTTTTTATGTCAAGATTTCTTCGTTAAAAATATTCACACGAACATTACTGTCCTATTCCTAAATCAATTTTTTTTTAGCGAAGTTCCCTTATAAAATATAACTGAGTTCTAAAACTCTTCCTTTATATGCTGTATTTATCGTCTTTTTTTTTTTGGGGGGGGATGAAATCTAACTTTCTCCCTCGATGACACAAAGTAACATTTCGTCTCCAACTTGGAACATTTATTTATATCGTTTTTCAAGCCCTAATTCTATTTCACTTTTTTTTTTTTTTTTTTTTTGACGCAGTCGAGTCCTTGACAATTAACATGCTCCTGATGAAACAGAGGCTGAATGTTCCGCCTCGGAAATTATCATTTCATTCAACAGAAATAACCAAAATTCTAACCAGTATTTTAACGCTGGACTGGCAAAGAAACATGTGAACGTAAGTAAAGATACTGAATAGAATACGGAATAGAATATAGAATTTAGGCCTATGGCCAAGCGCTGGGACCTATGAGGTCATTCAACGCTGAAAAAGATATTGACAGCAAGAAGGTCTGAAAGTTGTAGCGGGAGGAAAACTCGCAGCTGCACTATGAAGAAATTGTTAGAGGGGTGGAAAATCAGATGGAAGAAAGTGAATATGAATGGAGGTACAGTAAAAGGAATGAAAGAGGTTGCAGCTAGGGGCCGAAGGGACGCTGCAGAGACCCTTAAGCAATGTCTACAGTGCACCACGTAAGATGCACTGACGGCACCACCAGCCCACGAGGGCAAAGATGTTGGTCACAAACATGTATTGAGGTAGTCAATAATATCATATAAAATTACTTAAAATCAAGAACTGTGTCGCAATCTAAAAATATCTAGAATTTATCCAGGAAATTTCGAACCAAACACAAAATATAGAGAGGAAAAAATACTTTCACTATAAAATTCATTATTTTAGCTATCCTACGTGAGTTCTACCCAGACTTACCTACATGGTGAAGACTATATTACATAATTGGTCTCCACAATAAAACTCTGTTTATGAACCAATATTTAAATTCATGGCGAACCGCCTCAATCATAGGACACAGGACTGAAGGATTGGGGAAGCACGGAGGAGGGTGGCGAATTCTCCTACCGGTGCATAAACGGTGTATAAAAAGATTTTTTCAAATCGGCTGACATTCAAGTGGCGACTTCCACTGTCTATGAGAGATTGTGAAGCCTTTTTCTGTGAGGCACTGTGAGCCTTTCTTACAGTCTTGGAAAGGCTGCAAAACCTTTTTCTCAAATTCCTTCCCACAATGCCTATGGGGTAAGACGAAGCCTTTTTAGTTCTCGTAATGTCATATGGGAATAGAAAAGCCTTTTTTTTATAATCTCCCTGGGGGACAGCAAAGCCTTTTTTTTAACCCTCAAAATACCTAAAACCGACTGTGAACCCATTTTCCCTTTTAGTTTTCCGTAAAAGAAAATTATTGTGCCGGCTTTGTCTGTCCGTCCGCACTTTATTCTGTCCGCTCTTAGATCTTAAAAACTACTGAGGCTAGACGGTTGCAAATTGGTATGTTGATCATCCACCCTCCAATCATCATACATACCATATTGCAGCCATCTAGCCTCAGTAGTTTTTATTTTATTTAAGGTTAAAGTTAGCCAAAATCGTGCTTTCGGCAACGCTATAAGACAGGCCACCACCGGGCCGTGGTTAAAGTTTCATGGGTCACGGCTCAGACAGCATTATACCGAGACCACCGAAAGATAGACCTGTTTTCGATGGCCTTGATTATCCCCTGTAGCGGCTGTACAGAAAACTCGATTGTGCCGAAGAAACTTCGGCGCATTTTTTACTTGTTTTATGCAGTCTATAAAGGACACAGAGGACGTTTTCTCAAGTCTTCCACGTTCGCTTTTGAAGCTTTTTTGTGAGGAACCCAGATGCCTGATTAGGATCGAATCGATACTGGAATACTCCCTAAGTCGGTGCGACCTAAATCTTTGAAGGAGTCTGACCTTCTTGTTTACTAGGAAAGCTTTGTGAATCATCAAAAGAACCTTCACTTGATGTAAAAATGAACTCCTTAAAATAATAACTAAAAATTAACCATTACAAAGGAGCTTTGTAATGGAACAGATTTTACACAAACAATTCGCTTACTAGACAAAGAGGTACTAGATACAGATACTGCTTAATAAATTTATGCAGCATCTGTATCTAGTATTTTTTATCTTGCAAGCGAATTGTCTGCGTAAAATCTGTTCCATTACAAAGCTCCTTTTTAGTCATTCATAGTTATTTTTTTATTATTATTTTAAGGACTTCATTCATGATTGTCAGGCCACTTGTGCATTAAACTAGAAAAATGTTTACATTAAAACATTTTGGCGTGTTTTTTTTTTATGTATGAAGATACCATATAAAATTTTAGGGGGGCGTTACCCACGAAATTTTTCTTCTTTTGTCCGTTAGGGAGACACTGCTTGAAATATTTGCAGAAACTCGTCATGCATTATCCTATCGTTGTGCTGAGGTAATTATTGAAATAACTGAGGTAATTATTGAAATAACTGACACTCCTTACTTAAGCCTTTGAATCTTGTTGGATATTCGTTTCGATTCCAGCTTCTTTCTTCTTCAGAATCGCTTGTTTACACAAATAAAAGTCATATTAGATAAATTTAGCAGAGGCTATGTCACTTGAAGGATTAAACACCAGATCAGGGTAATGATATAATAAAATGAAATTAAAAGTTACTGATATTAAACTAAATATTCTGCTTCTCTTCTAACCTGACTTATAATACTAAAGGTGTTACGCCAAGTTGTATACTCGTATTGCGCGCTAGCTCGTCCATAGCGACTATTTTTGGTAGTTTCCTTAATTTTACATGAAAAAATAAAAAAAAACTCAACTACAGCGTTTCGATCACATCTTGTTTACCTTCATAATCAAATAACATCTTGTCATTACATAGCAATTGCAAGCTATATATAATAATGTATATCAACTCGGCTTAGATTCTAAATCGATTTAGCATCTATCATCAGACAGAACCACCTTTTGATGTGATGAGTCATCTTGACAAGCTACCTATTAATGCTTATCAAAACAGTTGTAACAACATACGTCTCATGATCATTAATAAAAACCACAGTATACAATTACGATAATTAATATTAACATCAATAAATACAGGTGCTAGAACCATTTCTGTCTGAATTACAAAGGCTTTGGGCAGCGGACTGAAAACGATGTTCTCCTCAAGTGGCGAAATTCCTATCATATTTGGCAGGACACTTCTCCAAGCGAATGGGTCCGAAATACATACGCGATTGTCACCTAAGAGAGAGAGAGAGAGAGAGAGAGAGAGAGAGAGAGAGAGAGAGAGAGAGAGAGAGAGAGAGAGAGAGAGAGAGTGTTGTAATTCATTTTAAAAAGAATTCATGACAATTTGGGAATTATCATTGAATATCTGCATTCTGCATTGAGAGAGAGAGAGAGAGAGAGAGAGAGAGAGAGAGAGAGAGAGAGAGAGAGAGTGTTTTAAAGCATTACAAAATGAATTCAAGATAATTTGGGATTTGCCCTTGATTATTTGAATTTTGTGTGTGTGTCAGAGAGAGAGAGAGAGAGAGAGAGAGAGAGAGAGAGAGAGAGAGAGATTGAATTTTTACAACGAATTCATGACAATTTTGGAAAATGTCAAGGAATATATTTGCAATAATGATTCACAGGCACATTACTTTTAAGCAGAGGAATCTTCAGATGCGCTTTTAAGATGAAATATATACAGTGTGTATATATATATATATATATATATATTACTCTGAATCTTCAGATGCGCTTTTAAGATGGAATATATACAGTGTGTATATATATATATATATATATATATATATATATATATATATATATATATATATATTCAGCAAGAATTTGCTTCAATCTGAATTGGCAGGATCGTTCAACCACTGCTTGCACTAGCTGAAGCCACCGATGGTTCTCTAAATAAGCTTCAAGAAAGTCTGCGGTAAATAACGAACCTACATTTTTCTTTAGCAACTTCAAAGAGGCTTTACCTACAGTCATAGGATACTAGCAATTACATAAAGGGATCTTTTATTCGTAAATAAATACATAAATAAAATGAAACGTATACACAATACGCGCAACTTCATTCTGACCTTGAACACTGTCACGTCATCATTTTCTTGGGCAGAATTTGTACCCTTACGTCCACGCCTTGCCTACTGAAGTTATGAGGAGGAGATTGTAGATTGTGTGTTCTCAATCTTTGTTCGGGATGATGTCTCAAAAATTTAGGTATGGATTCCAGCGAAATTTTGTATAGGGTGGAATAAGGACCAGGAGAATCCAAGAATTCCATCTCTCTCTCTCTCTCTCTCTCTCTCTCTCTCTCTCTCTCTCTCTCTCTCTCTCTCACAGATTTCAAGACGCCAAGGAAGAGCATTACATTTTTTCGTTGTGCTTTAATAGTTTATTCAAATTTTTATTTATCTATTAATTTTTTTCATATTTTATTTTCTAATAACTGATCTCTTCTTTTGTATTTCCTATTACCACCTTTTATTTCTTTCAAAAGAACACCATAATCTTTGTAAGCTTGAACTTCAAGTTAATGACCCCTCTGGGCTCGTTCCATATGAATAGGGTTCATCTGCTGAATAATAATATAATAATAATAATAATAATAATAATAATAATAATAATAATAATAGCAGAGTCGTGTGTCATTTATTACCGCTATGGGTAAAATATATTCGATTGAATGACATATTAACTAAATAATAACTAGGTTGAGTAAGACCATCGCTTCCTGAAGGTCGCAATATTTTAGCTATTCTGGACCACAACGTTCGAACGAACGATCTGCGCATGCGCAGCGCCACCACACCGCTATTAGTCCAATTAGCCGCTTCGTAAAGAAGCCCAAAACAACGGCTTTGCATCCCTATCAGGTGACAAGATTCATTAACACGGATATAATTATCATTAAGGAGAGCTTCGCCGCTTCATTTATCGAGCATCTTTGTATCTCCGAAGATAAATGGCGGATGCATTTTCAATTTACAAACGAGTAAAAAATGCGCCGAAGTTTCTTCGGCGCAATCGAGTTTTCTGTACAGCGCATAATCAAGGACACCGACAATAGATCTATCTTTCGGTGGTCTCGGTATAATGCTGTATGAGCCGCGGCCTATGAAACTTTAACCACGGCCCGTTGGTGGCATGTCCTACATCGTTGCCAGAGGCACGATTATGGCTAACTTCAACCTTACATAATATAAAAACTACTGAGGCTAGAGGGCTGCCATTTGGTATGTTTGATGATTGGAGGGTGAATGATCAACTAACCAATTTGCAGCCCTCTAACCTCAGTCGTTTTTAAGGTCTGAGGGCGGACAGGTAAAAGTGCGGACAGGAAAAAGTGCGGACGGATAGACAAAGCCGGCACAGTAGTTTTCTTTTACAGAAAACTAATACAAGGGAAAAAGAGAGGCGGGGCATGGAGATTATAAACAATAACATAAGACCTTAAGTCTTCTTCAGTTTCAGTACTTTATCTACTCATCTTTTTTCATCTCTAAATCTTCTGAGAATAAAACATTTGGCTTTCATCTCAATAAATTTAAGACCAGTTAAATTCAGGAACAAATGAGACGGCCATTATAACGACCAAGTCGTATTTATTAAATAAAACAAGTCATGGGAAGATAAGTATGAACATGGAATTCATGATATCACTTTATCTGTAGATAATTTGTTTACGACTTTATATCCATCATAATTAATCACCAAACAGTTTCTTTTCTACTCAAGTTTCCTTACGCATAATCTAGAGGTAACAGAATCTTCCAAGCAAGAGAGACTGGGGTTCGATCCCGATGTGAGTAGAAATTTAAGCTTATCAAAACATGATGATACTGATATGTAGGTTGCTCAAAATTGTTTTCCACTGACGGTCGTTGACTTGTTCCCAACCTGTTTGTGGAATGTGTGCAATAAGGTTGCTAACATGAGTCTGTGAGCTTTACTGTGGTGTGGACGCATGCTGACATGGTATTCAAGTTAGCGACCCCTGTTTTGGACGAATTACTTGAAATCTATTGGCAACTTCCAAAAGTAGCATATTAACTCTTTTGGACTGCAATTACATAACCATATGTCACCGTTTGCACAGACTCCAAGATTCACCTTAGCTTGAATGGGACATTCGGGAGAAGGGCCACTTGGTCAAACCCAGGTCCCTGAGTTCCTAGCAAAGCTCAGTAAAACCCCAATTCGCTAGAAAAGTGGCCCCTGTGCTTCCTTGGGAAGCACTGGAAGGGGGACACTAGTGGCCTGGGAACACAAAACTCCTTTGAAGTCACAGAGAGTCTGCCTCTGACATTAAGTCTGACATTAAGTTTGACTTAATTTTATAATGAGAAAAAGTTACACGCCCCATCTTCTACCCTCTGCAGTTCCTCAGAGGCAGTGAATCCTTCCACAATAATCTTTCTTAAAGTCATTCTGGACCTCACTGGCTCTGGAAAGTTGGAGTTGGCTTCTAGTGGCCTCAATTTCTAGGTTGTGTATTTCAGCCAAAAGTTATCAGTCTCTCGCTATGAGGTTGCTAAATCCATGTCCTTTTCTGTCCTGGCTGAGATCACCATCGCAGACGGGATCAAGCGGATTGGACCTACAATGTTCCAGTCCGTTCAGAAATCGAACCCAAGACCAGTACACAAGTACTAAATCAGATATGCTTCAGACTGCCAAATTGGACTGCAATGCTTCACAGTTACATTAAAGTCGTTCTTTCTGTTTTAATTAACACGTTGTTTATATTTCCTGCTGCTTTTTTACTTTCGCTCTTAAGGGTTTTGTCAGATCATCTTGGTCAATGGAGTCTACCTACATGTGCCTCGTCTTCAATTCTATTTCCCCATCAGGGATTTCAGCTGTCATATAAAATGACGGGGCATAACTGCCATGAAATGCTGACTGAATGCAGTCCTTAACAAAAAATAAACTATATAAAAAACTGTAAAATTACTGCAGGGTTTGGATAAACAAATATATTATAAAATGTCGTAAAGCAATTACGAAATTTTAAATGAAACGTCCCTAAATAAAATCCATACGAAAAATGAATCCAGAATCATAACTGACAACAAACTGAAACTTGAAAATAATCGAGTTTCTATGCGTACAAATTTACTCCAAACAAATTAACGGGTTTTCAATATATATATATATATATATATATATATATATATATATATATATATATATATATATATATATATATATATATAATATATATATATATATATATATATATATATACATATATAGTATACTGTATATATATAAATATATATATATATATATATATATATATATATATATATATATACACACAACAATTACATTTTTAAAAAAATATATAAATCACAATAACCGATTTAAAAAATATATATATATAAATTACATTTTTTTTAAATACAACAACCACAAAACAATGCCTTGTCCACAACAACACAAACGAACGCAACCCTGACCCAGTGTGGACAACGCCACTGAACGCAGCTTCTCGGAAGCTTACTCATTTTGACACCGAACGGGACGACTGAACGCACCTTTCCGAGCTCCCAAATCCGTCACGGCGTTAAGACCGTGAAAGCAAAACGACAAACGCTATCACGGGAATCCACAGGAATGGGAATTCCGTGGGTATCACGAGCAAATCCCTTTCTTACTTGAAAACTGGCACAGATCGAACACGGATTCATCCAAGGATTACATAACGGTATATAAAGATCCCTTCAGCAACTCGTGTTGCCATTTAGCAAATTCATTATTGTATCTCTCTCTCTCTCTCTCTCTCTCTCTCTCTCTCTCTCTCTCTCTCAAGCGGAAAGATTACCCTTAAATTTATTCTTGCTTTCTTTTTTTTGGTATTTTCCATATCTTGTTAATTTAACTAAAAACAAAGGCCTCTCTCTCTCTCTCTCTCTCTCTCTCTCTCTCTCTCTCTCTCTCTCTCTCTCTCTCTCTCATGCGCACAACAAGGAATAAAATGGGAAAACTGGCGATTCTTAGGGTTATATCTACAGTATATACGTAGATTCAAGCAGACTAATATTTATAACCTTAACTCCATAAGCAAAACTAAAATGCTATTCAACATATGAAACACTGACCACGCTCACGTATATAAAAAAAAAAGGACGTCTCAAAATGCAGAGCTTCAGGCAATGATTTTAATGAAACACTTCCGCAAGAACTAATTTTTTATATTTTTTTTAATCAGAGAAAGCAAAAAAAAAAAAAAATCAAATATATTAGCAAAAAATCGGGTTCGTTTCTTCAGTGGGTCATTCAAAAGTAAATCTACTTAAGCAAGAACTATTTTTTTTTTAATCATGGAGAAAGCCAACCCCTCCCCGCCCCAAAAAAAATCAAATGAGGTTCGCTTCTTCAATGAGTCACTCAATAGTACTCTACTGATTTGCAGAAAAACCGAAGCTTCGTCCCGTCCCAGCAAATGAATGGGAATGTAAACTACCAGCTATAACAGGTCGCTTTATTATCCAAAATCCTAACGGTCGTTTAAATAAAAAAAAAACCTGGAATGCTGAATTTAAGATTACATGTCCACCCTTGGATGTTCCGTGACGTACATCCATGAATAAATGAATAAAAAAAATGTTTCTGCGCAATGGTATAAAAATAAATTTTAAAAAATGGTTCTGCACAATAGTGTGATTTAGTTTTTTTTTTTAAGTAGACTGACGCCACTACAATCGCACGCACACACTAACACACAGTCAGCCTTCGCCCTAGAGGCTATAATGCTTACTAAATAAATGAAAGCTTTAGAGGCCCACTTCTTTAGAGTGGTCGCATATCTACGGCCTGAATCTCAACTGAACATATTCTTAAAAAAAAAAAAAACACACACACACATCTAAGTCCACCTCTTATCACTATTGCTTACCTGAGAAACAGCGAATGCAACCAAGATATATATCCACGTTGTAGGTGGTTGGTTAAGTTCCTTATCAATGAGTCGTTCACTGAATGACTTTATTACTACTAGCGTCACATTCGTTACTGAATAACTTTCGACATTCGAAAACCATATAATTTTCAATTATCAAGTCGTACGTTCATTAATTAATCCTGACACTTCCACAGTATTCTTTCAAAGGGCAAGAGTTATGCCACAAAATGTCTAAAGAATATACATATAAATTGCTCAATGATACCACTCCATTACGCAATTCCTTCAGGTGGGGTCTGCCCTTCTTACTTTTCTAGAAACGGATATCACTTTCCTTCAAAAAGGAGGAATAAGTAAAGAATGTTTTCTCTGTTTTCATACAAATGACACCAATCAAGAACCCAGAGTGGACGTTTCAGTTCAAGGTCGTCGCCGCGGCCCTTTAAATCCGACCCATCGCGTCAAATCCTCCAACAAACAGCCTTTTCCTATAAAAAAAAAAAATCACCACCACCACTTCTACGTTTTATAAAGTAAAAAAGAGATATCACAGAAGCAGCAGAGAGAGAGAGCGAGAGAGAGAGAGAGAGAGAGAGGGAGGAAAGAAGAAGGCCGAAGGGCAGCTTCTTCACAACACCAGCCCTCAGAAGAGACTCGGCACTTCTATTACTGCTGCTGGTGGAGGTTCCTCGCTTCCAAGGAGTTGGTGGGATCTAAGAACGGAACACGCTTTATATTTATTCCCCTGTAGGTTTATTTTCAAGCCGGGGCGTCCGTTCCAAGAGAAGGTGAGGGCCCGGGCAAGACCGATTTACCTTGCGGCACGAAAGGAGAGAGAGAGAGAGAGAGAGAGAGAGAGAGAGAGAGAGAGAGAGAGAGAGAGAGGGCGTGGCGTGATGGGTCAGTCCCACACACGAAGGATATGAACCTGTAAAATTATGTTACAATGTTTCGATGACGTCAGGTTATTTTCTCCTATCCCAAGTTGGGGTGGTTACTGATTTTATAATAAAATCATCTCTTTTAAACAGACAGTCATCATTAAATTCTAATTTTACAGACCATAATTAACACAGAATCAAAATAATATAATTTTATATTAATTATGGTTTTTAAAATTATAATTTATATTAATCTAAACTCTTAACTTCAACCTCAAAAATATCTTTGCACTGTCAATATCCAAATTATAGGGCAAAGAAACGTTCATTATTAGGACCACAATATTTCACTAAACTCATAAGAATAAGAAAATTAAAACAAAATTGTCACTACATCTTCACCAAGAAAATCCCTATCCCCCCCAAAATCCTAAACCAAGGAGGACGACGCCAGGAAGAGGGTACGCGCTCAAAAAACCACCTGAGCCCCATCAGGTAATCAACCGCCAACAGAGTTATTTTCTTCCGGCCCGAGTCGTAATAAAGTAATAATAGGCTTCTATTCTTATATAAGTATTATCAATCTCAGGGAAGAAGCCAAGAACCAGAAGGGAGATCTGAGGGGGAGGGGGGAGGAGGGGTTAGTGGAAGAGGACCACATGCCAAGTCAACCAAATAGAAATTCGTCATCTGCCCATATAGGACATTCCATAGTGAAGTATCCTTCTTGGTCTCTTACGTTACTTCGACGATCCCAAAGTCCTACGAGGTCCTGGTTAAATTCTCGTGCCTTGCAATCCTGGCAAAGCTCTCAGACACACAGAGAGAGAGAGAGAGAGAGAGAGAGAGAGAGAGAGAGAGAGAGAGATGGTACTTAGGAACAAGAGGGGAATCCACTCAAATCGTGACGTCAAATCCTACCGGAGCCCGCACGAGGGCGGCCAAAAGCTTAGCAACCGCCGGCGTCTTCTCTGCCACAACTGTCAAAAGGGCGTCCCGAAATAAAGGTCCTCTCCCCCTATTTTAAATACAGACCTAAATCCTAAAGATATACCTCTCCATCCATGCCAGGGAAAAGGGACGCTAAATTTATCAAGAAGAGACTCAAGGTGTGTGTGTCGGCGCGGCATTCCAAAAACAAACTCTCTCTCTCTCTCTCTCTCTCTCTCTCTCTCTCTCTCTCTCTCTCTCTCTCACACACACACACACAGACACGCACACACACACACACAAATCAGGAGAAAAAGTAGGCGATAATTACCAATAAACACACACAGACACACACAAATCAGGAGAAAAAATAGGCGACAATTACCAATAAAAATAATGAAAGGCAGCAAAATATTTCAAATTTAAACAAAAAATACCCCCCTCTTGTATATAAATTGAAATTTTAACACCTAATTTAATTATGCAAGCTATCACATGCTTCAGTCTATCTGAATATACTCAGCATGGAATAACAAGAGAATGATTTAAATTTCATTCTTTTTACATTTTACAATAAAAGCTTACTTTTAAGTTCACTGGCTACGCAAATTTACGCAAGCTGACCGACATGTCAACCGCACTCCAAGCGTTACTGGTCAGACCAGTTTGTGAATGACAAGTAGTAAAAGACAGCCCAAGTTATGAATGAATCAAAAACAATACAGAAAGAGAGACTACCCCCCAATCCTTGTCCTTCGCAGGAAGAACTTCGAGAATAAATGTTATTATTGATCAATTAAGGACAAAAGAACATCAGTCAGCACATTCATAAAATTGACGCGCGGGACTTATTCATCAGGATCCATCACAAATCATACGGAATTCATCAAAGAAAAGGGATAAGTGCATGCCTATGGGGCCTGTCTAATCATCGCCCCTCAGACTACATTCATTCAAATCCCAGTTCCATTCACGACAAAGGGAAGGCCCCTCGCGATCCTTTGAGGGCGCGACCAAACACACACACACAGACACTACCTTCCCCTCCCCCCTCAAAAAAAAAAAAAAAAAAAACTGCACAGCCACGGCGACCCAAACAAGTGTTTCGCCAGAATCCCTAAACGCGTGTAAGAATCGTTGGCTTGTCAGTACCCTCCCGAAATACACTTGTCTTATTTTACCCTCTGGCACTGAAACCCCCTCCGTCAGAAGTCTCTTATCCCCCTCCACTCCCCCCTCCACTATCCTCTCCTTCTTCCTTCCCCCCCACCCACCTCTTTTTCGGGGTCCGTGAACCCATCACAACTACCGCAATTAGCGCACTGGCTATTACCGCTCGGCTCACAAATAGCCTTTGAAAGGACAGCGCTGTTGACGCAACCGTCGGTTATGGATACAAGCGGGTTGCGTCACTTTCCGATACTCCTTTAACGTAGGGAAATTCTCTACCAATAATACGTCAGTTTTTTCTTCTTTGACAGAAAGGTTAATGGTTCTTCCTAAAGAAGAACCTAAATAAAAATTAAAAGTACAAAAAAAAGAACCTAAATAATAATTAAAAGTACAAAAAAAGAACCTAAATAATAATTAAAAGTACAAAAAAGAACCTAAATAGTAATTAAAAGTACAAAAAAAGAACCTAAATAGTAATTAAAAGTAGAACCTAAATAATAATTAAAAGTACAAGAAAGGACCCTAAATAATAATTAAAACTACAAAAAAGAACCACAATAATAATTAAAAGTACGAAAAAGAACCTAAATAATAATTAAAAGCACAAAAAATTTGACTGAATATCAATTGCAAACAACTATGACAATACGTCAGTTTTTACTTCTCTTGTAGAAACGTTAATTGTTCTTCCCAATTTCCATAATAAATAATAAAATAATTTGGCTGAAAATCAATTGCAAAAAACTAACAGTCATGACTTCATAAAATTCAGGACACTTTCAGCCATTCAGCGCTGAGGACAGTGAATAAAGTTAGAGTGGTTGGACAGCAGAATACCAGGAGTTCCAGAAAATAAGGGAGATGAATTACAAGGATCTACATGTGGAAATAGGAGAAAACCCCACAGCCGCACTAAGAAGTAACAGTTAGAGGTGCTGGACAGCACGACTGAAGAAAGAAAGGGGAAATGGAGGTACTGTAAAAGGGTAAGAAGTAGAAGCAGCCAGTGGTGGAAGAGACGCGGCAAACATCCTTTAATCATACCTACAGTGCACACAGGTGGTGCACTGACAGCACTACCCACCCTGCGGAATGCCAGGGCTTTTGGTTATAATAATCCTCATAAAAAAGTGAGGCGTTTTTGACTAATTATTATAATTGTTATTATTTTTTGTTGTTGCTACAACTATGGTTAACGAACTTTCACCTGATTCCAGAATATCCTTGAATTTATTCCCATCAAAGATCAAAACACGAAAACTAAAAATTCCCATCAAAAATCAAATAGCAACTTTGAAATCCTCAGGGATCACAGATGAAAACTAGCTGAACATGGAGAGAGATATTTCAGATTAACGTCAAAATTCAGGCAGCATTTAACTTCAGGTACAAATTACTGATATATAAACATTTTCACAGGCAGCCAGAAAAACATACATCTTTTAAAATTATTTTTGTGAGCTCCGTTTTCAGATGTGGATACAAATGATATAAGCACTAAATCACACTCTCTCTCTCTCTCTCTCTCTCTCTCTCTCTCTCTCTCTCTCTCTATATATATATATATATATATATATATATATATATATATATATATATATATATATATATATATAGTAACTTAAGAAGAATGAACGTAAGAGGGTGAGTGACGGTCGAGAGAAGCCTAGTCAGGAAGGAAGGAAGGAAGATAAGGAAGTGAAGAAGAAACTTCTGCGCGAGGCATCATGAGACAAGGAAGATGAAAGACAAAGAAGAAAGAGGACTTGAGAGATTAAGAGACGGACGATAAAGCTAAAGTGACGAAACAAAGAGAAAACGTATTACGCACATAACGATATTACAGAGAAAGAGAAAAAAAAAGATTGGAAGGAGGAGAAGGGGGAGGGGGGAGACATACGGGATAAATGGGGTGGTAGGATAGAGGGGGAGGAGGAGGACAGGGTAAAAGAAAAGAAAAAAAGAAAAAATCCCGAATGAATGTTGCAGAGGCAAATTCCAAAGGTTGGCAATCTCGATCAATAACGCCGAAAGAGCAAAAGGGGAAGACACAGAGAGAGAGAGAGAGAGAGAGAGAGAGAGAGAGAGAGAGAGAGAGAGAGAGATATTTCATATCGAACAGATGGTTCCTAAGAATTGTTTTCGTACAGAAGATGAAAAAAAAAAAAAGCGAATACTTTCCCAACTTCTCTTGAATGGAAGAACGAGAAAAAAAATTTTGTTTTTGTTTTTTACGTCGAAAACAAAGTTAACCTTTTCCATCGGCGTTCTTCGGAATGCGCGTTCATCCGGCCCCGCTCAGCGTAACTTCCTCGCGCCCTAAGATGTACTCAGATGCTGACTAAGCATAAATCTATCTCAGTACTCTTGTCAAATGTAATTAGGTGCACTCCCGGTTTTAATCCAAATATATCTGGCAAAAATGCCAAGGTAGATTTATTTTGGTTCAGTAAGAGCGCTAACGTACGTTTATTGACATAAACATGTTTACAGAGAAATTCCATTGTAATGAAATGCCAAATTTATATATATATATATATATATATATATATATATATATATATATATACATATATATATATATATATATATATATATATATATATATATGTGTGTGTGTGTGTGTGTGTGTGTGTGTGTGTGTGTGTGTGTGTAATTGTAATAGCCACAATGCCCTCTTAACTTCTCAAATTCTTCGCGCTTTTTGGGATATGCTTGTCTCTGCAATGCTCTATGGAATGACAAGATAAATTGTTTATAAATTACAATGCCTTACGGCATGAAAACAAGATAAATTACGTAAACCATTAACATGTCCTATGGCGCGAAAACAATTACTTTGAACATTACATGAAAATAAGGTAAATTATTTATAACATTAAAATGTCCTATGGCATGAAAACAAGATAAATTACTTTGAACATTACATGAAAATAAGATAAATTATTTATAACATTACAATGACCTATCGCTGAAAACAAAATTACCTTACAATGGCCTTTGGCACGAAAACAAGATAAATTACTTATAACATGGCATGGAAACAAGATAAATTACTGATCACATTACAATGCCCTATGGCATGAAAGCAAAATAAACTACTTGTACCACTACAATGTCGCATGGCACGAAACCAAGATAAATCACTTATAACATGACAGTGCTCTATGGCGTGAAAGCAAGATGGATTACTTACAACATTACAATGTCCTATGAATGAAAACTATATAAATTACTTATGAAATTAACATGACCTATGACATGAAAACAAGATAAATATCTCATAACATTACAATGTCCTATGTCATGAAAACAGTAAATTACTTATAACATTACCATGAAAACAAGATAAATTAATTATAACATGACAATATTCTATGGGATTCAAACAAGATAAATCATTTAAAACATTACTCTCTCCTTTGACATGAAAACAAGATAAATTAATTATAACATTACAATGTCCTACGATATGAAAAAGAGAAAGATTGCTTATAAGATTACAATGTCGTATGGCATGAAAACATTATAAACAAACAAATGACTCTCTACATCCGTGTATAAATGCGTTCCCGAAACCTTTGCAGATTCAATGTTCTCCACTCCATACGAACGAGCCGAAACAAAGGCGATATTCTTTTGCATTACATTATTAAACAAGCAAAAAATGCGCCTAAGCTTCTTCGGCCCAATCGAGTTTTCTGTACAGTCGATACTGCGTATAATGAAGGGCACCGAAAATAGATCTATCTTTCGGTGGTCTCGGGATAATGCTGTATGAGCCGCGGCCCACGAAACTTTAAGTACAGCGAGGTAGTGGCCTGGCCTATGTCGTTGCCAGAAGCACGATTATGGCTTAATTTAACCTTAAATAAAATAAAAACTACTGAGGCTAGAGGGCTGCAATTTGATATGTTTGATGACTAGAGAGAGGTTGATCATCATACCAATTTGCAGCACTCTAGCCTCAGTAGTTTTTAAGGTCTGAGGGCGGACAGAAAAAGTGCGGACGGAATAAAGTGCGGGCGGACGGACAGACAAAGCCGGCACAATAGTTTTATTTTCAGAAAACTTAAAAACGGGAATCCTAAACTGAAGTCAACTGAAGGGAAATGGTAAATAAAAATGGCTAAGTTGGTATACAACTGCAAGGAAACAGTGACCTTTATCTCTCCCCTTATGTGAAAAGATTAAAACATTAAATTTAACATTTGGAAGACCAAATAAACTAAAGATCGCATTCCTTTTTAATGAAAAAAATCTAAAAAAGCACAGTAATGAAAAAATAAGTGAAAAAACTAAATCAACAATTAATCTAACATTTGGAATACCAATTAAATTAAAGACCGCATTATTTTCCAATGAAAAAAATATAAAAATTAACATGATAATGAAACACTGCGTTTAATGACAAATTTAATAATACCCGAATACATGCGAAAGCTGACGAGAATATACTTAATCACGACATATACTGAAACACAAGCAGAGAAAGCTTCCTATAAATAGAAAATAAAAATTAAAGAAAAGAGATCTTTATATACTTATCACGACACACTGCAACACAAGCAAAGAAAGCTTTCTATAAATGGAAAATGAAAAGAGAAGAGAGAGAGAGAGAGAGAATCTTTATATACTTAATCACGACACATACTGCTAAAGCTTTCTATAAATGAAAAAAGAAAGAATGAGAGAGAGAATCTTTATATATATATAACGACACTGCAACACAAGCAAAAAAACTTCGTATAAATGGAAGATGAAAGAGAGAGAGAGAGAGAGAGGATCTTTTAATACATCAGAGGATTACCTCCTCCAAGTAGAACAATCCCTCCGGAAATTACAGCGTGTTCGGCAGACAGCGCAAACGAGACACGTTCAGAACGAGGAAGGGAATATAACACGCTGTCACAACTCACCCGCGCCGATAATTACAAGAGGAAACTATCACATTCGTCACATTACCCTTTACTTTAACAAGACGACCAGGCTATCATTATGACGCTGACGTACGCAGGCACAAACGCACGCGCGCGCGCGCACACACACACTTATATGCACATATACATACACACACACATACATTTAAGCGAGGGGCAGAAGCGACTCCAACCCGGTTATTAATAATACAAAGACAAACTTTACTCAACTCTTTTCTCTCTCTCTCTCTCTCTCTCTCTCTCTCTCTCTCTCTCTCTCTCTCTCTCTCTCTCATACATCAAAGAACAAAATTGGCAAATTGGCAATTCTTAGTGTTATACATACACACAAATTATATATATATATATACACATCTATATCTATATCTAAATTATATATATATAGATATATATGTTATATATACATACATCTATATCTACTGTATATATACATGCATACCATATATATATATATATATATATATATATATATATATATATATATATATATATATATATATATAATATATATATAGCGACAGGATTACGAATTCCAAAATGAAGACCTACGTCTATATTCAACGAATGAGAAAACAACACCACAGACATCATATAACAAAACAGTCCCTATGCATTAGCAAACACACACGAATCACCGTAAGTACAAACTCCTTCCGGCAATGAAAGACGCGTTTTAACCGCAGTATCGCGGTGCGAGAATAACAAATGAAGGAGTGAATACGATTTTCAGTCTAAAATACCCCTCCCCTTCCCGGCCCCAAAACAAACCCAGCAGCCCACTACACACCTTATAATAAGCATGTTAAACAACAAAGGAACGGAAGAGAGAGAGAGAGAGAGAGAGAGAGAGAGAGAGAGAGAGAGAGAGAGAGAGAGAGAGAGAGAGAGAGACGTCTCAATTGGTGTTTGCAACGGCAGTTTACAAACACCCTCCTAAGTAGTCAACGTCCTCTTCCATTACAGGTGGTTAAACACGCGAAATACATTTAAAAAAAATAAAAAGGAAAAAAAAAATCCTCTTTGTTGTCCAGATCCCTTCATATAACCTTTTAAATCATCAAAAGGGGGATCCTGCTATTTAGAGTGTCAAGGGGCTGCTCTCCGGCGTCCACGCTGGATTAGACGTAGTTTTAGAAATTCGGGGAAAATTTAATCATTTTTTTTTCCACCCTCGGAGGCTAAACCTTCACACATGCTCAAATAAAAAACAATATAACGGTTGCTGTGAATGTGTGTGTGTGTGTGTGTACTTATATATGTGTGTGTGTGTGTATATATATATATATATATATATATATATATATATATATAATATATATATATATATATATATATATATATATATATATATATATATATATATATATATATATATATATATATATATATATATTAACTATCTCACTTGCAAAATTGTTCTGTGCATTAATACAATTAATAACAGGATCTCATTTAAACCGGATGGTATCTAGTGGAGATATTTATTCGGGAAAATTTACAGGCTTTCCAAGACTGACTGTCTTCATCGTCTGGTAGCCGTAAAAGAAGAAGAAGAAGAAAAAAAAAATATATATATATATATACTTACACTAATAAATATAGACATATATATACATATATATATGTATGTATATATGTATACTGTATGTGTGCCTTTGTCTGTGTGGAAGTTTTCAGCACACGGTGTCTACCCCTGATTCAAAAATTAAAACGCAACACTGACCACCGTTTTTTTCGCACAAGAAATCACCAGCTAGCTTCAAACGAGGACACACGAAAAGACAGACAAAAAAAAACTTTCATAAAACAGGTGGATTCACACCGCTGCTAAATCCTGCTGCCAAGCCTTCCAGCAACTTCCAGAGGAGAAGCCAGCGTCAGCCAAGACGGCCGACACCCCTTATAAATAAAAGAATACATAAATAATAAATGGCTGTCCGAATGGTATTTCAAGAACCTTAAAGCAAATCTATCGAGAGTCTATCGGAACCGGAGGCTCGAACACGCCGTTGCCTGACTTCGAAGACACGTGAAGATTTTCGGATGCGTTTAACCCTGGCGGTTGCCTTTTTGTTCCCCCGAGTGAGTGTTTGGGCTAACAAATTTGAATAATCAATAAATGAAATTATGTGCGTAAGAAAAATGAAGTGCACTTTAACTATTCCCAGTTTCTTTTACTGTTAAGTAAAAGAAAAAATTAAGTGCACTGTACCTATTCCAAGTTTCTTTTACTGTTAAGTAAAAATGAAAATTAAAGCACTGTAACTATATCGTTTCTTTTTCTGTATTGTTAAGAAAGGGAAAATTAAGGGCACTGTAACTATATCAGAAGTTTCTTTACTTATTTTGAGTGCTTAACTATTGTTAAGTAAAACGAAAAATTAAGTGCACTGGAACTATTCCAAGTTTCTTTTACTGTTAAGTAAATGAAAAAAATTGAGTGCACTGTAACTATTCCAAGTTTCTTTTACTGTTAAGTAAAAGAAAAAATTTGAGTGCACTATAACTATTCCAAGTTTCTTTTACTGTTAAGTAAAAGAAAAAATTAAGAGCACTGTAACTATTCCAAGTTTCTTTGACTGCTAAGTAAAAGAAAAAATTAAGTGCACTGTACCTATTCCAAGTTTCTTTTACTGTTAAGTAAAAGAAAAAATTAAGAGCACTGTAACTATTCCAAGTTTCTTTTACTGTTAAGTAAAAGAAAAAATTAAGTGCACTGTAACAATCCCACGTTTCTTTTACTGTTAAATAAACTACTCTAAGTGGTTTTTTTGGCTCTTTAAATCATAATTATTAATAAACAAAATTATGTGCTTAGGAAAACTTTTTCAAATCTTTTCAACTATTAACTGACCTACTCGAAGAGAGTTTTTTGGCCTAACATTTCAAAATGATTAACAAACAAGCATAGTTATGTCCAAACTATAACTATTCTCAGTTTTTTTTTTTTTTTACTAATAAATGACCTACTCGAAGAGAGTCTTTTGGCCCAAAAATCTATAATAAACAAAATGATGTGCTTAGGAAAAAGCATGTGCACTGTAAATAGGATAAAGCATGTGCACTGTAAATTTTCTTTATTTCTATGAAATGACCTCTATTCTTACTCATTCTTGATCCAATTCTCAGCAGGGTGTAAAGACGAGACAGGAATGTAAGAAAGTGCAAGATGGCAATAAAGAGTGAGTTCATAAAACGTAAGCTTATTTTCCCCAGCTTTTTCTACTTGCAACAAACTCATCATCCTCAAGATTAAAGCGAGGTTATTGCCCAAATCAATTCAGATTTGAAAGGAATAAAAGAGCTACTTCCATCCCAAAGACTGTCATCCTATATAAACATCACCTCCTAAAAATCTGACAAAAACTGAAAGTGACTTCGACAGAAACCTTAGTTCATCACAACTGAACTCTTTGCGACTCGAGTATCTATCTCCCGTGTGCATAATGTATGCACTGTGTCGGGGCCAGATTCTTAAAGAGGGTAAATTTCAGACTACTGTACAACTTGATTTTCTTGCTTTTAAGAATGAGATTATGGTTAAATACTCTCCAGTAGGGATTTTACGACTTCGCTATATAACTCAGAAGTTCTCAATTTTTTTTTTTTCGACCCATGCACCCTTTCACATGTCAAATGTCATTCCCCCGCCCAACACGCTCCCCTTCACTAGCGGATCCAGAATAATTTCATGGGAGGGGCACCAATTTTCATATTATACATACATACATACATATATATATATATATATATATATACTGTATATATTATTTCTATAATAGATTTTTTTTAATTTTTTCCCATTTTGTATTTCTCATTTACGTTATTATTATCTAAATCTTCAATATAATAATTATTTTGTCGTTATTTTTCATGGGGGGTCACGTGCCCAAGCACCAACACCCTGGATCCGCTAGTGCCGTCCCTTTCCAAAATTGTCTGCCTCGAAAGGTGCATACCAAATAATATGCATTTAATACTAAAAATCGTTGGTCACAATCCCCCCCCCACACCCCCACCACCCGGGACTCTGAAATTCCTCCCCTACGGCAGAATTCCCACTGGTTGAGAACCACTGCTATATATACGTTTACAATTTATGCGATCCTTACACGACAGATCTGAAGCGTTCCAAACGCTGAAATCGCTGAATGCTGACACAGGCTGGTCTACGCAGACATCATTAATTTAAGAACTGGGAGACAAGCGAACAGAGGAATGAAGAAAAATGGTAGAAAATACAATTTACCTCAAAATACTTGAGATAAGACAAATTGAATGCGGCACATACAAAATTAAGGAAGAGACTCGCCCGAAGAAACTAGTATTGAAAAAGGGATTCGATCTCAATCATAATAAATCATGAGGCTCCCGATTGAAACATCTACCAGTGTGCCTTCTCTAAGGAAAAGTTATATCTTAACCCGTGTGTGTGTGTGTGTTTGTGTGTGTGTCTGGATACCTTAAGAAGGGATAAACAGATTTAGATCTGGCAAATAAAATGCTGTATTAAACAGGGCACAGACGAATTACAGAACGATTCCCATCTATGGTCTTCCTTTTTAGTTTTCTGTAAAAGAAAACTTGAGATGGCTTACTCTGTCATCCACTTTCTGTCCGCCCTCAGATCTTAAAACTACTGAAGCTAGAGGCTGTAAATTGGATGTTGATCATTCATCCTGCAATCATCAAACATACCAAATTGCAGCCCTCTAGCCTCAGTAGTTTTTATTTTATTTAAGGTTTAAGTTAGCCATGATATTGCCTCTGGCAACGCAACAACACAGGCCACCACGGCCGGCTGAGAGTTTCGTGGGCCGTGGCTCATACAGCATTATACAGAGACCAGCGGCTGTACAGATTGCGCCGAAGAAAGTTCGGCGCATTTTTTACTTTTTTCTTTTTTTTTTTAAACAAAGGATAATATGACGGACAACTTGATACCATTTTCTGGCCCAAACCAGAGGAAAGGGAGATATAAGAAAAATGAAGCCCACTTATATATCAACCTTGGTTATAAGGCCTTGGTGTGTGGGAAGCATTTAAACTTGGTTCTCAGATGGTTAAAACTCAGACGCTAGAAATACTGCAAATTGGAAACCTATGATCATGTCACCCCTTCAATCTTCTTCTTCTTCTTCTTCTTCTTCTTCTTCTTCTTCTTCTTCTTCTTCTTCTTCTTCTCTTGTACTCAGTGGCCCTCTGGTTTAATCAGCTTTTATCTCGATCACAAAAGAACATTCACCAACAAAAACTTTAACATTTTGGGCCGCCTGGGGGTTTCAGTTATAACGAAAAAATTTTTATTGGTCGAAAATGCGATTTTACGTACGCCTCGATTAAGAATTAACCGGTAAAAATCTGTTCAGCGAATCATAAATATTTTCATTCTTATGAACGGCTAAAAAATAAAGGCTCAACAACACTTATTGTTTGCAATTCATTTCATTACCATTTCCCCATCTCTCTCTCTCTCTCTCTCTCTCAAACACACACACATTAAATCTTAAAATATACATACACGCACAAATTATCGTGATACACCCTTTAGTCTAAACTAACAAAATTTTCATTGTTTCGCACACAAAATACCTATCATATATATAAAATTGGATTGTTTGTATGAGACAAGTTTGTCGAAATTTTTTTGTTACTTTCAAATAAAATTAATCTTTTACAGCCTCCACATTTTCATTTACAACCTCCTCACCCTTCGTCTTCTATTTATTAGAAATATGTGCACTCTCTCACCTCACCCACGTCGGGTATCAGGAGAACCTTTAACAATAAAAAAAAAACGCATTAGACGATAATACCAAGAAGCTTATACGCATCCCCGAAGGAGGGAAGGTGCTTCTCATAAAAATATCCACTTTTTTTTTTCTCTCTCTCTCTCTCTGTCTCTCTCTCTCTCCCTCTCTCAGAAAGATGCCCACCACAAGTCTCTCTCTCTCATCTCTCACCATACCCACACAATTGTTACTGAAATAAGACTCTCTCTCTCAGAAAGGAGCCTACCAAAACAAGTGACTGTGTTTCTCACTCTGGGGATGTTTTTCTCTCTCAGAAAACTCTTTTATGTTCCCCAGAAATGGCATTATACCAAATTAGTAGGAAGTCTCTCTCTCTCTCTCTCTCTCTCTCTCTGCTTTATTTTCGTAGGCCCTATTTCCGGCCACCTCAAAACGTGTTTTTAGGCACTGGAACGGTCCCTAGGCAACCACCTGGAGGAGGATGTGCTGAGGTTTGAACCACACCATGTTTCAGTGCTAAAGGAAATGGCCCTGAAATATCTTGGGCTTCGCTGAAGGTATGCTAAACGTCTGAGCTTCGTCTCATCTGGATAAAGATAGATGACAAACTGAATTGAGGACAATCACTTACAGTAATACCTATATAATAAGGACAGTTAGTACAGTATATATATATACAGTCACCACAGTAATATCTGGATAAAATATGTATGTATGGAGTGATTCCTCCAGATAAAAGGAACAGACAGAAAAGAAGAAGGATAAGAGAGAGAGTCGACTAAAAAAAATCTGGATAAAGGGAAAAATTTCCAGAAAAGTAGTACGTTTGAATTTCGAGACGACAGAACGCAGTAATACCTGGATAAAGGGAACTTTATTCTGAAGTAATATCTGGATTCGGGAAAAATGATAAGTTTGGAGGAGGAGGAGGAGGAGGGAGGATAAGGAGGAGGAGGAGGAGGAGGAGGAATGAGGAGGAATGTTAAGGTTAGTCTTAATCATATCTAGATAAAATGGGAAGGCAGATCCTAAAGTAATGCATGGCGCCGCATGGACCAGTCACCCGTAATGTCTGGATAAAAACTCCAATCCACCACAGTAATGAAGACAAGGGGTATGTCTCTCTCTCTCTGTCTCTCTCTCTCTCTCTAGTCTCTCTCTCTCTCTCTGGATAAAATGGTTCTTATTTTTAACTGTTTAATTGACTGGAGTAAGCACTGCAAGGCAGAGGACACTAAGATAGTGTTGTCACAATAGACCTGGATAAATGGACAGCTCACCACAGTAATGTCTTAACAAATGAACATGTATGTATGGATGAAATGAATGAGTGAATGTATGTATGTATAAATATGGGACATGTGTATGTATGTATGATTGTGATAGTATATATATATATATATATATATATATATATAGTATATATCTATATATAAATATATATACAGTAATGTAAATTTAAAAGGACAAGACAGTAAGAACTGAATGAAAACAAACAAAACAACTGTCAAGAAAAACAAAGGATATCGAAGACAAATAAAACTCCATATATGTATGTCATATATATATATATATATATATATATATATTGTATATAGTATATATATAGATAAAATATACAGTCATATATATATATATACATATATATATATATATATACCATATATATATATATTATATATATATATATGTATATAACTATTTTTGAACTATTCTCAGGACTTGCACCCAAGAATGTTCTCTCGAATATATAGATCAATATAACAGTTATCGATTGTCAAGATATGATACCATCCCTTTACATTCATCATTTAACCTGATAGGTTGTGAGATCGACATTTCTCATTTTCCGATGACGCGCGATATATATTTAAATACATGCGTACACAAATTATACACATACACACATTATCACATAAATATATACATACATACATACATACATACATACATACATACATACAATGGATACATCATACACACATATATATGTTATTATTATTTTTGTATTTCCTCATTTATTTCTTTTGGTTCAAAATACAATCTTTTTACTTCAAAGCCATTACTGAGTCCTTCTGAATATTTTTCATTCAAAACCTGGATCAAAGAACATTCACTCCACAATGACGCATTTAAAACTTATTTTGCTTATTATTTCATTTTCGTACACAACTCTTCCACTACGTTTTCATTCCATCCACCTATTTATTTAATATCTGGGAATTATTGCATTTACGACGTCGGTGACGTCACTGAAAATCCCTCGTGACGTCACAAGGTCGCATATCACAGGAAGGTTGTTTGGTATTACATTTTTTTTATTGTGTTTGTTTATCAATTTCCAATAATATCCTCGAATAAAGATTTAAATAGCGTGCTGATGACGTCAGCGATAAACTGTATTTCACGTCGCGAGCCAAATTTAATCACAGTCTGGCAAGGAGTGAAAAATTATGTACAGAATATCAATGGTATTTGTATTTGCGCAACGAAATCTAATATTAACACTAAGAAATATTAATTAACAGGCAAAATGATAATACGTTATCAGAATATTTCCCGGTCTAATTTACTACTCAGGCACTGGGAGAGTATTGTCCTGGTAAAGTTAGCAGGAAATATATTGACAAAATAAGCTTATTAACACTTGTAACCGTTAAATACGATATGTTTTTGTTTATTAGTGAACTGGACAAAAACACTAGAGATCACTGCCAGTAAACGAGAGAGAGAGGAGAGAGAGAGAGAGTTGGAGTAAAATGGTATAGTTTAACAGACCACCTAGATGATTAACAGCTCTCCTAGGGCTGGCCTAAAGGATGAGAGCCATTTACAGTGGCTAAGAACCAACTGGTTAGCCTAGCAACGGGACCTCACAGATAAATGGGGAATCAGAACCACATTATACCGAGAAATTAAAATCTATCACCAGAAATAAATTCCTCTAATTCTTCATTGGCCGGCCGGAGACTCGTAACTCTGGCTAGCAGAGTGCTAGCACAGAGAACCTGGATAAAATGGAACTTAGAGAGAGAGAGAGGATGAGAGAGGACAGAGATTAGAGAGAGAGGATAAATATTACACTGTATAAGTATACACTAATATCTGGATAAATGAGAAACCCAATGAAGATTGCAAATAAAACGGCTACAGTCGAAAACAATCTATACCTGGATAAATTGTTGGACGAAAGTCATTTACGTGCAAACTTCCATCCTAAGGAAAACATGGAATATAGGTCGTTGTTATATATAACAAAACTGAAGGGAATTACTCTGGAAATATTTACTAAACATGGTTTTTATGTATACAGTTGTTAATGATCAATATTTTAAACAGTTTTCAGTATCATATATGAGAAATATGGGCATACATGTTGCAGCATCTGTAATCTCGATTCTCAGGTCATATTGAAACTGTATTTGTCAGTTAAGAAAACAATAAACCTTTCGTTAATCTCTTTTAAGAATGGTCAAATCTTATAAAGCTGGGCTCCTTTATGGTGAAGGAGAAGATTAGCGGAATGTAAATATAGTTGGCGCTCAAACGCGCGTCTTGTGTGTGATTAAATGTTTAAAAGATGTTTATTATCTGAACTTTTCTATAATGAGAAATTTAATATGAAATTGTTTTTTCCATCTTTGATGTTATTTTTTTTCTTGATTGAGTGTTTCAAGACAAGAGTCAACTGAATATGAAAAAATATTGTGTGATAAGATGAAAAAATTTAAATACGTGTGGTTAGATTGAAATTGCTCTGGCATTGCCAAACATCAGTTTATTAAAATTTTTAATGTTGTACAATATTTCTGAGCAGATTTTACTGAAATGAATACATTTGTTGCAAAAATGATTGATAATCTTCTGACACATCCCGATGTTGTATAAACCGTCAGATTAAACTTTTAAAGGTGAATATTGTGTTAAAACTAGTCACTGGTATTCATAATTTGTCATTAGAGTTACTCTGCAATTGAGAAACAGTGTACAGAGGACAAGAGCGTGCCATGACTAATGCTGGCTTAATCTTAAGCAACAATCATTGCCAATACAGTCTGGTCTGGAACAGTCGTCATTCAACTCAGCTGAAAATTAATATGTAAAGATACAGAGAAACGAGAGCGTGGAGAATTTGATTTCTTCTGCTCCGTTTTCAGCTATTGAAAAGAAGAGAAGTGCTGTTGGTGACCAGTTTTCGAAAAAGAGATCAAAACCTCTGACTGGTTTGGATGACTTTGACAAATGTTTGCTTCAGTCGGATGATTCTCAAATTTTATCAGAGGAAAGAAATTCAACCATTAACAAAATGTTGTTCTGAAATGAGGGAAGAACAGATTCAATAATTGGTGGAGAATCTTAAGAAAACTGTGAAAGAAATTGATTTCCGTAGGCAAAACTCGATGGTAGGACATTTTGATGGAACGATATGACATCAGTGCTTGCGAACAAGATTCCTAATGAAAAATGCAACTCAGGAGAGAACGGACGAAATGTAATTCTATCTGGATGAGACTTTTAATCAAAATTACACGGTAGAAAATACTGGAAAGATAATGGTTCGAGAATCTTGCTGGAATTAAAAGTGCCGTCGGGAAAGGTTGGCCCGGACTTCATAATTCTGCATGCAGGCTCTGCAGAAGGATTCATGTATGCAAACGCTGAGCTTAAATTCACTGCAAAATGATGGTGATTATCACCATTAAATGAATCACGAAGTGTTTGAAGAATGATTTCAGTTACCATTGCTCCCGACATACCACCACATCAGTTTTCTGTGATGGATAATGCTCCTTATCATTCAAGGAATCAGATAGACTACCAACGATGTCAAGCAAAAAAGGCTTGAAGAATAGCTCATCTCTAAAGGTGCGAAACCAACAGAGAAATGTTGAAGACATTTTAGAGATGGTAAAGGAGAATTCAGTTAAAATAAAAGAATTTATGTCGGATAAAATTGCAGCAGAAAATGGGCATGAAATTATTCAGCTTCTTTACCATGTAAATACAACCCGAGAGAATAATTTAGGGCCAAGTGAAAAATTTCAGCGAAACGAAACAATTTTAAATGACAGATCATCGAACTTACTAAAGAAACTCTGGATATCTTCCTGACACCTGGAAATTGGCAGAAGGCCTGGCTATTACATGAGCCAGTTGCAAGTTTCGATATAAGCAAAAGATATTTTGATAGAATATACATATTGGACTCTATTTTATAAGTCTTGACTAATTCTGATGATTTCTGATGAGGAGTCCTACTAAAAGATAACTATTGACTCGTTCATTATAAGTCTTATACGACTCTTCCTGGTGAGGGGTCTTCTGATGGGAGTCCTCTTAAAGCAACTTCTCTCTCTCTCTTATCAATTCTCTGATCTATATATATATATATATATATATATACTATATATATATTATATATATATATATATATATATATATATATATATATATATATATATATACATAAACACTTTTAAATGGGTTTTATACACAAATTTGTATTATATATATATATGCATTTGTAATATATATATTATATTTTATTTTGTCTTTTTACCAGTCTGTTTCAGTATTGTTCTCTTTGTAATTCAAGTAGATGTCATATTTTGAGCTTAAATAAAGTATATCATTATCATTATTATTTATTAGATATACTGTATTTATTACTTGAATGTTTCTAAATCAAGAAATTATTAATGTGTGAAGATTGTTTTATCATATCCGTGATTTCCCCTTGAGTTTTGTCTCTTTTGTAATTTGTTAATAAATAAGTTAATTGAAGAATAAAAAGGAACTGTTTCATAACTCTGAAGTTTTAATGCCCAATACACGCTATATGATAAATATCTGGATAAAGGAATAAACATACCAGCGAACCCTTCTGGGAGACAATAAGTGGGCATTTACCCCCCCCTCACCAGACTCTGAAAGGAGGATAATCTGTACAGGACGTAGGTTTTGACTTTGGTAATTTTCCTGATCATTAATAAGAAATCCAGAGCTTTGATCTTGGGCATGAGTCCTTCACTAAGAACCTGAAGATATGGTCACTCGTTTTCTTTTTAGACACGCCTAAAAACCCCTCACCATAGATTGGTTCTTCAATAGGTGTCTGTTAAATTCCTTAAACATACAAAAATTAAAACTTAAAGAGGAGCCTACCACATATTCTATACATGACGAAATTCCATTCACTTTGTACATCACTGTCACATAAAAGAGAAGGAAACACTTGTCATTCGATCGTTCTGCAAGGACACCCTCTCGCTGACGAAATCTCTATCTGTTCCATTCTATTGCAAAGCTCCTTTATAAAATTCAAATTCACTTCGGAAAAAAAAAATGTTCAAAAATTCATTCAACGTTTCAGCGAATTCAATTAATATTATTGGCGGTTTCTCCTCCTATTCCCACGCCAATAGACCATTCTATTATTTACAGAAACGAGAATTTTCGCGTCCCGCTCAAAGTTTTCTGTGAACTTCATTTCAAATTCCGAAAACTTTTGTTTTTTTTTTGTCTCCCAAACTTTCTTATTTTGGTCTCGGGTACAGAGTGAACACGGGACTTGACTTCATCTCTTTTGACGTAAAATACTGAATACGTTCCTAAATGTAGTGAATAGTTAATAAAAAAAATAAAAAAAATCATATCCAACACAGTCAGCCTCATAAACTTCACAAAGAATTCTGCCTCCGAGTGAAATTAATTTTATACAAAATGCATATGAATAGTTTGGTCTTCATAAAAAGTCTAAATACAAGAATTATGAAGAGAAATCATTTTGAAATATAAACTAACTACCAAAGAGGACCTTCACATTAAAAAAATTATATTTTCGCAACTAGCAACTTCTACGTATAAAATACAAATGTCATTACAGTTATTTACACTTGAGTACCAAAAACAACAAGCTGCAACAGCTGAAACCCTTAATCAGCTCTAGTGGAAAACATTTGTTCCCAGGAAACAAATGGATTCAAATTCAGGCACTGCTATTAATATCCTCAGCAAGTAAAATGTAACAACAGCAGCTTATTGTTATCTCACCAAATCAGGTGATTATAAACACGCAAATAAAAAGCCTTATTTATTAAAAAATAAAAACTAATCAATAATCAAGACGGAAATTTAATAACCATGGGCACTTTACCCAAACAGCCAAATGGCAGCTGTTTATAGCGTTAAATGTTAATAACACTGCTTGGAAATAAGATTAAAATCAACTTATACAACCCAGTGATTTCTTGCTGACAAACAATCATTTGTATCGTAAATTATATATGAAAGCACTTCTCTCAATCATACGATGTTAACCTGATTTCTTCTTTAAAAAAATCGTTTAGTTTGGAAAATAAAAGACGATACAGGATTAACATAAATCAATTGACCAATAAAAATAAAATTTTAATTCTGATGCACAGCTGACCTATAAACCAACCATACACATCTACAGTATAACAAGTAAAAAATGCCCCGAAGTTTCCTCGGCGCAATCGAGTTTTCTGTATAACTATCCTTATCCTACGACCGGTCAGCCGTTCAGTTGCTCCCCATATGCGGGCAAGTTAAGGTGCGTCGCACGCCTCCGGAAAGCGCTGCCAGACGCACGATCCACGGCTAACCTTAACCTTGAATAAAATAAAAACTACTGAAGCTACGAGGGTTGCAATTTAGAATGTTTGATGATTGGAGGGTGGATAACCATCATAACAATTTGCAGCCCTCTAGCCTCAGTAGCTTTTAAGATCTAAGGGCGGACGGAC
>NC_089747.1:7515000-7565000 GCF_040412425.1 Macrobrachium rosenbergii
TCCAAAAGTTGATAGAGTATGTGTCACGTTTGGTTTTAAGCAAACTGCTGGTTCCCCGCCCCGTTCCCTTTGTGATTGCTGCCTCCTTACCTTCAAGTTTTTTTGTTTTGATGTTTTCGTCAGTGAGCTGCCGTTTTTCTTTCTTCAGTCGGGTCTGGTATCTTGCGAAGGTAGCGGCAGTAAAGCAGCAGCAGGCAGTTTTTGGAGTCGACGTTGGTCGAGTTTTGAGCAGCAAATTGGAGCACGCCTTGGAGCAGTCTGTAGAGGCGGAGTGTGACCATGAGTTTTATTTACCACGACTGCTCATCTTTGATGACAGCGTGAGGTTGTCCTGACGTCCCATCGGGTATTCTGGTTTGTAAAGGTCTTGTCCCTGTTGTGCAGCTGAGGGCTGTCTTGGTGACCCGATGGAGGACGTATGTTTGGTATTTTTTTCTGCCTGCTGTTGTTTATTTTTTGCCTTTTTTTTAAAGGGCCTTTTTTGTTTATTTTATTGATTTTGTTTAGTGCTGCTCTTTGGCCATTATTGTACTTATGTTTTTTATCTTTTTGCCAGACCTGACTCACTTGTAAATACTTAGACTTAATTTTGTAAATAAATTAATAATCAAAGCTTATTTTATTGTTTTTGTTGTTTTCTCCTCCTTTGTTTATTGCATCTGCCGGTCATGACAGCCCGTCCTGAGTATGTTAAAGAACCTGCAAAAACTGGTCGTTACAATGGCGACCGTGACAGGATGGCTCTGTTTTGGCTGGCAAACATTGAGGGGATCATGAGTGTAAAAAAATAATCTTCTTTTTTTTTTTTTCTTTTAGGTGGGGAGGTGTCACGCGTTAATGGTTTTTGCAGAACTGCTGGTTCCCCGCTCGCATCCCTTTGTGGATTGCTGCCTCCTTACCTTCAAGTTTTTTTGTTTTGATGTTTTCGCCAGTGAGCTGCCCGTTTTCTCTTCAGTCGGGGTCTGGTAGGGCAGCGAAGGTAGCGGCAGTGGCAGCAGCAGCAGCAGTTTTTTGGAGTCGACGTTGGTCGGTTTTTGAGCAGCAAATTGGAGCACGCCAAAGTGGAGCACGTCTTGAGTGTGACCATGAGTAGTCGTGTGACCACGAGCTGCTCATCTTGATGACAGCGTGAGGCTGTCCTGACGCTCCATCGGGTATTCTGGTTTGTGGGTCTTGTCCCTGTTGTGCAGCTGAGGGCTGTCTTGGTGACCCGATGGAGGACGTATGTTTGGTATTTTTTTTTCTGCCTGCTGTTGTTTATTTTTGCCTTTTTTTTAAAGCTACTTTTTTGTTTATTTTACTTGATTTTGTTTAGTGCTGCCTTTTGGCCATTATTGTACTTATGTTTTTTTATCTTTTTGCCAGACCTGACTCACTTGTAAATACTTATAACTTAATTTTGTAAATAAATTAATATTAAGCTTATTTTATTGTTTTTGTTGTTTTCTCCTCCTTTGTTTGTTGCATCTGCCGTCAGTCATGACAGCCCCGTCCTGAGTATGTTAAATGAACCTGCATAACGACTCCACTGGTCGATAGAGTATGCGAGACGCTAAAATATATTAAGAATATTTAATCACGTCAATAAAGAACCGGGTCACGGTTAATAATAATAATAATAATAATAATAATAATAATAATAATAATAATAATAATAATAATAATAATAATAATAATAATAATAATAATAATACAGCAACAGGTACAACACTGCTTTTAAAAAGATGACAGAGTATGCGAAACACTAAAATATATTAAGGCTATAACCTAATTATATATATTACTCCTTTCATTAAGGCTATGCCCCGATCATTCATTTTACGAGGGTTGGACTAGCAATTAATTTTATTAGGGACAATAACGCAATTGCTCACTGCGAAACGAGGCGAGGTAAGTCCCAAATAAGAGCATATGTAAATCTGCAACAAAGACGGTTACATATAATCCTGTGAGGATGATACTTTGTACCGGCCCACCCAATTGTATGTTAAATAAATAAAAAAATAAACCAAATCAGATCGGCTGGTGGAAGCCTTCCCAACAAAAACAAAAGCAAAAAATAAATAAAAATAATAGAAAAACAAGAAATAAACCAAATTAGATCGACTGTTGGAGATTTGCAACACTGTTATATACAATCCATTCAGGGTGATACTTGTACCGGCCCACCCAATTGTATAACAAATAAATAAAAAAATAAACTAAATCAGATCGGCTGGTGGAAGCCTTCCAAACAAAAAAAAAAATTACTTAAAAAAATAGAAAAATAAGAAATAAACCAAATTAGATCGACTGTCGGAAGCCTCCCCTCCCCCCCCACAAAAAAAAAATATAAAAAATCAAAACCATGTTACCGAATACCAATCATCCCATTTCGAAAATTATAAGCATCGTTAAGACGAGGGGGCCATTTTTGAGGGATTTATGGTAGGGAAATCTTTCGGTAATTGTTAGTCAACAGATTTCCCCCCGGTCTGGAACGCTCGGGATTTTTATGCTTTTTCGTTCCCCCTCTTGCCCTGATGCGCGGCTGATCATTAAGTTGTGTGTCTTTCGCCAATTACACTCTCTGCCGTGACGTCACCCGCGTAGGCCGGTGTTTACGTCCGTTACAGGAATGATACACACGGCGCGCGGCGCACAATCGCAGTGTCTCTCTCTATAATTTATGCGCGTCGAGATATATAGCTTTGTATGTGCAAATGGTGTATGGTGGTGATGTCCCTGACCCATAACGTATTATGTCTTCTATTTGCCTAATTAACGATGATGCTCGTCCGACTTTTAATGCCCCATCTCGTTTCTTGTCCCGGCCAGCGCTAACTACCCAACTAAATAAAACCCCTCGTTCATAAAAGCGCAAATGAAACGTAACGACGACAATCTCTCTCTCTCTCTCTCTCTCTCTCTCTCACACACACATACACACACTCACACAAACACACAAACACACACAAAACACAACACAGCAACGTCAACAAAGTTCACCTCTGTGAGAGGGGAAAACAACATATGATCGCCCTCCCTCCTCCCACCCTCCCCTCACCCCCCCATCCTTACCCAGGGACATCCCCCCTCCCCCCCAACTCCTCCAACACAGATCTATAACATTATTTTCGTACCCTCCACAAACGCATCTGAACGCCGCCAACGCAACAAGCAAAGACTTCATACCCCTGAATGCCAGTGGTGGGGGAGAGGGGAGGGGGTGAAGGGAGTGGAGGGGGAGGGGATTTTTCCCATGCATTCCCAAAGAGCCTCCGCCAACAACACGGTGTCGCAATCGAACTCGAAACGGAATTATGGGGGGAGGGGGGGGAGGAGGGGTTGTCAATATTATTAAAGTCGGACGGAATACTCGAATAAAGGCCATAGCGTCGTAAATAACTGCTCGATCATTGGACAGAGAGAGAGAGAGAGAGAGAGAGAGAGAGAGAGAGAGAGAGAGAGACAGACAGAAACCTCAACAAGGTGGACCTACGCGCTCAGCGGTAAGTAGGTGACAAAAATACCTCGGTATATACAGGTACAACGTACACACGTCCTTATTCCATTGTGAGTACTTCCTAGGTGACGGATATAGCGCTCCTTTGACCTTAAGTTAACTTCATTAAGCCTGGAAGCGCTGGCGGCTTGAAGCTAGACTTCTCTTCCCTGTCACCCAATGATCAGTCTGTATTTCAATTTTCCCCAACTCATTCACATGTGACTGAAAGAATAATTTGTGTCATAAACAATGATTCACGCGCGTGCAGAAAGAATGAAATGTATCATAGACAATGATGATACATTTGCGTGCCTTTGACGTTTGTGAAAATGATTCCTACTGGAAAACGAACGTATAAAAAAAACCCTTACTTCAATATTCATTCGATTTTCCACAACCGTTAAAAATATACAAGTGGAACATTAAATACTGAAATATAACAATCCACGAATCTTGTTTAATATCTCTTTTAATTTTTTTCTAGCGTTTTATCTAGCCACTTTATAACCTCGAGTTACAGACAACACATCTCTGCTTTCCTCTCTCTTGAGTGGTTCCCCAAGGCTCTATCTTACCGTCCACTCACTTTCCTCTCATTTAACAGTGACCTGCAGTCTACCAAATTTCCATTGGCAAGTGTTTCCCGACAGTTCAAACGTAAAACATTATTATTCTATAATGACCGTCTTACCTAAATTTCTTGAATCATTTTGAGACAACACATATACATTAATAAGAATCTTTGAGACTCTGTCTACGCTCCCGAACATATCTTCTGTTTGATACAAAGTTATATTTTACCTTTGTACCTATCTTACGTTTCATATTCAGATTTACCCAGGAAAGATCATGTTCTCAATGTTTACAGACATGATCCCGAGAAAATCTTCCGCTTTGATGCTGCAAATTTTTCTTGGATAAAAGTGACTAACTTTCATATTGGAATGATCTGCTTCCGTGTGGAATATAGTGCACACGTTTACGATGCTTCTTGCTTTTATTTTATTTTTCGACATATTACTGAATGTCATAGAAAGAAAATATATATATATATATATAATATATATATATACATATATATATGTACACACACACACACACACCTTGTATTCATGCTTCACAATCACGAGAAAGACCTGATAGAAATACGTAACCTACAGTCAAGTGTCCAATGTAGGTTACAATAACCAGATACCAAACCTGATACACAGAAGGCAATTTACATAGCAAGTATACTCATGTATACTCACAGTAATTACAACACCACCGGATACACCAATCACAGTATACACTGTCACGTGGTTAAAACAGTTAAAATTAGAAAAAATATTATCACAGAGAATTAGAAAAAAGTTATCACAGAGTTAAATTAGAAAAAAAGTTATCACTAAAAAACTTAGAAACAAATTTTTTTTTAAACATATACCAGAAATTTCATTAATCCATGTTTCGTATTGCCTCCTGGTCACAAATTCTGCTCGTACACATAGACAGGTAGCTGGATAGATAGACAGAGACAGACAGACAGATAGATAGATAGACAGATAGATAGATAGGAGATCCACGTGGAGTGTCTAGTGAACCATGCAAAATAACATATTGGTAGATATTGAACATAAACATACATTCAAAAAAGAGACTCGTTAGTTAATATAAAATATTAAACATTAAATACATACGGAGTTAGGAATCCTGCGGAAGCTGTAGAACAAGTCACATACCTGCAAAGAAAAAAAAATTAGAGCGATGTCATTTGCTTGAAGAAAACGAGCAGACAAGTATAACAAAGCCAGTTAAAATCATTAACCTCTGTTATTAACATTAAAATGTTTGAGACCTTTTCACAATAATAATAATAATAATAATAATAATAATAATAATAATAATAATAATAATAATAATACAGAAATGAATGAATTAAATAATAATACACTTATTGAATTGAGCTGAACATAGAATTTAGGCCAAAGGCCAAAACACTGGGACCTATGAGGTCATTCAGCGCTGAAACGGAAACTGACAGTAAAAGGCAAGAAAGGTGTAACAGGAGGAAAACCTCAACGCAGTTGCACTATGAATCAACTGTTAGGAGAGGGTGGAAAGTAAGATGAAAGAGAATATGAAAGGAGGTACAGTAAAAGGAACGAAATGGGTTGCAACTACGGGCCGAAGGCACGCTGCAAAGACCCTTAAAAAGTATAACTTAGTTTTACCAGACCACTGAGCTGATTAACAGCTCTCCTAGGGCTGGCCAGTGCACCCTGACGGCAAAGAACCTTAAGTAATGCCTACAGTTACTCCCCCCTACGGGGACAATACACGTATTAGGTCAACGTGGACACTGGAACATTTAACACGTGAGAGCAGCCAATCTCCTGTCAAAACAATATCAGCCAGAATGTCCTGACCATCCTTCCTACATCCTTTAAATGCGACAACATAAGCCACCACCTTCCTTTAAATCCCCCTCCCCTTATTGCACCTCCAACCCCCTCCCCATTCCCCAACCCAGGCCAATATCCCCCTCCTTCTTCCGCTTCCTTCTGCTCCAGTCTCCGTAAGCCGTGATGATAACACAAGCCTCTTCTATCCCTCCATTCCATAAACCCAGCCACCCGCCTCCCCCCTCCTCCTCTTAAACCCCCTCTTTAAAACTCCCTCTTTCCCATTTCCCAGCAGACGGAAAGGGAACCCCAAGCATGGGATCAGTGTGTAAACTTCCGGGAAGAGGAGGAAGAGAAAAAAAGGAGAGAGAGAGAGAAGAGAGAGAGAGAGAGAGAGAGAGAGAGAGAGAGAGAGAGAGAGAGAGAGGTTGTCTGAACATGGTTTTGTACTGAAACTCAAAACGGAGAGAAGGAATGAGAGAAAAAACTATTGTTTAAGTTTCAAGGATACTAAAAAAGAAGGAATATAAGAAGGAATAGTAATCGGAGAGAGAGAGAGAGAGAGAGAGAGAGAGAGAGAGAGAGAGAGAGAGAGAGAGAGAGAGAGAGAGAGAGGTAGTAAAAACTCAAAACGGAGAGAAGGAATGGAGAGAGAGAGAGAGAGAGAGAGAGAGAGAGAGAGAGAGAGAGAGAGAGAGAGAGAGAGAGAGAGAGAGAGAGACTCTTAAAAGGAAGTATTGTGTATTGTCTCGGCGAGAATTTAACGGTATACCGTCAGCCAGCAAATTCCTGGAAAATCTATAAGAATTACTAAGCCCTCCTAAATACCAGCCTTTTCACCAACTCATTCTTTGCCAGATTCTTAGGAAGTATAACAGCGCTTAATGACTAGGATAATATACTTAAAATGTAAAATCCACTTGGACACACCAGAAAATACAGATGTTGGGAAAAAAAATTGTTGGGATGTTTCAATTCTGACACTGCAAATGATGATAATTCAGTTACTTCCCAATAAAACTGCTATCGGATACATGAAATCTTAAAGTAACAGTTCATAATACATAAATACGAAACAAGGATACATAAATTGTGGTGCTTCGCGCTGACGATAACTGATATACGACTGATAAAAAGTCAACTTGGATAAGAGAATTTAGACAAATATAATATAATAAATATATATATACATATATTATATATGTATACATATACATATAATATATATATATATATATATATATATATATATATATATATATATATATATATATATATATATATATATATATATATATGTATGTATATATATATATATATATATTGCTTTTCTTTAAATTCCGAATGACAACAAACTAAAACCGTTATGAGTTGTCTAAGACAATATCAGGCATAGATAATAGCGCCAAAAATTTGTTCACGATTAAGACAAAATCAGGTATGGATAATATAAATAGCCATTTTTTATATAAATGGTATAATTGAGATGCTACAATCAAATGCTAAAAAAAAAAAACTATTTCGCTGAGGCTACAGGTGAGTTGGAATGGGGTGGGGAGCTGGGGGAGGGGGTACCTTTTTTCATATAGGTGGTATAATTGAGATACTACAATCAAATGCTAACAAAAGAGGCTTTTTCGCTGAGGCTACAGGTGAGTTTGGAATGGGAGTTGGGGGTGGGGGGTGTTTCGTGAAATCCGAGGCATCCCTCAGAGCGAAATCTCATTTCTAAGGGGGGAAATCGCATCTGCGACGCGACCTCAGCGGAAATCACGGAATTCAGTCCACAAGGATGTGGCTAACTTTAGCAGGAATTCCAGATGAAGGAAGAAGCAATACTTTCATCGACTTCTATATATAGGTCTGATTTCGCAATATCCGGAGCAAAAAAATAAATAAATAAATAAAAACATTAAAACATAAATACATTGATAATTTTTTATACTAACTATACTAAAAACAAAGGTAAAATTATGTTATTTTTTATATATTTTTCTATACCTTACTGACTACTATATATATATATATATATGTATATATATATATATATATATATATATATATATATATATATATATATATATATATATATATATATATATATATATATCTACTGTATATGTATGTATAATATATACACAGTATATATATATATATATATATATATATATATATATATATATATATATATATATATATATATATATATATATATATATATATATATATAGAGAGAGAGAGAGAGAGAGAGAGAGAGAGAGAGAGAGAGAGAGAGAGAGAGAGCAATTTTTCATCGCTTGAGAACGGCAACCATAAAATATTTATTCTACGGCAAAAATGTACGTGTCAGAAACACCCACTAATATTTTCCGAACCTCAATATTTCTTAATTTAGCCAATAACATAATAATAATAGAATTAAATTATGCGATGATTGTGTCTTTAATTCCTGGAAATTCACAAACACAGCTTCGGCTCGTCCGTCTACCGGTTGGTGGAAGGGAAATGGAAATAAAAATAAAAAAAAAAATAAAGAAAGACGACGTATATTATTAAAGCCACAAGCCACGGGTTGTGGCGAGTTATGTGTATTCCCGGGTCGGGCAACGGCAAGCCATGTTGGATAATCCCACAGCATCGACAATATCTTTCTTTTTTGAGAGAGAGAGAGAGAGAGAGAGAGAGAGAGAGAGAGAGAGAGAGAGAGAGAGAGAAAGAAAGAGAGACTCGAGAGACTATCCTAACATCCAACGAGAGAGAGAGAGAGAGAGAGAGAGAGAGAGAGAGAGAGAGAGAGGAACGCACTCGAGACTATCCTAACATCCAACGAGAGAGAGAGAGAGAGAGAGAGAGAGAGAGAGAGAGAGAGAGAGAGAGAGAACGCAGTCCAGAACTATCCTGACATCCAACGAGTGAGGGAGAGATAGAGAATTTAAACACGCCATTGGACAGATGACCAAGGTGAAATAAATCACTCGACTGTCATTTCTGGCTCATAACTGATTGGTTAAAGCTGGCCTTATGCCAGCAGAGGCTCTCTTAACGCAGTCTACATGGAAAAGGGCTATTTATATATCCATATCTGATTTTGTCTCGATCATGAACAAATTTTTGGCTTTATTATCTATGCCTGATAATGTCTTGGACAACTCGTAATGGTTTTAGTTTGTAGTCATTCAGAATATAATGAAAATCTATACTAAGATGTGAAAGTATTTACACACACACACCTATATATATATATATATATATATATATATATATATATATATATATATATATATATATATAAATATATATATATATATATATATATATATATATATATATACTATATATATATATATATATATATATATATATATATATTATATATATAACCATATATATAAATTTGATATAAACATTTTATAACAAACCATAATTTTGATATAAACACCCCGGGAAAATTTAAAAATGAATTGATACATCGTATGGAAACCAAATACAAAAAATAGGATTAAATTTCCTGTAAAACATAAAGCTGACAATTATTTCAGAAAGGATAAATAAATAAACACACGAAAAAAGCGGCTTCCTACATCACACTACAGAATCTTCCTCATGTTCATAAGTGAGGGTCATTTTAGCTCGTAAAATCTATAGCCTTACATTGCCAAGCCTGAAATCTATAGCCTTACATTGCCAAGCCAGAACAAGAAGAGAAAAGAACAAAAGAGCATCTACCAATCCAGAGAAAGTCGGGAAAACTAGAGGAGGGGAAGAATTCGAAAACTTGGCAAGAAGGCGACTTGGGGGGAACAAGAGATCTTCATCACCTCACAGAAGCCATATGGGAATAGATTTAAAAGGTGGTTTTCCTGAATAGTATAAAATCTTGGGGCATTCTCTTGCATTAATGGTAGCAAACGACAGACTCGGATAGAAATGTGTTCACAAAATGGTTGTATCATAATAGCTTACTGCACATCCAAGAGGAATTATAATTGATAAGTGCTTCTGCGCCGGACAGGATTCCAAAAACAGTCTGGTTCAGAGAGAGAGAGAGAGAGAGAGAGAGAGAGAGAGAGAGAGAGAGAGAGAGAGAGAGAGAGAGAAGCCGGTCATTAACAAGTATTTTTAATTATCATATGCACCTTGTAATCGATTTCTCCATTTTCTCGTAATTTTACGATCGAAAAAATAAATACTAAAGCTATTAAAATACTTTAACTCTCTCTCTCTCTCTCATACACACACACACACACATGCACACAAACGCACACAACTCTCTTGACAGCCAGGTGGTAAGAGAACTCGTCACTGAAATGGGAGAGTGTTGCTGTCGGTGGCTCGAATCCGCCAGGTGACGAACCCCTTATCAATTATAATTCCCATTCGGTATCAGTTCCGAGGTAGAGAGTATTGGATATTAAAAATCTGTATCTTAAATGTGTGTATATACTGTGTGTGTATATATATATATATATATATATATATATATATATATATATATATATATATATATATATATATATATATATATATATATATATATATATATATATATATATATATATATATATATACATATATATATATATATATATACATATATATATATATATATATATATATATATGTCATATTTACATGAGAATCTTTCAAATTCACAAGTTCCACTTAATATTAAATTGACTACAACCTGAAAATAACTTATAGAGCCTAAAGGAAATACAATTAATAGTTACTTTTTGCCAAGGTAAAATCACTTATCAACTAAAATTCCTTTAAGGTGAAGGTTATTCCCAAGGTATAATGAATTGATATTAAACGATGTGGCTTAATATTTGTGAATGCAAAAAAGACATACTGTAAGTGTATAATTGTCAGCAATTCATATACAAGTTTACAACAGGTCAAGCACAGCACAGGGGCAAAATCAGGAGCAAACTCTCTCTCTCTCTCTCTCTCTCTCTCTCTCTCTCTCTCTCTCTCTCTCTCTCTCTCTTCCCTTCACAACACAAAAAGCTGACAGAGAGAGAGAGAGAGAGAGAGAGAGAGAGAGAGAGAGAGAGAGAGAGAGAGAGAGAGAGAGTCCGAATACCGATAATCCTCTTAAGAGCTCAGCCCAGCAGGAAGTTAATTCTGGTATCACAATAGGTGTAAACCTAATGGCTCATTAAAGCAATAAAGGATCAAGTCTTTATCTCTGGCAAATTTCAAAACGCTGTTTGGCAAATGCTGTGTCTCTCTCTCTCCCTCTCTCTCTCTCTCTCTCTCTCTCTCTCTCCACCACCATGACCACCGCCTCCCACTTCCTACATGCTAAATGGCTTTCGTATGAAATGGCTTTCGAAACATCAGCGGGGAATAATAGGGAGTTATTTTCTGCTATGACTGTATTCCTAGTCTGGCTGACAACAAAAACAAACAATTAGCACCAAGCACGGGCAGCAACAAGAACAATGGGCATGAGAATGGCTTTTAAAGTTCACGGGGCAGCAACCACCTTCGTTCGGATGTCTGGACATGGTGGACGATGGAGAATATCTCTATTCAACATAACTTCTCTAAAGAGACTGATTGTTTGATGATAAATAAACTAAATAAAAAAATCATAATAATTATAAAAAAAACAAATGATAAAAGTCCCTCTGATTCCTCAGGCTGGATCTCACTCCGGAATAGTTACTGTCCTGAAACCCAACCACACAGAGAGAGAGAGAGAGAGAGAGAGAGAGAGAGAGAGAGCAAGCACTCCAGAACCATCCTGACATCCAACCAGAGAGAGAGAAAGAGAGAGAGAGAGCACACTCCAGAACTATCCCGACACCCAACCACACACAGAGAGAGAGAGAGAGAGAGAGAGAGAGAGAGAGAGAGAAGAGAGAGAGAGAGAGAGAATGCAGATATAAACACGGGGCACGTGGGTAGCTTCTGTGTATACTAACACCTCGGCTACACAAACACACTCCTGACGGGGTAAAGGACAACACCTTCCCCCCCTCCCCCGCTTCCCCAAGCTCTCCCCCTCTCCAAGCATTCATCCCCAGTTCCATTCATCATCGTCGTCCTCATAATCATCGCTGATGAGTCATCGGTACCGAACCATAACGAAAATAATATTAACAGTGAGATTGATGGCATTTCTTGCTATCATCATCACTATTAGTTGATGTCAGTATATCAAGTAATGTTTCAATATAATTTTTAACATCACACCACGAAATTTTACTATTATTACTGTAATTGACTTTCCAATTATTACTACTATTACTATCTATAAATATAAAGTTGCTAGTATGTTGAACCGGGTGAAATCATAAAGGAAAAGCAAAAAAAAAAAAAGGTTGGAAAACAAACTACAAACAATTAAGAAAAGGGAAAAACAACTCTACAAAACGCCACACGTCACGACAGATGTAATACAAACATACACACACACAAACACAAACACACAGAGCAAACGTTTCTCCTTTCATACAGCTATGATGATGGAAGAAGGGTCGACATAATTGTAAAACGAGTACTCAACTCGAGACAAAAAGAAAATGGGACGCCCCAGACAATTTGGAATAGAAAACGGGAAAAGTTTCGGCATGTTGCGAGTTATAAATTCCCTCGAGAGTCCTACGGGAGATTTTTAAGTTACAGTGTTTATTGCCGCACGGGCCGATGGCGCTGGCAATGTAATGCCCTACCTAGCCAAGACCCTGTGTTGGGAAAACGATAGTTAGGAGGATGATAATTAGGACAACTAGACTCGTTAAAGAATGCAAAAATAAACAGGGAAAACGGGAATGGGAAGAGGTTTCCAGAGCTTACTGCAGAGGGGGGAAGAGATATTCAGTAAACGCGCACTATGCAGCATTTCAAGGTAAAATGGAGGATAACATCTCTTATATAAATAGAAAAACAATTGAAAGGCTCCTCATTCAAACGAAATCCAGAGCGTTAAAAGTCACGATTAACCAATTCATTTAAATCTGGGGTCTATAGATAGTCGGGAGGCGGATGCAGCACAATGGCACCCACCACATTCTGAAACTGTAGGAAGATTTTCCTTTTGTAGCTTTTGATATTTGACTAACCCCGATTCCATTCATCTACAGCCAATCCCTTGTTCCAATATCTGTAATTGGGATGCAAAAATAATCCGGAGGAATCACTTTACCTGCCAATGTAGCAATCATCTTTACCTGCAAGCGCGATGCAGAAGTAATCATTTTTTTTTTTTTTTTATTTTCGACATCTCTGTAGTTGGTGAAATGTCGGTTTTACTTTGTTTTGTAGTTGGATCGCGGTTATGTGTAACTTGGAAGTTTTTTGGGGGGAGGGTGGAGTTTGGGGGTTGGGGAAGGGGAGGGGGAGATATATGCCGCCCACAAGTAACCTTTTCTATTTGAATGTAAGGTTTACAAATACCTGTGTTCGCCAAAATGATATTTTTACATAACGGTCAAGGAAATCATTTTCATTCTCCACAATAATCAATTCTACTTGACGATGTATTAAAACTGTATCTGGCTAAAAATTATACAGTTATGAAACTAAAAGGGAATCATTTGTACTTGCTGTGAGGAAAATTTTTCTATTTCTATGAAGCCATGCAATTAAGAAACACCTCTTTCACAGTCGACGTATAAAGGCTGATTCACATTATAACATCACGTCACCGACGCATCACGTCACGTCAAAGTACGTGAGAAGTTCTTACACGTATTCAAATGGACTTGTTCACACCATCACGCCACGTCACCATCAAGCACACGGCATCCACCGTCACATCACGACACGTTTTCTGGAAGAATATTTTGACGTGACGTGACGGTGTTATACAATTTTCTTACCGCTAAATCTGTAGAGTCGCTCAGGTTGGGCGCGAACTGAACGGGATTGTGACGGACAGTGTGAATACAAGGCACGACTGACGGGACGGTGACGTGACGTGATGGTACAATGTGAATCAACCTTAAAATGTTCTACCAAGTTCCGTAACTGCCGGGCAATAACTGAATAACAAAGAAGGCCGGGGACGGTCAAAAAAACAGGGTTTTGTTAAAAGGAGAACACGCAATGACTGCCAACTTTATAACTTTGAGAACGTAGATCTCAGCATATGTTTAAGGACCTCCTTGTAGAACTAGTTTCCAATAAGAGCGTAGCGTTCAATCGACCTTTGTGGCTCACAAGATAAAACAAGTAAAAAATGCGCCGAAGTTTCCTCGGCTCAACTAAGTTTTCTGTAAAGGGTATAATTAAGACCACCGAAAACAGATCTATCTTTCGGTGGTCTCGGTATAACGCTATATGAGCCGTGACCCATGAATCTTTAACCATGGCCCGGTGGTGGCCTATCATATATCGTTGCCAGAAGCACGATTATGGCTAATTTTAACCTTAAATAAAATAAAAACTACTGAGGTCAGAGAGCTGCAATTTGGTAAGTTTGATGATTGGAGGGTGGATGATCAACATACCAATTTGCAGCCCTCTAGCTTCTGTAGTTTTAAAGATCTGAGGGCGGACAGAATAAAGTGCGGACGGGCAGACAAAGCCGGCACAACAGTTTTCTTTTACAGAAAACTAAAACTGAATTTATCCCAACATATATCTGGCGAGTTTGCCGACCTGTTTCTGTACTATCTTCCCATCCCGGCCATTTTCACCAGCATTATCATTGAGGAACATCCATATCTACTTTATTGTTTAACTTATTAATTTATTAGTAATCTACATGAACTTCAAGTGCAGGAGTAAACATCTTCCCTATATTAAGTGCATTCGACCAAGTTCTTTCAGACTGCGAAGCGGAGAACAAATATTCACAAGATGTTCGTACAGCTGAAGAACCACTGGTTTAATTTGGTTACCTAGTCGTTATAGACTCATTCTACAATTTCATTTTTTATTTATTTATTTTTTACGCCAGAGTACAAGCAGCAGGAGTAGGAAGCGATTCCAAGAGGAAGAAAAAAAAAACATGACAGCCGGCAGAAGTTACTTCCTAACCTGACAACTTATTTTATTGACAAGAGTTTTTCTGAAACGTGAGAATGAAAACTTTCAATCAAACCAAAAGTTTTCCAGACGTTCTACTAAAATTCATCTGAATAATTAATAAGTATTGCTACTCACGTACTTAAAACAAACTAAAACAAGTGAAAAATGCGCCGAAGTTTCTTCGGCGCAATCGAGTTTTCTGTACAGCTGCCACATCGTATAATCAAGGCCACCGAAAATAGATCTACCTTTCGATGGTCTCGGTATAATGCTGTATGAGCCGCGGTCCATGAAACTTTAACAACGGCCCGGTGGTGGCCTATCCTATATCGTTACCAGAAGCACGATCATGGCTAACTTTAACCTAAAATAAAATAAAAACTGCTGAGGCCAGAGGGCTGTAATTTGGTATGTTTGATGATTGGAGGAAGGATGATCAACATACCAATTTGCAGCCCTCTAGCCTCAGTAGTTTTGAAGATCTGAGGGCGGACAGAACAAAGTGCAGATGACAGACAATCCCGGCACAATAGTTTTCTTTACAGAAAACTAAAAAAAATCGAACAAAGACGTGTCCTAAAATATGCGAAACGGACAACTTCCAATCGAAACTAAATGCTGCCATATCAGAAAATATTATGGACCAACCTGACAACTTTACGAAAAATCACCTACTCATACTGAAAAAAATAAAACATAAAAAACACAAACAAAACAAAACAACCAAAGACGTCTTCTGAAAGATGAAGAACGAAAAACTTTCAATCGAAGCCACACGCCGCCACATCACAAGATATTAAGATCCAACATGAACTTATTAAAAAAAAAAAAAGTCTATCTACTCTCACACCCAACGCCGCCCCCTCCCCACCAAAAAAAAAAAAAAACTGACGAACCTCGCACATCCCGCCCACCAAGTAACTCACTCAGCCGCCCTTATTCGTATCCCATCGAGTTGTATATTTGATCGTAAACACCAATTTCATCTGGAGGTAGAGGGTGTGCCACAAAGGAAGGAGAGGTTGTTAGGCGAGACCCTCGGGAGCTTTCTGCACGGAACCCCCTTTTTTTCTTTTTCTTTTTTTTTTTCCAGGGAGCCAGCGCCGGGCAGGTGATGGTGATGATGAGGGGGGGAGGGGTAGGGGAGGAAGAGGAGGAGGTGGAGGGGAAGAGGGAGGAAGAGGAGGAGGAAAGGGAGGGGAGGGGAGAGAGGAAAGGAGAAAGGAGGGGAGGGGTAAAGGAGGGGGAAGAGGGGTGGATGAGGAGGAGGAAAGTGAGGGTAGGGGAGGGAGAGAAAGGAGTGGGAGGAGGTAAAGGAGGGGGAAGAGGGAGGATGAGGGAGAGGAGGGGAGGGGAGGGGGAGAGGGAGAGAAAGGAGGAGGAGGAGGAGGAGGAGGAGGGGAGGAGGAGGGGAGGAGGAGGAGGGGAGGAGGAGGAGGAGGAGGATGGGGAAAGGAGGAAGAGGAAAAGGAGAGGAGGGAGGGGGAGGAGGAGAATGGGAGGAGGTGAGGGAGGGGAGGAGGAATGGGGAGGGAATGGGAGGAGGAGAGGAAAAAAAAAGAGGAAGAGGAAAAAGAGGAGAGGAAGACAGGAGGAGGAGGAAGAGAAAACAGGAAGGGGTGGATGAACTAGGAGGAGGAACGGCAAAGGAGGAGGACAAGGAGGAGGAGGAAGAGGAAAATGGAGGAGGAGGAGGGGATGGGAGGGGAAGAGGAAATGGGAGGGGAGGAGGAATGGGAGGGGAGGAAAAATGAGAGGGGAATGGGAGGGAGGAAGATAAAAAATAAGATAAAATAAAATAATTGAAGAACAGACAGGAGGAGGAGGAGGAGGACAGAAAGGAGGAGGAGAAAAACGGGAATGCATCCCCTGAATGAAGGAGGAGGAGGGAAAAGGGGGAGGAGGAGGAATAGAAGAAAATGGAGGGGAGGAGGGGGAAAAAATATGAGGTAAAACAGAAGTCCCGCCCACTTTTGTTACTTTTCCCATAACGCGACAAATTGACTAACTGCACTTGACCCATACACAGGGTTTGCAACGCATATCAATGCACGGAGTCTGCCTTTCCTTACTCCCCTTCAAGGATCAAACGCTCCATTTAGCGTCGAAGACTCATGAAGTTGAAGACGCCAGTTTTTAAAAAATTTAAATAAATAAAATTCAAAGTCTATTTCATATAGCAGGTCCCCATTCGTATATCAAGCATTATAAAAATACAGATAAAAATAAAATGATTGCATGCTTAACAATTCAAGCAAATCGAAATTTCCTCAAATCATAAGTTACACGAAGCACATATTGACATTCACGAAGACTTGGTGCATGGATCCTCATGAACTTAACACAAGAGGTTTCAACTGTTATCTACAACAATCTTTTTTTGAATTAATATAAGTTGATAACCTGGAAAATTCTTTTTCATTTGTGTGCAAGAGAGAGAGAGAGAGAGAGAGAGAGAGAGAGAGAGAGAGAGAGAGAGAGAGAGAGAGAGAGAAATATGAGTGATATACACTGAGCACTCACTGCTTGCATGTGTTTTGTTAATTTTTCCCCATTCCAGATGCGACCCACAGCATCGACTAACTACTACTTATCCCATGCACAGCTAGGGTCAAATTATTTATGCAAGTGCTGCAATTTTAAGGAAAAGTTCCCCTGAAGAACCCAAAGAGAGAGAGTTCAGGGATCGAACGAGAGACCATTTAGAGAGAGAGAGAGCTGAACTACTAATTGAACCATCAAGAGAAAATATTAAAGATGAATGAGAGAGAGAGAGAGAGAGAGAGAGAGAGAGAGAGAGAGAGAGAGAGAGAGAGAGAGAGAATGAAAATTATTTATGCAAGTGCCGTAAAAGAATAAAGATAAAAAGTATAATTGAAGAACTCATAAAGAGAGAGAGAGAGAGAGAGAGAGAGAGAGAGAGAGAGAGAGAGAGAGAGAGAGAGAGAATAATGAAAATACCACATACAAGAGCAAGAGAAAAGTATAACCGAAGAACGAGAGAGAGAGAGAGAGAGAGAGAGAGAGAGAGAGAAGAGAGAGAAAAGGAAATTAAGTAATGAGAGCGAGGAAAGAGTAGGAGGCGGAGGAGGAGGAGGAGGAGGAGGAGGAGGAGGAGGAGGAGGAGGAGGAGGAGGAGGAAGACACGAGAGCAATAATTCTTCCTTCTTCTCTTTTTCGCTGTTCCCATCCCTTTGCCGCCATTGCCCTTCGCTTAATTATGGAACCTCAATTTGTATACCTTTTGATCTCCGTAATTAACTACCAAGACCTGACCGAAACTACCGCATTTCCCTTCGTAATCATCGTATGATATAAAGAAGCGACTTCCCCTCTCCTCCCCCAGACGCCTCACTCCCCTCCCCTGGGAGGATCCTACGCCCCCCTCCCCCCCGGGGGTTGTCTAGCCCAAGAAAACCCCCTCTCCTCGCGGAATTATTGTAATCATCATTATCATAATCACAACCTTCTACAACTGCATAAGAATGCAATCGATATTATTCTTATTAAAAATACAACATCGCGGAGGGTCTAGGCGGAGGGGTGATGGTGTGAGGGTGGGGAGGAAGGGTTGGTGGGAAGGGGGGGGGTGCGTTGGGAAAGGGAGTTCATTAAGACCATTTTTTGAGCGAAATGAGATATATACCTTTTCGTACCTGTGTTTCTAAATACATAAAAAACAAAATTTTAAAAAACCTCGATCAATTTTTTTTTCTGTTAAAAGAATTTTGTAGCTCTCTCTCTCTCTCTCTCTCTCTCTCTCTCTCTCTCTCTCTCTCTCTCTCTCTAAAATATACCATTTAACATATCTCCACTTCTACTCTCTCTCTCTCTCTCTCTCTCTCTCTCTCTCTCTCTCTGCTAAGAATACACCATTTTCCTACCCAGCAATCTTCATTTTATTTGTGCATAGTCATAACAGCAAATACGAACAATAAACCGAGAGAGAGAGAGAGAGAGAGAGAGAGAGAGAGAGAGAGAGAGAGAGAGAGCTACTGCAAAATCATCAGAACATGGATGCAAAGGTGTTTCCAATAGCGCCGCTTCTAAAATTGCTGTTGGAATTTTTTTTTTCCGTCTTACAAATTTTATGCCGCGATGAATGCCGCAGCCGTTTTATAATTTTGCGCTGCCATGTCCCGATGAATTCCGCCTCCCTCTCTCTCTCTCTCTCTCTCGCAGTTTCCCTGCTTTCACGAATGGCGGCAACTCGATGCAAACTATTCCCTACCAATTTTATTTTACAATTTTATTTTACTCTCTCACTCTCTCTCTCTCTCTCTCTCTCTCTCTCTCTCTCTCTCTCTCACATAGTTCACTGATTCTCTCTCTCTCTCTCTCTCTCTCTCTCTCTCTCTCTCTCTCTCTTCTTCTCTCTCGTTTTGTTTCGCTCATTGGCCGTAACCTTGGTCGTCGGAAACGTCTAGTTCACCAATTCTCTCTTCTCTCTCTCTCTCTCTCTCTCTCTCTCTCTCTAACGTCTGTCTCGTGCTTGGGGTTTGTTGCCCGTTATTCAGCGCCATGTACGATTTGATCGATCGATTTATTGACGGGGCAAATTCTCTTCTAGAAAGCGAGGAGCCTCGACGCAGAAAGCAAATAAAAAAAAATAAACACCACGAATATGGCTAAAAAAATTGACAGACGGAGAAAGTCTAATAAAATCAACAAGCAATAAACACTGCAATACGAAAAAAAAAAACCACGAATATGCCTAAAAAAAATCACACACGGAGAAAGTCTAATAAAAGCAATCAGCAATAAACACTGCAATACAAAAAAATCAAATACGAATATGGCTAAAAACATTCATAGACGGAGAAAGTCTTTAACAAAAGCAATCAGCAATAAACTGCAATAAGAAAAAGAATAAAAATAAAATTCATTAAAAAATAAACTGAAGTAAATCAAATCACGGTTTCGAAAATAGATTATCAAGCAAATCTCGCCAACTTATAAAGCACACACCCATTATGGAATTTCAAATTTCACACTAAACAAAAAAATATACTTATAAATAAATTTAAAAAATATACTCATAAGCAATTAAAAAAATATACTTAATCTGACACTGGCATCAGCGAAGACTTAAAACTACAACTTACTGTCATATCAGCTTATGATTGAAATAATCAGCAGAATAGAACAGAATATTGAATTTAGGCCAAAGGCCAAGAGCTGGGACCTACGCGGTCATTCAGCGCTGAAACGGAAATTGACAGCAAGAAGTTGCACTATGAATCAACTGTTAGGAGAGGGTGGAAAGTAAAGATGGAAGAAATATAATATGAATGGAGGCACAGTAAAAGGAATGAAAGGGGTTGCAGCTAAGGGCCGACGGGACGCTGCAAAGAACTTTAGCAATGCCTACAGTGCACCACGTGAGGAATCTTCACTCACAAGCACAATTCTTCTTCGTTACTTTAGCGCTTACGTTTCGTGTCTTTGCTAATACTCTCGTTGCTCTGATGCCTCTATATCTCTATTTGGATGAGAGAGAGAGAGAGAGAGAGAGAGAGAGAGAGAGAGAGAGAGAGAGAGAGAGAGAGAGAGAGAGAGAAATGTGGAATGGAACTGTAACCCGGGTGATCTAATCTGGTCAAAGACGACGGAAATCCAAAAGAATCCCCTTCTTCATTGTGATACGCGTCACAGTAAAGTAATTGATTAATCTGTGCCTATTAAAACTGGCGTCACAACACCTACGATAAAAAAAAAGCAAGTCACTGGGAATCACAGCATACACAAGTGCTACTCTAGATCCATAGCAATATGGAAATGAATGTTCTTTGACAAAGAAAGTACTTGTAGGTTCACTTACAGAAATAAACAAGTAAAAAATGCGCCGAAGTTTCTTCGGTGCAACCGAGTTTTCTGTGCAGCCGCTACAGCGTATAATCAAGGCCACCTAAAATAGATCTATCTTTCAGTGGTCTCAGTATAATGCTGTATGAACCGCGGCCCATGAAACTTGAACCACGGCTAGTAGGTGGCTTGTCCTATATCGTTATCAGACGCACGATTGTGGCTAACTGTAACCTTAAATAAATTTTGAAAAAAAAAAAAAACTACTGAGGCTAGAGGGCTACAATTTGGTATGTTTAATGATTGGAGGGTGGATGATCAACACAACAATTTGCAACCCTCTAGCCTCAGTAGCTTTTAAGATCTGAGGGCGGACAGAAAAAAGTGAGGACAGAAAAAAGTGCGGACGGACAGACAAAGCCGTCACAATAGTTTTCTTTTACAGAAATAAAAGGTAAAAGGATCAGAACTAGACTTAAATCTTAAACACAATAGAAATATTGGCACGACATATTTTTGTCCTCTTTCTCCTGTAATACTGTTTTTACTTATGAATTCATTCCTCTAATCTCATTTAAATCGGCTACTCCTTTAAAAAAAATGAAGTTTAGTTTTTTCCCAAAAGACAAAGGTTGATTAACATAAAGGTAAGAAATGCTTCGGGTAATACCGACAAAGGAGCCTCGACTTGATTCTCCTTAGCGAAAGAACTTCGAGCTCTTCAGCTAAAAATAAAATGAAATATATAAATAAATTCATAAAAATAAATGAAAAGTAAATAAAATAAAAATAAAAATATAAAAATAAGAAATAAAATATAAAATAAAGAAAAAATAACAATAATAATAACAAAATACATATATACATACATACACACATACATACATACATAAATAAAATTGGCCCTTAACAAACGCGGAAAGAGTAAAATTCTTTCAAGCGGAAAAGGAATCGGCTCTCCTCTCAAGCGAAAATCTCTCTCTCTCTCTCTCTCTCTCTCTCTCTCTCTCTCTCTCTCTCTCTCTCTCTCTCTCTCTCTCTCTCTCTCAAGGCAAACTCGATTCTCCTCCTTAAACGAAAGGGCAATAATGAAGTACATTTCTTCTCCTCTTCCACTCGAAGGGGACCAGAAAGATACCTCGAAAGGAAGACGTGAAAGCAATAAAATTTAACTTGAAGGGTACTTTGAAGATAAGATAACTGGGCGACCAAACCATGCAGTCAACCTCTGAGAGAGAGAGAGAGAGAGAGAGAGAGAGAGAGAGAGAGAGAGAGAGAGAGAGAGAGAGAGAGAGAGAGAGAGAGAGACGCTTACAACAATATCCAACATCCAAAATTCAAGAGACATTAATTTGACCAAGATTACAATAATAAAAAAATTGCTATTCCATAGTCATGAAGAAAACGGAATGTCCCATAAAAGTGTTGAACTCTCGGCAGTATCATCTTAAGTCACATTAAAAATAAACACTAACGATCAAGACTACACCTACAAATCTCCATGGCAACATGGACTACTACTACTACTACTACTACTACTACTACTAGTACTTATTACTACTACTACTGCTAATACTAGTTTTTTTTATATATATTTTAAACTGAGAGTAAATATTCAGAGTCGATATTCTTGTAATCTATGGTGGGCGCTGAGGAGCAAGAACAGGTAATCAAGATTCACTTCAGATACCGCCTGCAGTTATTTACCTTCACTTGAAATAAAAATATGCTCAAATATTGCACCTTTTTTTTTATAGCAGGTTTAAAATACTTATTGTTAATCGCTAAGCAAGAAAACACCATCTTTATATCGGCAGAATATATAATTCGAAAGTCAATAAATACGAATTGCTTCTAACAGAAAATCTAATGGACCAAGTGATGGCCAATTGAAGGGGACCCAAAAACAAGCACACATACGCACGCACACACGAAGGGTCGAAAACTCCTTCAATTTATAGTAACGAATTGAATAAAGAGACAAATCAAGTAAAATCTTTTAGCGACGAAATTGTTGTCAACTACGATTCTAAAAAATTTAAAAAGCCTTGTACAAGTTCTCGGAAGATAGTTTTGGGAGACATCTGGTGAAGGGGTCTTGAATTTTCTCAAGGTCTGACTTCAAACGGGGGCAATTTGCACCGAGCTCTAATTTCAGCTTGAGTTTCCGTTGAATCTCGAAAACGTACGGTCTTCATCAGCGCACACACACACACACACATTATATATATGTATATATATATATATATATATATATATATATATATATATATATATATTATTATGTATGTGTATATATATTTAAAAAAATTAACTGCAAAACGAAAAACACGTCTTGGAACTCAGAACATATCATAGAGTAAAGCAAAACAGAAAAATGAAACAATAAATACGAAATTCCAGCGACTTTGCAAAAAAAAAAAAACACACATCATAAAAATGAGAGGAAAAAAGCCCTAACACGCCACGGTCATGGAAAAAGTAACCTCTCTCTCTCTCTCTCTCTCTCTCTCTCTCTCTCTCTCTCTCTCTCTCTCTCTCCTTTCCAAGAATATTATCAGCATAAACGCGAGAGGTGAATACTTATTTTGATTACTTAGCTACAATCAGTGAAACATTTATAAACTTGTCGAAATAAAAAGGTAAACATATGCGCACACACACACACACACACACACACACAGAGAGAGAGAGAGAGAGAGAGAGAGAGAGAGAGAGAGAGAGAGAGAGAGAGAGAAATGAATTTGAAACTAAACTGAAATCTTGATCTCAACCCATTTAAGTGCGAGGACAATAATCTCAACATGCTGGCGAGCACGCACTAACAAACAGAGAGAGAGAGAGAGAGAGAGAGAGAGAGAGAGAGAGAGAGAGAGAGAGAGAGAGAGGTGCAAAAGATTGAGAGATTTCCTTGTTGAGCGCCAAACGAGGTGGTTTACCGCAAACGAGAGAGCGCGTACAAGACAAACGACGGCATTAACGACCATCGGTCATGACACGCCACCGGCCGCCGTCGGGCTCATCAAGAGAGAGAGAGAGAGAGAGAGAGAGAGAGAGAGAGAGAGAGAGAGGCTGCAAGGCCTTTGTTTTTAGCTGGATTTTGATAAAGAGGCAACCTGTTGATGACCTTGTAAAAATGTAAGGATATACAAGAACATATTTGTTTGTACTAGGAGTTGTCTCGTAAACACATACGCAAACATACACACACACAAACACTCACACACATATATATATACAATTATTTATATATATACATAAATAAATATGTATATATATATACATATATATATATATATATATATATATATATATATATATATATATATATAAATATATATATATATATACATATAAATATATATATGTATAATTCCACCCTTCCGATATTTGGCATCTTTCTTTCCTATGCCCTTACCGGAAATGCAAATGCAACGCATTGCAGTCGGCTAAACTCCATATACTTAATTTATTACTAATTAACATAAGTAAACTACATCATTAATAACGGAACTGGCCCGCATCGAACCCGCGTCCTCTCGTACTTTAGGAAAAAGACTTCGTCTGGAAATCTGACTAAGATAATATTTTCCGAACCGGGAGAAATTATTTTTATTAGCGCATGACTACCATTGCAGTCTTCATAATAATAATAATAATAATAATAATAATAATAATAATAATAATAATAATAATAATAATAATAATAATATTATTATTAATATTATTATTATTATTATGTGAATTTCTTAGCAATAATAATAATAATAATAATATTAATAATGTTATTACTGTGATTATTATTATCATCATTATTATTATTATGTCGATAATCTTAGGGGTAACCATGAAACAACATTCAAATGAGAGAGAGAGAGAGAGAGAGAGAGAGAGAGAGAGAGAGAGAGAGAGAGAGAGAGAGCTTTTCATCCTTCCGTAATTTTTCAAAACCTTAGAAAAACACGAATACATAATTATCTCTCAGATCATGAAAACGCGTTCAGAACGGGACAGACAAATATTTTCGAAGCAATCGAAAAAAATAAAGAAAAAAATAACAAATTAGGGAATTAGAAGGGAGGAATTGGGGGGATGAGGTAAGACCATGAAACGGCAATAAATCCCAACTATCAATAAATAAATTTCTCCCCATGAACCCATCTCTTCTTCTTCTTCTTCTTCTTCTTCTTCTTCTTCTTCTTCTTCTTCTTCTTCTTCTTCTCTACTACCATCCCCATTTCATAATTCTCGATTCCTCTAAAAAAAAAAGGTTTGATATATCCTCTGGGGAAGACCTATGAAAATACGGAGGATAGGGGAGGGAGGGAGAGGGGAGGGGTTGTTGGGATGGGAGGTTGTGGTTGTGGAAAAGGCAAGATCCCCTCCCCCAAAAGAAACCAGCCTCAAACATCAAGCAAACTGTCAGAACTCAAGGAAAAAAACTTTGCCAAGTGAGGGCAGGTCATGCAACGCAACAACGAAAGGATATGGAGTGTGGTGGGGGTTGGGTTGTGGGGGAGGTTGAGGTTCAAGCTCATTTCCCAATATCATCACCGTTTGCCCACCCTCCTCCCTCCTCTTCTTCCACATTTCCCATTACGGAGGGAAATATTTGCGGAGGGGGAGTCTATCTCTTCTCGCTCCTACCGTAAGTTCCACAGACCAAAGCTTCTGATAACGAAAGCGTGCTATGCAATTATTTTGTACTTTTTCATTTCATATTTTGCAACTTTCAGTTCATTTCCATCCTAAAAGCATAGCAATCCGAAGAATGAATAATTTTTTAGTGTATCATTATGAAGCATTCTCTTTTTTAAATGTTAATGGAATGGAATCTAAAATTTAGACGAAAAGCCAAGCGCTAGGACTTATGTGGATATTCGCGATGAAAGGACAACAGAGTAAAAAGGTTTAAAAGGCGTAACAGGAGGAAAACCTCGTAGTGGCTGGAAAGTAAGAAGGAAGAAAAAGAATATGAACGGAGGCACAGTAAAAGTAATAAAAAGGGCTGCAGCTAGGGGCCTAAGGGACGCTGCAAAGAACCTGAAGTCAAAGTCTATAACAGACCTTGCCTAAAGTGCACGGCGCGAGGTGGACTGACGGCACTTCCCCCGCACTTCGGTGTTTGATTCCTTAATTCAGTTCAAAAATCAGAAAAAAAAGCCGTTTCTATTCAGTACCAGCCCAACGTTTCATGTGGTAAAACGGCATCTGCTTTACAGAGTTTGTATTTTTCTGTATCGGCCGTTTCAATGCACTTTTAAAAATAGTTCCTGCTTTGATGGGAAGCCAAAGGAATGTTATTTGCGTAGGTGTTATTCTCTCTCTCTCTCTCTCTCTCTCTCTCTCTCTCTCTCTCTCTCTCTCTCTCTCTCTCCTCAGTTGGCAGCGCCACCTGGTATATTTGGGACACACAGAATTCTTCCTTGCTTAATGAATACACTATAACACTTGATCTGCGTCCGCAAGGCTTTAACGATTCTCGCTCTAGAATATTTCGCTGTTTGAAGTCATTTCTGAGAAGTTCGTTTTCATTATATTTGATCTTTTGTATGAAATGATGAAATATGAAATTCTGCTCCTGCAGCAAAAATTCGCATGATTTTGGCGCCTGGGAAAGATCACAAATCTTATCTATTAATATCAATCCAACAAGGCTTATAATTTTGTCCTAATTTTAAGTATAATTTTAAATATAATTTAAAGTATAATGTTAAATATGATTTAAGCATAATTTTAAGTATATTTTTAAATATAATTTCAAGTATAATTTTACTCACAATTTTAAATATAATTTAAGTATCATTTTAAGCATAATTCTAAGCATAATTTTAAATATAATTTAAGTATAATTTCAAGCATAATTTTAAATATAATCTAAGCATAATTTAAAGTATAATTTTAAATGTATTTTAAGTATAATTTTAAGCATAATTCTAAATATATTTTAAATATATTTTAAGTATAATTTTAAGCATAATTTTCAATATATTTAAGTATAATTTTAAATATAATTTTAAGTATAGGTTTAAGCATAATTTCAATTATATTCAAGTATAATTTTAAGCATAATTTTCAATATATTTTAAGCATAATTTTAAATATAATTTAAGTACAATTTTAAGCATAATTTTAAATATATTTAAGTATAATTTTAAGCATAATTTTCTATATATTTTAAGCATAATTTTAAATATAATTTAAGTATAATTTTAAGTATAATTTTAAGTATAATTTTAAACATAATTCTCAGCATAATTTTAAGTATAATTTTAACCATTTGGTATCCGAGACCTTGGTAACTATGATTATTACCAAGTGCGGTGGACCAATTCTTAGGAAAAATTTACCGTAAGCGCGACTTGGTACTGACAGACAATAAGTGTTTAATCTGTTGGAAGAGATTCAGATATGAATAACGAACTTGAATATTTTTTTTTTTTTTTAAAGGGAGCGAGGGAGGGTTTAGGATTCAGATATGAATAACGAACTTAATGCTTTTGGGTGGGGGAAGTGAGGGGTTTGAGGATTCAGATACGAATAAAATGAACTTAATGGGTTTTTAGGGAAGGGGAAGAGGGGGCAGTTGGTTTGGGATTCAGATAGGGTTGGACTGCCAAGCCTTGGAGGAGGTTAGCGGCCTCCAAATGCTTTTGTTGTAGGCATTCCCTGACTAAAGCATATTCAAATGCAATTATAAATATATATCCCTTATATTAACCCTAAAACAAATTATGATCAAGATATTTCCGTTTCTTCATTACGTCTAGATCATTCTTGCATTCTGCGCTGACGACCCCACCAATTAATCCTTTTTTTATCTTTCAAAAGATTTTGTCAAACATCGTTACTTCGTTTTAGTCAATACTTTTTAAGCTCCTTGTTGAATGTTTATAACTTTCCAGACTTCACGTCTGTGACAATTACGTTACAGACATGAAAAGAGCGCACTCTTTCCCTTCATCGCTCCCATAAATTTGCTGATCTACGTCAGTGACCCTGGTAGTTGTGACGTCATATGAAACGCGATCAATTACCCAAGGTTCCGCTGCACTTGTCTAGTGTTTCGATGGCGGTCCATACAGTAGACACACTCCCGTGTCTAGACTCGCCATTAATTTCTACGACAAAACTGGCCTGTAACTAATTTTCAACTTTTGTTTCGTTACTTATATATTAGTATGGATTCTTCAATAGACATTATTTTTGTTCTAAAATCACTCTGCTTTGCATATTTCATTTTTTTTTTAATTCCTCAATCTTTGCTTTAACCTATTTTTCAGACACAGCTCATTAGGACAGATATAATTCTCGCTTGGCATCTTTCATTTGATTTTCAACTTTTGTTTCATTACTTATATATTAATATGGCTACTTCAAAAGACATTGTTATTGTTCTAAAATCACTCTGCTTTGCATATTTCATTTATTTTTATTTCTCAATCTTTGCTTTTACCTATTTTTCAGACACAGCTCATTAGGACGGATATAATTCTCACTTGGTATCTTCATTTGATTTCCTCTTTTCAGTCATTTATTTCCAAATATAATCATGAAATCGAGCAGCTTAATATTTACAATATCTACAGCGTAATCATTTCCAACGATATACGAATAGGACTACAATTTAAATTAAAAAAAAGTGTTCGTATACTGTCCCACACGTTAATACATACATGACAAAAGAAAGCAAGCTATAAAAATATAAACAAAGCCATTCATTCTCTGCCTTGGATTGTATAAGGTGTATTTTTTCTATTTCTGTTTCCGTATGTATATATTCATTATTTTTTTCTATTTATGTTTACGTATGTATATATCCATTATTTTTCCTGTTTCTGTTAACGTATGTATATATTCATTATTTTTCCTATTTCTGTTTACGTATAATTATGTATATTCATTACTTTTCTATTTCTGTTTACGTATGTATATATGTTCATTATTTTTTCTATTTGTTTACGTATGTATATATTCATTATTTTTTCTATTTTTGTTTTTAGTATGTATATATTCATTATTTTTGTCTATTTCTGTTTATGTACGTATATATCCATTATTTTTTCTATTTCTGTTTACATACGTACATATTCATTATCTTTATCTACGTTTATTTCTCATTTTCCTCTACTGTGTGGACCCTGACTTCGCAAGTCAGCGGTGAAGACCATTAAGAACAATAATAAATGAGGCAAAACTAAGCCCATTTTCTCGTGTGTTGAGTCTTGTTATATTTTAAGAAACAACACTTAAAAGCTTTAAGCTTTACAAGAACTACTGTCTTCATAGTGAGAGGGAACTTGCAATATAATGAGACCCAACGCATAAGAAAAGGGTCTTAATCTTTCCTCAGACTTTAAAGAACGTGATTGGTCCTCATAGTCTTCAATAATAGCAATGAAAATTTTGTTCCTTTCAACATTATTGCTGAATCAGCACTGTTATTCTTAGATTTAATTTTCTCTATTTTATATCAAGATTCAACACATAAGAAAAGGGTCTTATTCTTTCACAATCTTTAAAGAACGTGACTGGTCTTCATAATCTTCAACAATAGCAATAAAAATTTTTTTTTCCTTTCAACATTATCGCTGAATCAGCACTATTATTCTTATATTTAATCTCCTCTATTTTATATAAAGATTCAACGCATAAGAAAAGGGTCTTATTCTTTCCTCAGTCTTTAAAGAATGTGACTGGTGTTCATAGTTTTTAACAACAGCAATAAAAATTGTGTTCCTTTAAACATTATTGCTGAATCAGCACTGTTATTCTTATATTTAATCTTCTCTATTTTATATCAAGATTCAACACTTTAGAAAAAGGTGTTATTCTTTCAGCAATCTGCCAAGAACGTGATTATTCTTCGTAATCTTCCGTATAATAGCAATAAAAAATGTTGTCCCTTTAAACATTATTGCTGAATCAGCACTGTTACTTCTTATATTTAATCTTCTCTATTTTATATCAAGATTCAACGCATAAGAAAAGGGACTCATTCTTTCAGCAATCTTCAAAGAACGTGATTGTTCTTCATACTCTTCAATAATATGTTCCTTTCAGTATTATTGCTACACCAGCGACGCTAATCTTACATTTATTTTTTTTCATATTTTGATATTTATTTCAAATTTTTCTAATACTATCTCTCTCTGAGGGACGTAGACTTAGATAAACATTTATCCTAAAGGCCAGACTACTTACTCTGCCTCCAGGATAGCGACATAAAACGTTCATGTATTTATTTATTTACTTATTTATAACAAAACAATAAATTACATTAAGAGTTGAACTGTATTTTGTGTAAATTCAATATCATATAGTAAATAAATGCAGAAACATTAGAAAATAGATAAAAATAAACCGAAATAGAATATAAGAATATAGGATATTTAATAATAATAATAATAATAATAATAATAATAATAATAATAATAATAACAAAATTTTATGTTTTGAAATAGGATATTTTTAAAAAAAAAAATAATAATAATAATAATAATAATAATAATAATAATAATAATAATAATAATAATAATTCATTTCAGATACAATAATTCTATCAACAACAGTTCCTCTCTCTCTCTCTCTCTCTCTCTCTCTCTCTCTCTCTCTCTCGACCCCCCTTCTCTGCTCAATACAATAATTACGAAAAATTTCGAAATATTCAAATGAAAAACTTTCAATGAGGGGGGGAGAGAAAAAGAATTAGGATCGGCAGGACACGCAGCACAGAGAGAGAGAGAGAGAGAGAGAGAGAGAGAGAGAGAGAGAGAGAGAGAGAATTAGGCCTTGTCTCTAATTACGAATAGTTACATGTCACTTTCTGTCATTCCATATTTCTAATTTTTGCAACTTATTTTTTTATCTGTTTAATTCAAATATCTCTTAAAATCCTTTTCACTTCATTATTGAAAAAAAAATCCTTATTGATAACCCATTCATTATTCATAGGATGTTCCTTCTTGCGTCTCATGCAACATTCTCTTGCATCTACTCTAGAATATTATTGTTTCATTAAATATATAGGCATGTGTGTGTGTGTATATATATCACATATATACATATATATATAATATATACTAAATATATATATATATATATATATATATATATATATATATAAAATATATACATACATATATATAAGTATATATATACATATATATAATCAAAACTGTAACACATACGGATTTCTGGTTCTATTCTTTTTTCATTTCGATTAACATTCCCCTTTTTTCAATCTGCCCAACAGAATGAATAAATGAAACTTGGCACATATGCCCGCCGGCGCTGGGGCCGGGGATTCTGCCCAAAAGATGAACGTGATAAGAATCTCTTCCCAAAATTTCGTCCCTGTATTAAAAAAGAATTTTTTCCATAATAAACTTTTTCCCTTTCCCCACAAAAGCTTCCTAGACACACCTTTTCAACCCAGTTGTGAGCCTCCACAGTCGGCTAACTGCTAGATACATAACTCACTGCTTAGGTCAACAGAGACACGATGGGATTTAACGAAACGAGGTAAGTAGACTTATGCCTTCATTTACCTGTGTATGGAAGAAGTGAAGTACTGAATGTAATATAAAAAAAATACTATAGATAGAAGAAAAAACACCAAATGTCATGTAGCGTCCACAAAAGTATCAAACCAGCCCATTTATCATCACAGCTGATGAAGCAATAAGACTGGAGGTAGGGTAGGGTATACCAAAAACTTTATTAACGGGACGAAAAAACGGTTCCATAACGCTACGAAAAGCTAAGATGAGGCACTGTGCCCACAAAAAGGAGCCAAAAAATATGTAAGTAGGCCTAGTTTGAGAGTAGGTACTGCATTGGCTGAGGCAAGCGCGAGACTTCTCGAGAACCTGGAAGTATCTCGCGTGCCTCACTTTGGTTGTGTGTTATAATTAAATATTCATACGTGAGACAGTGATCTACAATGAAGTCTCTATTGGTGTACGAGAGAACATTTTGTGGACACCAGTTCACTGTACCGTCCAAAAATAACGGTAATTTGAGAGAACGGTCAAAACGGAAAGAAACGACCGCAACCCGTTACGTAGGCTACCGTTCCGAAACTCGGACAATCGTACCTCCAATTCTGAATATTAATTCAAGGCTACAGGTAACAGAGGCTGGCCCCGGGGCTAGATGACGGTGGGTCAGAAAGCAGAGTTCATTACCAATAAAATATAGTTATTACACAAAAGAAGAATTAAATATATACAGTATATACACATTTATTTTATTGTAAGATGTTCAAGTCGACCCTACTGTGATCTTTCCTATGAAATATACACATGAATGCTAATGCAAGCGTGCCATTATAACGAATTCTCTCTCTCTCTCTCTCTCTCTCTCTCTCTCTCTCTCTCTCTCTCTCTCTCTCTGTGTGAGCAACTGCCCATTGAAACCCAGGAGAAAATTATGAGGAACATCATTATACGAACACCTAGAAAAGCAAAATAAAGAAGGCAACGAAAAAAGAAAGAATAAGAAAAAAACACGTGAGAGAAAAAAATACACACACACCATTTTCGCTCGTATTTAAAAGGCGGCGAAGGTGGGCGGTCAGTCTTAGAAACCCAACCCCCTCCCCTTCTCCCCCCCTTCTCCCCTACCCCATAGGGAGTGGTAGGGGGAGGGGGGTGGGGGGATCCGGCGGTAGGCAGCAGCGCAAACAGATGTAACGAATCTAATTAAGTCGTCGTGAAGGATGCTGTTTTCTTGCGCCTCTTTTCCCGAAAAAAGACCACTGGGAGCGGCAAAAATAAAAAAAAAAACACACACACACACACACAATGGCCTTTTTGTTTGTTTGTTTGTTTGTTTGTCCCGCCGAATGAATGCCTTGTTTGTCTGACCGGAGAGGAGTCAGAGTCTCTCTCTCTCTCTCTCTCTCTCTCTCTCTCTCTCTCTCATCTCTCATTCACGCACTCACACTCAAACTCCATAGTCGCCTTTCGGACCCACGCATGCGAAACTGAACGAGGGTCAACCGTCATTGTCCGTTCTCAAGAAAGGCGATAAGAAGAAGAAGAAGAAGAAGAAGAGAAGAAGAAGAAGAAGAAGAAGAAGAAGTAGTCACGACTCGAGAAGAGCAAAAGACGACGCCACGGAACACACACAGGAGATGAGGAGGAGGGATGTGGGGAAAAAAGACGAATTATTATAATGAGGCTATGCAGAGTCAATGGCCCAACATACATACACACACACACACACACACACACACACACAGCACATAATAAGGCTGTTCTAATCCTGGTTACAGCGGCACGGGGAGGGGAAAAAGGACCTGAATGGACACAACACGATTCCGTGGCTTTTCATTATTTTGTGTACGTATATCGCACAGAAAGGCAGAAATGGCAAAACGTTAATTCTGTCAATTTGGTTCCTCTTTGTAGAACAGAAAGAAGTTCTGGAGAAAAGTCAAAATAATTTCTTAAAAACTGTCTACTTACCGCTGCAATGAAAGGGATTACTACTTGTTGCAGTCTGGAAAAAAATATACTATAAATTATCATTTTGAATATTTTTCTTTATTTTACAGTTTTTTTTTAACGAGAAGTCATATTAATCCTGATATTAGTTTAAGGAAAGTTTGGGCGAAATTATTTTGACTGATTTCAGCATACAATTTCGAATATGTATTACGGCCGTCAACATAAATACAAAACACAGCAGAATATCAACATGGAGGCAATAATAATAATAATAATAATAATAATAATAATAATAATAATAATAATAATAATAATAAACATTCAACTGGTAAAACTATTAGAAACTGATACAAAAGTCATAAACACATTTTCATCAAAATTTTTGAGTGGATGGTCGTTTCCTAATAATAATAATAAACATCCCATTAGAATATAAAATGATTAATTTTTTCTATCTTTTAATCATATACTCTCAGGAAAAATTATATCCTTTCGTTACAGGAGAAAAGGAAAAGGGAATAACAATAATAATAATAATAATAATAATAATAATAATAATAATAATAATAAATATCCCTTTCGAATATAAAATGATTAATTTTTTCTATCTTTTAATCATATATTCTCATGAAAAATGATATCCTTGCGTCCCAGAAGGAAAAGGAATAATAATAATAATAATAATAATAATAATAATAATAATAATAATAATAATTATCCCATTAGAATATAAAATGATTAATTTTTTTCTATCTTTTAATCATATATTCTCAGGAAAAATTATATCCTTTCGTTACAGAAGGAAAATGAATAATAATAATAATAATAATAATAATAATAATAATAATAATAATAATAATAATAATAATAATAAACATCATACATCATACTAGAATATAAAATGATTAGTTTTTCTATCTTTTAATCATACACTCTCAGGAAAAATGATATCCTTTCGTTGCAGAAGGAAGAGGAATAATAATAATAATAATAATAATAATAATAATAATAATAATAATAATAATAATAATATTTAAAACAATGACCTTCAGAAACAGATCATCACACCAGGCACTAAGACGAAGTCAATTCCGATCCGCCTCTCACCCATTTATCGCCGCATCCCTCATTCTCCCCTCACTCACTCCTTTCTTCCTTCAATTCTCCCACTCTTACGCATCGTAGCTCAACAACTTCAGCGTTGCCCGACCCCAAGCACTCCCCAACAATGACCTCTGTTCCCAACAATGACCCCTATTCCAAGGGGACCCCAAGGGTCACAATCCCCTGAACCGAAACAAGTCATTAGTCCTACTTGAAATGCGTCCCTGAAGATTTGACCCTTGAGTGCCACTGGAAATCGAGACTTATGACACCGAGAAGGGCAAAATGCGGCCGTGTGCAGAGGCGCCGCTGGGCCCTAAATCTGCGGTGCCACACGGGGGAGGGTTGCGGGCCCCTGGCACTGCTCTCTGGGGTGACTGGGCATGGCGAGCAGAAGGCACGGCTACCTAAACCTTGTAGATAATGGTTAAAGTCAGTCTCTCTCTCTCTCTCTCTCTCTCTCTCTCTCTCTCTCTCTCTCTCTATAACAATCAAAATTTTATAATAATAATGATCATAATAATAATAATATCTCGGAGGAGGACCCCCTCTCGAACAAACTTCAATAATAATAATAATAATAATAATAATAATAATAATAATAATAAAATAATAATAATAATAATATCTCCAAAGAAACCCCTCTCTCGAATAAACTTCAATAATAATAATAATAATAATAATAATAATATCTCCAAAGAAAACCCTCTCTCGAATAAACTTCAATAATAATAATAATAAATATCCTTTATCTCAGCTCAGGACATATGCAAAGTAGAGACAATACAATACACTCATTTAGATACCCACGATAAAAAGATTTAGTCTCAGCTCTATCCAAACAGTTGCTGATAATAATAGTAATATTACTATTCAGAATAACAGCAATGAGAATAATATTGAAATAACAGTAATATTATAAATACTTATAATAACGTTTAAAAACAGTAGTGTACAATTAACTTTCAGCAAGAGACCTTAGGCAGATACAGAATGGGTCCAATTTGCAGTAAAGGTTTAGAAAAATCCTGAAGACGACGAAGGAAAAGACATTATGCGTGACTAGGATATCTGAACTCCTGGAAAACTAGAATAAAAATTTTAAAAAATAAATTACAATAAGGATTACCATAAAAATTATTAATAACCAACATCAAATACTCGTACGGTGCAATGTTTAAATTAAAAATAAACAAAATATAATTCTAAAGATTATGATAAAAACGATTAACCAAGATCAATACCCGTACTATGCACTGTCGAATTAAAATGAATATAGAACGTAATACTAAGGATTATGATAAAAATTAGATACAAAATAGGTCCAGTATGCAATCATGTTCCAAAAATTCAGACGACGATGAAGCACAAGATGTTATGCATGACCAGGATATTTCAACTCTTAAAAAGCTAAAATGAAAATAAAAATAAAAATAAAACTAAAGATGATAAAAATGACTATAACATCAATACTCGTACTGTACACTGTCGAATCAAAAATAAATATAAAACATAATAATAAGGATTATGCTAAAAATTAACACCCAACAACAATATGACTGAATGACATAAAGGGTATGATACACTTACGTACAGGACTTGGAAAATTGCAAAATCCACTTATTGTCGCATTCCACCGCGTGAATTGTCGGCGACAATAGCTTCGCGATCATTAATTTTGTGACAATGCGTATGCAACGCATGTAAAGAACGCGCCAATTAGCGTAATATGCATTGTCGGGGTGCTGCTGCTCTCGACAATGGGGTGACAACGTCAATCCGAAGAGCGATGCCGGATGGATTCACAAAAAAAAAAAAATAAATAAAAAAAAATAAGATGCTGTAACACATATCCCTCGGCTGATCTAAATAACATATCACTTAGTAGTTGCATACTGATAAATATCACAAAAGAGCACACCTGATAGTGTAATGTAATACAGAGACACACACACAGAGAGAGAGAGAGAGAGAGAGAGAGAGAGAGAGAGAGAGAGAGAGAGAAATCCGCACCCTCGCATATCTGAACAATTTTTGCAACTGGAATTGCCCTGACTTTTGAGAGAGAGAGAGAGAGAGAGAGAGAGAGAGAGAGAGAGAGAGAGAGAGAGAGAGAGAGAGAGACTACTCCTAACATCTCACTTCTGAGCAAATTTTGCAACAGGAATTACTCTGACTTTTGAGAGAGAGAGAGAGAGAGAGAGAGAGAGAGAGAGAGAGAGAGAGAGAGAGAGACCTTAACATATGTGAATAATTTTTGCAACAGGAGTTGCCCTGACTTTTTTTTTTTTTTTTTTTTTTTTTGAGAGAGAGAGAGAGAGAGAGAGAGAGAGAGAGAGAGAGAGAGAGAGAGAGAGAGACTTAAAATTTGTGCAAACAGAATGACCTAGCTGCTACTTTGCAGGATGCTTATTTTTAATAATTCATGCAACTTAAAATTATATATGTACTGTGATATTTTAATAATTCATGAAGATATAATATGAAAATTATATATATATATATATATATATATATATATATATAATTATATATATATATATATATATATATATATATATATATATATATATATATATTATATAATTATCAGGATAAATCGGAAATTCTGTATAATATAAATTAATTAATAACCATACAAATATGATGGTAACCTCACTGATAAGAAAAAAATCATGAAGTACAAGAAAAAATGAAATACAGGTTTCTACGAGAAATTCGACAAAAGGCATCCAAAAATGGCATTTACCCCACCTACTATTATCATTGCAAAATTCCCGGTCTTAAAATTGTTCACTGCTGAAGAATCTCTTTTTCATTGTCTGACAAGATAATTGCCTCAGTTAATTTACTCAGATGAAGACCTTTCTGCTGAAAGAATTCAGAGCCGAAAAAACAGTGTCTTCATTAAGTAATTCTTTTCCTTGAAATAAATGTAAATTATCTTAATTTTTCTTCTACATAGGGTACTCATATAATATATATATATATATATATATATATATATATATATATATATATATATATATAAGCCAATGATTGAAAGAAAAAAAAATAAATAAGGAATTAACACAGCAAAACCTCATTAAATGCTGTGAGTCTACCAAAACCAACTGTGCATAAATGAATGCTGTAATTCTGCTTAGGCGATTATAGTGATGAAAAGCCTATTGCAAACACCTCTCATCATTATCATTATCATTATTATTATTATTATTATTATTATTATTATTATTATTATTATTATTATTATTATTGCTCAAAATGAACACGAAAGAAAACACGAACATACAGATAAACGTTTGCTCTCATAAACTGCATTATGGTTAAATACCGTATCTAACGGCTAATGCGCTTTCGGATATTATTTATATAATATAATAATAATTATTCCTATCGGATATTAGGCTATACAACAATTCCCTTTGAAACTTTATGCTGTTCCATTCGGCTGTAAAATCAGGTTTATTTCACAGACAGCTTTGCTGTTCTCTAAAGCCAACCCACTTAAGGGGCAAGATTTGTCAGTTACATGTTGTTACAGACATATCAGCTTCATGTTTTATACATGTTGCAGACATGTCAGATACATGTTTTATACATGTTACAAACATGTCAGTTACATGTTTTAGACATGTTACATACATGTCAGTTATATATTTTTAGACATGTTACAAACATGTCAGTTACGTCTTTAAGATATGTTTCAGACATGTTACAAACATGTCAGTTATATATTTTAGACATGTTACAGACATGTCGGTTACATGTTTAAGACTTGTTACAGACATGTCAGTTACATGTTGCAGACATTTTACAGATATGTTTTAGGCATGTTACAGAGCGTTAGCACTGAAGTCCTGTTCTGTAACGATTACAGCATTTTTTGTAACCTATTTTCTAACCATTATGACCTTTCAATGTGCTGGTCAGTTTATGGTAATTCGGCATCCTGGTGGCATATATCCGACGTATTCACAGACTACACGCCTTCTCATGTTCCCAAGAAGTAGGTCAGTCAAAACGACACTTATTTCCTTTTGTGAAATACGTAAGCTGAAGAGGATGCATGAGGGAAAAATCACATTTTTTAGCATAAGACGTATAATATATATATATATATATATATATATATATATATATATATATATATATATATATGTGTGTGTGTGTGTGTGTGTGTGTGTGTGTGTGTGTGTGTGTGTGTGTGTGAGAGAGAGAGAGAGAGAGAGAGAGAGAGAGAGAGAGAGAGAGAGAGAGAGAGAGAGAGAGAGAGAGAGAGAGAGAATTTGTCACAAAATAAATTATGTTCGGCCGGTACTTCAGCAACCTTCCCGCTCCTTGACACCCTTAATATGCATATTTGGTCGTGCAGAAAAAAAAAAAAAAAAAGAGAGAGAGGAGGGTCCAGGAGGACAAAATTCTCTCCTCCATGTCCCACATTTCGAAACACAATTTCGTTCCTGTCTTACCTTTTCGTCTGTCCTTTCCTCTGTCAACATGATAGCCGAGACAGGTGGGCTGACAATCAAATGAACGGGAGGGTTTTTTTTTTTTTTTTTTTTTTTTTTTGTCCACGGGGAGGTGGTGAAATCAAATTGGGAAAAAAAAAGGAGGAACACTGGAATCACGGTGAAGATTAAAATCACATAAAAGAAAGTGTGAATGGAAGGAAAGGGTGTTTGAAACACTTAGATTCCCTTGATGTAGTTAATAGCTTCGAAATTTTATTTTTTTTTATTTACTTATTTTTTTTTTTTTTTTTGGCCTGTAATTCGGGTCAATCTGAACTTAATAATTAACATTTTCATGACACTATTGGATGACATTTTTTACTCAGTTTATCTAAATCCTTTTTGTTATTGTTTGTGAATGTTTGTGTCTTGCACACCAGAACTTTTTACGTTCAATTATACAGGAACACAAATAAAAGACGAGAGAAAAGTCTCTTCTTATTTTCAAAATGTAATTTTCACTTCGATATCAACCAAAGCTAATATCGAAACAAACAAACAAACATATAAATTAACAAATAAAAAGAAAGAGTTTACATCTTTATTTCACGACCAAATGCGTATTATTTGTTTGTATCTAAACCATTTGAAATAAAGTTTGGTGTCAAAATATTCCGTGTAGAGTTACTGAAGAAAGGCAACAGGGGAAAAATTACTCTCAAATTTTGGCATGGCCAAGAATATTAATATGGTAAGTAGAAGAATGGAAGAGTTCATAGCAGTCTGAGAGTAAATACAACGCATCACAATATGAGGGGAAAAATGACTTACAGAATATGTGAAACAAGGCAGGTAGCAGGCCTCATCCAAGAAATCTCGAGTGCCTATGGAGGCCGAGTATAAAAGTTACGAAAGAACTGTTGAGCCCACTCTCCACTATAGAAATAATGTGTGAATGTTTAATATGAACGAAAACAAAAAATCTGAAGCTGCTGAGATTAAGTTTTGTTGTAGCATATGTGGCATAAAAACTGAAAGGGTGAAACATGTAGAGGTACACAAAATTGATGAGAATGTTAGTGAAGGTGCTTTCGTTTGGTCTTTGATAAGAACGCAGGATGATAGGTTTGTGAAAATGGTTTAATTCAGACATACTGGCAAAAAGAGAGGATGACCTTAATATTCTGGATGTGACAGTGTGCACGATAGAATGAATGGCAGTACTGATAAAGGGTTAAACCTACCTAAATTCTAGATGAGCCCATCTCCTGAGGCCAACGGCAACCAGGTGTATTTAGTCAATTTCTTTGCTGTGGTATGCTACTCCATTGGTAGTAAGTGGGGCGACCTGTTTACCCTTGAAAGTGCCAATATTTTAGGGTTCAGACACAAGTGCCTTCACACAGTAAGGGGCTATGGATCCCTTGGTGGGGAGGAAAAGTCCATAAATTGTTTGGGGTTGCTTACAAGTGCAGACCTAAGGAACGAGCATTGCTTGTGGTCACTTGCCAGACTGCACGGGGTACTGGAAAAAAGGAAAGTCAACTTATGGGAATCACGTGTGTCAGTGCGTGTAAGTATGACAAAGGTGAAGGATACTTTTGTGTAGGGCTTGATATGCTGTTGGTGAGAATCCTGTGGAAGCTTATAATGCAGATTTTTGTTGTAGAATTTTATGCTTAAGTTCAACCACAATTCAGAAAAGTGTGAATGTGGCAGTGCCCATTCTTTTAGTTTCTCTGGAGCCACCCCTTACCAGAAAGTTATCTGCTAACTCTCGGTACTAAAAACCCTTGATATATAAAAGGACCAAGAGAATACAATTAGGAGAGAGGGAAAGAAGAGGGACGAACGGTATGTTAGGAGAAGACTGTAGGAGATATGGAAAAGGGGGGAGGAGGATGGGGAGGGGTAAGGGGGACGCACGCCCCATTAGACTCCCCGGATCATTAGCCCCTTCCCCTCCTACTCTCTCTCTCTCTCTCCTGTCATCTTTTAACCCTTTACTTTAACCCTCGTCTAAGTTTCTTCTCACACCGTTTTTGGTATTCAGTAACTAATAAGATATGACTGAATATACCGAAGGAAATATTTAATACTTAATTATTTACTTGGTTATTTTACGTTTTATATTTTCATTTAGTCAAAAAACAACAACAACAACAATAATAATAATAATAATAATAATAATAATAATAATAATAATAATAATAATGAATAAACGGGGCTATGCGTGCAATGAATAAAATAAACGTACATATGCGTGTAACAACATCAACACCTTAGCGTAAATAAATAAATAAAAATATAAAAACAAATGAAATAAAGGGAGCATGATCTCTCTCCCTTCCACGACCTTGAAAGCAAACTTGGCGAAAGCAATATATTATGATAAGAGGCTATATATTGTTGATTAAATATGAAGACAAATGACATTTACGTAATATAGGTAATCGACATGTTCTGTACGCGTGGAATTTTAAAAAAATAGTTAAAAAAATTCTATCAGTTCGTTACCCGAAATAATCACATTTTCTGAAACTATGACATGAATAATTTATTACACAGGTAATTTTTAACATAGATTTTCTCCATAACTAGGACAAAAGATTGTGCAGATCAGTTCAATATAACAATTATATTTTTTATGAATGACTAACTATATACAATACTAATAACTAACTAACCAATAAAGGTGGAACCACAAGTCAATTGATAAAATTAAACAATACAAGACAGCGTCACTTGTTTTCTAAGACTGAAAATAAATAAAATAGATTGAGAGTAAATAAAATGCTTCCGGAATTAATATAAAATGTTTCAATAAAAGGTTTTATAACCTTTTTGGGAAAATTTTCATTTAGCAAAATATTATTTTACGAGATCTTTGGAAATTATAGATTTGATTTAAAAAAAGATTTTATAAGTTATTCATGCTTCATGGGGAGGCCTGTTATCTAACTATGAGAGAGAGAGAGAGAGAGAGAGAGAGAGAGAGAGAGAGAGAGAGAGAGAGAGAGAGAGAGAGAGAGAGAGAGAACTGACAAGGCCAAAAGAACTCAATTCAGGATGGGCCGGAAAAACAGCTGCTATAGAAAGAAAAAATTCAGAAACTACTGTTTACTGTAAAATAATAATAATAAAAAAAAGATATCTCGACACGAGATAACATAATGAAAGAAATGAGCGCATCACTACAAATCATGTCACTACTAATTGTAAACTACACTTTGGTTAAAAAGAAAAAAATAGTCTTAAGAATAAAAAAATCAAGTACCTTACATACATTCTTATTTTTTTTTATTTACTTTCTAATCTACAATCGTAGATGTGGGAAAAATGAATGTTTTTTTCGGAGAAAAAATAATTATAAACTTTAATTTATATGTAATTAAAAGATTAACTAAAGAAATTATGTTGACAAGGCAACATAATTCTTTTCTTAATCTTTTCATGTACATATTTAAATAAGGGAAAGAACATAAGCCAAAATATAAACCAAAAAAACTTTAGGCCTTAAAATGAAATACCTAAAATACCTTTCAAACTATTTTTACCGTTATGGATTTTTTCCTCCAGATAAATAAATATTGGGAAGAATAAACAATAAAATTTGAATGAAAAAAGTTAGTTCTAATAATAAAACATACCTTACATATTTTTTGTCCCCCATAAATATGGGGAAAAACATAAAACACCGAGTTCTGATTAAACAAAAAAATGCCCTAAACATGAAAAAAAACTTCAACACCCCTTCCTGCAGAGAGAGAGAGAGAGAGAGAGAGAGAGAGAGAGAGAGAGAGAGAGAGAGAGAGTGTTCAAATACCTTCTCTACAGACAGAGAGAGAGAGAGAGAGAGAGAGAGAGAGCTCAAATAATTTCCTCTATGCAGAGAGAGAGAGAGAGAGAGAGAGAGAGAGAGAGAGAGAGAGGAGAGAGAGTGAGTCAAATACTTCCTCAGAGCAGAGAGAGAGAGAGAGAGAGAGAGAGAGAGAGAGAGAGAGAGAGAGAGAGGGGAGTCAAATACCCTCCCTATGCAGAGAGAGAGAGAGAGAGAGAGGAGGAGCTCAAATACCTTCCCTAGAGAGAGAGAGAGAGAGAGAGAGAGAGAGAGAGAGAGAGAGAGAGAGAGAGAGAGCTCAAATACCCTCCTCTATGCAGAGAGAGAGAGAGAGAGAGAGAGAGAGAGAGAGAGAGAGAGAGAGAGAGAGAGAGAAGGCTCAAGAGCTCGCAGATGAAAAGCTTCACAAGCGGTGCTCGCCCAAAGGTCTTTTGATGTACACTGATGGCCAAATTGATGTATATAAATTCAGAGTAAACACTCGTTCCAAAAAAAGCCCTCCTGCTTTGATCCAAAGCGATTGAAATCCATTTTAATTCTTTTTTTTTTTTAATTCTTTTTTTTTTATGTTTTCTTGGCATCCAGATCGATAAACGCGCCTCGTTGTAGTTTCAAGTTCCAGTTTTGCGTTTTTCGTAGTAAAGTACAAATGGAATTTTGGAAAGGTATTACACATGGCACTGCTGAGGTGCCTAGCGAGGACGGAAGGCGATTGGTGGGCGAGAAATAGTAGGTATGGGTGTCGAGAAAAATTTTTTTCGAAAAGTGACCAGGTTGGAAAATAAACTTATTAAAGGTGAAAGAATTACGAAAATCAATAGATGAAATGAAAAATATATATATATATATATATATATATATATATATATATATATATATATATATATATATATATATATATATATATATATATATAAACACACAATCAATTGAAAGTACTGAGTTCGATCCTGATGTGAGCCAGAAATTTATATATATATATATATATATATATATATATATATATATATATATATATATATATATATATATATATATATATATATATATATATATATATATATATATATATAGGCCACAGTGACTTCTTAACTTATCGATTTCTTTGTACATTTGTGGATACGTTTGTCATATATATATATATATATATATATATATATATATATATATATATATATATATATATATATATATATATATATATATATATACAGGATGTGTGTGTGTACACTGCGCACACATATATACGAAGAGTCATGAATAATCCAAACACTAAAGAAGATTGCATTTCATGAAATGAAAGTGTTTTCGCTTAAACAACAGACTGGATTAGCCATTCAAGTTTAATTTCTCTCTCTCTCTCTCTCTTCTCTCTCTCTCTCTCTCTCTCTCTCTCTCTCTCTCTCTCTCTCTCTCATTGATAATTCACACGTGCGCTTTGTGACCTTCCCAATACCGGGTCACATTCATGAATCAAGAAGACACCGGGATCAAGTATTCATGTTACCGCAATTACTGAAATTTTCGGTCATTCGGTAACTGAGGAAGTGTTGAATAAAATGAAAATGAAAGTGAATATGGATAAATCAAAGCAAAAACAAACAATTACGACAAAAATGCTTAGGTGATTTACAATAAAGCAAAAAAGAAAATGAAACCAGATAAATCTTGGATGCAGAGAGAGGAGAGAGAGAGAGAGAGAGAGAGAGAGAGAGAGAGAGAGAGAAATCAGAGAGAAAAAGAGAATAGAGAGAGGTAAATCAAAGCAAAAGATTAATAAAAAAAAATATTTAGGTGATTTCCAATAAAGGAAAAAGAAAATGAAACCAAATAAATCTTGGATGCAAAGAGCAGAGGAGAGAGAGAGAGAGAGAGAGAGAGAGAGAGAGAGAGAGAGAGAGAGAGAGAGAGGGGGGTGTAAATCAAAGCAAAAGTAATAACTCCGACAAAAAATACTTAGGTGATTTACAATAAAGGAAAAAGACAATGACACCATATAAATCTTGGATGCAATGAGTAATGAATGAGAGAGAGAGAGAGAGAGAGAGAGAGAGAGAGAGAGAGAGAGAGAGAGAGAGAGAGAGAGAATCTGGCAATTTTCAAATCGAGTTGATAAAGAGTCTGTCGTCTCTTTAGGTCGTCAATCACGCACATATAACGTGACAACGGACCAATATCAAAACAATTCATATCCTATACCTTAACAAAACTACAGTATAATTAACTAAGTTAATTTTACAACAAATCCTAATACTCTTAAGTTACGTTTATGCAATTTTATACAAAAATGCAAATAAGCTGAAATACCTTTGTTACTTTTAAAAAAATGTTAATAATCAAAGGTCTTTTAATAAAAACGCTAATAATAGCAATTATTTTTATGTTACTTTGAAAAAATGCTAATAATCGCAGTTCTTTTTACAAAAAACTAATAATCTGTTATTTTTATGTTTAACACTTTTTACAAAAAGAAACTAATAATCTGTTATTTTTATGTTTAACACTTTTTACAAAAAAAACTAATAATCTGTTATTTTCATGTTTAACACCTGCCTCAAAATTTGAATAAAGACGCTGAGAGAAAATATACTGAGGGAAATTATAATCATATGATCAAACCCTCCACGATACCAAAAAGACTGACGGTAATCTCTTCTCTAAAAGCTAATTCTCGTTACCGTTATCATTATTTTTATTCCGTACACTCTCATGGAACAAGCACGAGACCCCATTAACTTGCAATCACAGAACAGATTGGTCATAAATAACAGACGGAGAGAGACAAAATTAAGGTCCATGCCATTCCCGGATGTACAGTAATTCATTTCTCTCTCTCTCTCTCTCTCTCTCTCTCTCTCTCTCTATCTCCATCCCCCTCTATCAATCTCAGCTTGAAGTCCTTCACACAATTATAATCCAAAGTTTTCCACTTGTCATTTTTGTGACGCAAGTTTATCAGATGAATAATTTGAAGACTCCTCTTGCCACGCCTGCCTCTCCTCTCTCTCTCTCTCTAACTCTCTCTCTCTCTCTCATAACTAACACTTCCGTGCGGCCTTCCCCCAGAATCCTTTAACACCCCTCTCCCACTAATTCTTAATTACTTGTAGCGGGAGAGCTCTCTCTCTCTCTCTCTCTCTCTCTCTCTCTCTCTCTCTCTCTCTCTCTCTCTCTCTCCTCCCGTGCGTGGGCACACAACCATGAAGGCGAAGAAAGTATATTTTCCCATTTTATTTTCTCGCTGCTCTGCTGACATACATTTATTTTCTTTTTTTCACTTTTATTTTCCTCCTGTTCTCCAAATTCCCTCCTCTTTTATTTTTACGTTCTACTGTTATTACTATTATTAACGTCTTTTGTTATCTTTCGTTAATGAAGGTCGAACGATTTGACTATTTTTTTTCCTAATGTTTTTTCCAATATTTATTCGTTAGATCTATATTTTTTTCTTTTATGCATTATTATTAATGTTGCTGTCTGCCATGTTTACATGTTTATTAGAAGGATTTTTTTTCTAATTTTTTCCAATATTTATTCATTATAGAATTTTTTTACCGAAGCGCATTATAATGCATTACCCCTGTATTCCCCAAAATGCATTGTAATGCATTATTCATAGTGTCCTACTTTACCATGTTTACTTGTTTACACGTTTATCAGAGGAATAACTTCCTTGTATATCTTGCTTGAATGCTTTCCAGATGTTAGCTATACGCAATTCTTTTTATGGCTAGTTGTCAACTCATTTGCCGTCCTATCACTTCCCCCAATCGCATACCTTTTACAGTCAGTCAAGATTCTCCTTCACTTCCCCAACCCTTTCAATATCCCCTCAGCCCCTTCTCCAGCCCCTTTCCTCCCTTAACCCTACTGTTATACTGACAACCTTTATGAACACTTGAAATTATTTACTGTAATTCACCTTCGATAATCGCATACCTTCCAAATTCAGTCAAGATTCTCCAAGTTCCCTTGTCCTTTCAATGCCCATTTCTCCCCCTACCCTTACCCCTGCCCCCATTTACCACACCCCACCCCCTTTCCATTCCACGCCTTCATAAACCTCCTATAACCCTACTGTTATAGCTGTCACCCTTCATTCCTGTGTTCATTGGCTCCCCTCAAAGTGCCCATCAGAGGTGCTGCTGCCCTTCGCCCTCCGGTTTTGACTGCTGCGCCGTGCCACGTGCCCAGGGGGTGAGTCACGCGGCGGCAGGCGGCGGAGGCGAAGCTGGCTGCGGGTATCGAGGCTGTGAGAGAGACTCTTTGAAGCAAATGCTGTCAGCCCAATGGAGGATCTGCTGAGTCTATGAAGAAACCACAAGGAAATTACTTGATAGTAATCCGTAAGAAATCATGTCTCGACTAAAATCAAGTAATCGTAATCAATTATCAATCACAAAATACATTAACCATATATTCATACATTTTGTATATGACGTAAAAGCAGAAAGAAAGCTACACGAACTTTTGTTTAGTTACTGATGCAAAGAAAATCATGTTTGTGGATGTAGCTAATGTGAATGCTGAAAGAGCCATTTTAAAGGTTACAGATGATGTAGTAGGTTAGATATATTGCAACTCGGTGGCTGACCGGTGTGTGTAAGGTATGTCTGGATGAGGCAAATGTTCCACAAGAGTGTCAGAGAGAAATAAAATTATATTAGAGGTGACTGCACGAACAAAGGAGGCATATAATTAATGAACATCCACAGGAAAGTGTAGAGAAAGGTTTTGATTGAGGGAGTAAACCATAACAGAATCACTAATAGGAGAAGAGCAGTGGGGTTTAGACAAAGAAGAAACGTATGAAAGATACAGATAAGTGAAGTGGTGTCTGTGTAAACGAATAAGGAGGGGGGGAGGAAGGGAAGAGGGGTGGGCAGTTGCTGATGTGCATTCTTTGAGGAATTTGCTGCGCAGGGGGTTCATCCTTGATTTAGAAGTTGAAGAAGGAATGCGGCAGAAATTGCTCCTTGATTTTCCTCTTTGTTAAAACCCACTTGGAACTGCATTGCTAAGAAGGACTGTGTGAATCACCTATATAAAATTTGTCATATAAAAGCAGTATAATTACCTGATGAGTTATTACAAATCTATTTATACACACACTATATTACATATATATATATATATATATATATATATATATATATATATATATATATATATATATATATATATATACACATACACACACATACACACACATACACACACACACAAACACAATGAGAGCCGGGATATCCTTCACAAAGACAATTTATCCATGACCCCAGATAAATTCAAATAACAAATACTACAAAAAGGGGTAAAAAATTGATGTAAAAATAGCAACACTTTCATCATTCGAGTTTTTTTTTTCTTTTTTGTCTATTTTGCGCGGTATGAAAAATGATCATGTATCACCTAAATGTCAGCTGTCACGTGGGTATTGAACTGCGTCACTCGGGAGAGCCAAAATAAAAAATAAAAAAAAAATGTTTATTTAATGATAATAAAAAGGATTTCCTGGTCTTTCGTGAATGATTGTGCCCAGAGATTTTCATAACGGTTTCGTGAATTAAAAATAAATTGTATTAGTTTTTTTTTTAAATAAAACCACATCATCAAAGCGATGAACGTTAGAGATATGTTCCTGCATAATCCCAAACCCAAATTATGATTTGTTGATTAAACTTATAATGGATCAACTAAGCATCTAAACATCTAAACAGCAGAGTTATGTTTGCTTTGAATCAAGGGGAGACGACTAAACATGTTTTACAAATTATTTTCACGGGTTCAGAGGACTTACTTTTGATGCTGTAATTAATGTAATGTCTCCATCTCTTTTCACAAAACTACTTTCATAAACAAATTGCCCACACTTTACAATCTCATTTTCCCATGACAATTTCATCAAACGTCTTGCCCATACTTTCCCATCCTGTTATTTTCCTAAACCAATTTCTTTAACGTCTTGCCCATACTTTCCCATCCTGTTATTTTCCTAAAACAATTTCTTTAACGTCTTGCCCATACTTTCCCATCCTGTTATTTTCCTAATCCAATTTCTTTAACGTCTTGCCCATACTTTCCCATCCTGTTATTTTCCTAAACCAATTTCATCTACGTCTTGTCCACAATCTCCCATCTCTTCATTTTCCCAGACCAGTTTCATCGTCTTGCCTCATTTCCAATCCCGTCCTTTTCCCAAACCATTTTCATCAACGTCTTGCCTCATTTCCCATCCCGTCCTTTTCCCAAACCCATTTCATCAACGTCTTGCCCACCCTTTCCCATCCTGTCATTTTCCCGAACCCATTTCATCAACGTCTTGCCCATACTTTCCCATCCTGTCATTTTCCTGAACCCATTTCATCAACGTCTTGGTCAACCTTTACCACCTCGTCCTTTTCCCAGACCAACTAATAAATTTCTTGAATAACTTACAGAGAGCCCACTCTTACTTCACACATACCGCCGAAGGACTTACGAGCACAAAAGGCTAAGTACTGGTTTTATACTCGTATGTATATGTATATTAAGAAAACAATTATATATCTCTGAACATCTAGATGGCTTTTTAAAAAGTGACTAGTGCAAGAATACCTGTCGCACCATCTCCAAACTTTCAAACAAAAGTTTCGGAGCGAGATGAAATCTCCGTCGCTGGTCACTGTACTTCGGCTAACGCACCAAATAACACTAAAATGAATAACAAATAATTCATGGCAGTGAAAATACTCAGGAGCACAGCCACCTGAAATATACTGACTTGTTAGGACTGGGCGTCACTGTACTGAACGCAGCTGTATAACCTGAATCGACTTAGACTATATACTCACTATCTGGAAAAGCAAGAAAGAGATGGTGAGACTGTGGGAGAAGAGGACCTGATAGAGAAGGGACCACAGAGGCAGATGGAATAGGCTCATCCAAAACGGTGATCTCCTATAGACACGGGGACTAAGCCGAGAAGAAAACGAAGAAGAAGAAGGTGAAGATGATGATGAAGAATCATATTTGGAAACTGAGGTTTCGCAACATTTGAGTTTTCTCATAAGTCCATTTTTGCAGGGACTTGAGTTCGAAGAATTAACAAAAATTATCTTTTTTCTTTATTCAGCTTTCATTGTCATATTCACCTTATTATTAGTCTTTAAACGTTAATTTATTATAAATTCGATGCTTCTAATCAATTCAGCATTAAAACTCATGACAAAATTGTAAATCCCTCTTATTTACAGCATATGAGCATTATGAAACTATTTACATAATCGACTACCAACGTAATTTATTTCAAATTGCTTTCTCCGGTCCTACTCATTTCTCTTCTTTCTTCTTTCTCTATCTCTCTATATCTCTCTGTCTATATATATATATATATATATATATATATATATATATATATATATATATATATATATATATATATATATATATATATATATATATATATCTATATATATTTATATATCTATATATATATATATCTATATA
>NC_089747.1:7567500-7572500 GCF_040412425.1 Macrobrachium rosenbergii
CCGGAGACTGAAATAATGAAACAACTTCGTACCATTTCCAGACCAATGCATCAGCGATGGCATAATGTATTTAACACTTCCTGCAATCAATATAGCATCCATGGAAGTCTGGAAGAAGGAGGGGAGGGGGAGACGGGTTGGGAAGGGAGGGGAGGGGGGAAGGAGGGGAGGAAAGGTGGAGGGGGAAGGAGGGGAGGAAAGGCGGAGGGGAAGGGATGGAAATGGGGAGGGGGAAGGGGATGGAATGGGAGGGGAGGGGAAGGGAGAGGAAAGGGGGAGGGGGGGAGGGAGGAAAGGGGGAGGGGAAGGGGAGGAAAGGGTGAGGGGGGAAGGGAGAGGGGAAGGGGAGAGAAGGGAGGAGGAAGGAGAGGGGAAAGCAAGACGAAGGGTGAGGAAACAAGGAGGGTGGGGAGAAAGAGGAGGGGGGTCTGGGGTTGGGTGGGGGGGGGGGGCAGGACAGGATAGGAAGGCCCAGAGTTAGCGCAACTACTAAAGCAAAGGTCAGGTGACGTCACCACAGGCTATTAATAGCAGGCGACAAACAACGCGCAGGTAAACACCAAAATAAAAGTGGATCTTCAAATAATAATTAAAAACAAACCTAATTATGATCCCTCTGCTCATCGCTCGACCGAACATGACAAAAAAAAAAAAAAAAAAAGAGGAAGATCTAAGTTTCGTTTGAAGTGTTACATTTCACACCTCTGATATATATATGCAGTGCATATAGTTATATATATACACATATAATCCCGACTGTAAAACTTCAGTGGAAACGACTTTCATGATCGCCTAAATTGACGCAATACACAGGTAACAATGAATACATTGATAGTAATAACAACATGACACACACACATACGCACACACACACACAAACACACAAACGCATGAGCAGGAGACAAGGCATAATTATAATTATATATATATATATATATATATATATATATATATATATATATATATATATATATATATATATATATATATATAATGCATGTATGTGTGTGTGTTTGTAAATATACGCAACTCTTACTTCTCGTGTGTTCTAAAAGATAGTATTAATATTAATCTGTTCCCTGTCATATAATAATTATGTATTACGTGTTAACAGTTATTCCTTGATACATGTGCATGTATGTATGTATGTATACACACACGTGTATACATTCTTTTACCATAACGATGTCCAGTTGCTAGGACAGCCGCTTCCATGCTCCAACCTCCACCTAATCCTCCGAGAGACAAAGTCAAGGAAGGACGATTCGTCTGACAGAAAAGAGTAATCAAGAAGTCTATAATCGTGTCCTTGGCTTGTCCTGCGTCACCTCTTTTATCTCCGTCGAGAGTAACAAGACAAAATGTTTTACCTCCTGACAGGATATTAAAACCGTGACCTTGCCAAGCTGACATGGAGACGGTTCTCTTATCAAGGTGAACTTGACCCCCTCCCCTCTCCCCAAAATGCTGACCATTTTAATTATTCTTCGATTTGTTTTCCCTCTCTGAGGATACGATTAGGATACTGCTTGGTACTGGAGAAGGTAAGGGAAGTAATTTGACTTGTATTCCGACACACAAGAATGACAGAATTTTTAAAGATTTTTTTTTCAGGAATGACAGAATTTGAGTTTTTTTTTTTTTAAGAATGACAGAATTTGAGAAGTTGTTTCCCTAAAAACGACAGATTTTGAGTTTTTTTTTTTTTTAAGAATGACAGAATTTGAAACTTATTCACATGACAGAATTTGAACGGTTGTTTCCCTAAAAATGACAGATTTTGACAGTTTTTTTTTTTTTAAGAATGACAGAATTTGAAACTCATTTTTTTTTAACTAAAAACGTAAGATGTCTAATCCTTCTACTCCTCAATATTTTCAGAGAGGCAAAATTTGACAAGGTATGACAACCAGTTTGTATCTGGCCTCACACCAGCCGAAATATCCTTCAGTGTTCTTAAACAACATAAGGCAATATAACCTAAAACATCCTATTCTGGAAGATACAGAATCTAGTATCATACACAGGACACATTCTTTGAAGAAAACCCTACGCTTTTCTAATATTTTCAAGGCAAAATACCTGTCCTACCACCTCTAAGTTTAAAAGTCTTCAGAAAATCACCTTAACATTCACTCAATCAATATCATCACTTGTTTACACAACACTAATCACATACCACAAGCACTGCTGAAAAAGCCAATTTCTGCATAACACGATACGTGCATTAGCAAACAGAAATATCAGTCAGTAAACTTTGATCCATTTCTGAAGCCTTTTCAGTGTAAAAGATGATGGTGATACAGAACATAAAATATAATATGTTTAATTTTTTTTACAGCGGGTATTGTTATCGGATTCCCACTAAATCTGGGATACCTGCGTCATACAAGAATTACGAAACAATTGAAATTCTTTGTCACTACAATAAAGAGATGCATGATCTTTGTTACTGTTGTTTTGTGCCATTATTTATTATTATTATTATTATTATTATTATTATTATTATTATTATTATTAAGATGAACCCCATTCATATGGAACAAGCCCACAGAAGCCACTGACTTGAATTTCAAGCTTCTAAAGAATAATGTGGTGTTCATTTGAAATAATAACAATAATAATAATACAATACATATTGACACAATACACAATAATAATAATACTATTATTATTTTATTTTCAGTTTCAATATCCATGACAAGTCTCAATAAGTCATCCATACATACTGAAACTATTTGTATCAACTGCCGTTGTCCAACCCGGAACCAGCATTATTATTATTATTATTATTATTATTATTATTATTATTATTATTATTATTATTATTATTACTTCTCTTCCAGCAAAGGACCCTTGAGGTCACAGAAAAGAAGAAGAGAAGAAGGTCACGTCTCCAATGCATTAATCACCTGTCAAGCATTCCCAAGCAGATGAAAGCAACAAAAAAAAAAATGACGAAAGCACCACATACTTTCGCAAACAACAACAAAACAACAAAAACGACGACAAAAGGGGAAAAGGGGATGCAACAACAACAATAACAACAACGGACAACAATACGAACAACAAAGTCAGCCAAGTACATCAAACACAAATAACGCTGTTATCAAAAAACTGCACGAAAAGCCAGCAAATTAGCGCAGGTCTTTCTGGGGCTGATTAGGCGTCCTTGGATAGCATAAATAGGAAAGGTATTATTAATATTAGTAGTAGTAGTAGTAGTACTTACTACTAGTAGTAGTAATAGTAGTATTAGAAGTGGCTGTTGCTGTGTTAATATTAGTCGAGTTTGTCTTGATCGTTCTTGGAGAGCTGGGGAGACTCTAATCTTCTTGTCTTATCACTTTACTATTATTTCTACTATCATCATTACTACTACTATTATAAGCATTAATAATTACAAGAAGTGGTACTATTATTCCTACTATTATCATTATTACTACTATTAATATTAGCCTTAATATTACTAGTACTATTATTACTACTACTATCATTACTACTACTATTACTCCATTAAATTATTAAAATTAGCATTAATATTACTATTACATTACTATTATTACTACTATTATCAGTATTAGCATTTACAGCAGTACTGGCAGTAGCAAAATAACACCTCCTCACATACATAAAGATCAAATCCACTGTCGTACGCCCATAACAAAAACAACCACTTCGAATCTCTCTCTCTCTCTCTCTCTCTCTCTGCTTTAAAAGCAGCAGCAAGCACAAAATTCACGCGATGTACTCCTCGTGACGTCAGCCCAAACCATCGCGCTGCAAAGGGGTTTGTGTTCGCATACGCGCCTGACATGCAATTGCATACGTCATCGGGTCTTTATTCCCAAGGCTTTTCACTTTAGGTTGCGGGGGAACTACCGGCGGTGTCCCCCCCCCCCCCCCTCTCCCCTTCCCCTATATCCTCCTTTCCCACCCTCCACACCCCTTTCCATTTCCAGACAGCCGTTTTTTTCATTCCTTTTTTTTTCATCTATAGTTTCTCGTATGTCTCTCCTTTCTCTCTCTCTCTTCTTTTCTCGTATTCCTCTCTCTTCTTTTTCTCTCTTCTCTTCCATGCCGCTGTTTCTTTTACCATTCCCCAATTCCTCATCTTTCTCTTTTACTTGTCCCGCCCCCCTCATCCCTTTTCCCTTTCCCAGAAACCAGTTCTGTCTCCTTCCTTTTATAAAGTTTCTCGTATCTCTCCCTCTTCTCTTTCTTTTCCATGCCGCTGTTTCTTGCAACAGTCTCCAATTCCCAAATATCTTTCTCTGTTACTTGTTTCCCCTCCCACTTCCTCTTTCCCACACCCAAGTTTTGCTTCCTTCCTTTTTTTTTATCACTAGTTTCCCGTTATTTCTCTCTTGTTCCCTCTCACTTCTTTTCCGTGCCGCTGTTTCTCCCATGTCCGCAATTCCTTTCTATCTTTCTCTTTTACTTCACGTTTTCATTCCTATCATTCAAGTTACTTTGTTTTTTTCTCTCTCTATTCCTTTTACAGAAATTTCCATTCTTCTTATTTACTGTATATCTTTACTCAATTTTTTTTATTCCCCTTTTTTCCTTCACCAGTTCACCACAGTTTCCTCTTTCCTCTTTCTATCTTTTAATTCCTCTTTTCCACGCATTTGTTCCTTTCTCCTCCTTTCTTTCTTTACTTTCCACGGCATCTCATTTTTCATATCTTCATATCCGACCTTGTATCTTGCTTCCCTTTCTGTTCTCTCTTTTGTGTTCCCTCCTTTGAATCTCCCCTTATTTTTTTTCCCGCTGTACTAGATACCTTGTGCTATCTTATATAAAACTTTTTTCTCTTTCCTTTCTTATCTTATATCTCCGTTACTATTTTCTGTTTTTCCCCTCAAGGTTTTCAGTACAGTCCTTGGTCGATGGTCTGTGATAAGAAAAAAAAAGTATACCTTAGTTTAACCAGACCACTGAGCTGATTAACAGCTCTCCTAGGGCTGGCCCGAATGATTAGACTTATTTTACGTGGC
>NC_089747.1:7575000-7582500 GCF_040412425.1 Macrobrachium rosenbergii
TTGGATATCATGGTTTGAGCCTTGTGTGTAGGTGTGTGAAGCTGTTTTTATTATTATTATTATTTTTTTTTTTTTGGTCTATCATAGTCATCCTATTCGACTGGTTGGTTATAATAGCGTGGGGTTCCGGGTTGCATCCTGCCTCCTTAGGAGTCCATCACTTTTCTCACTATATGCAATGTTTCTAGTAGCACACTCTTCTGCATGAGTCCTGGAGCTACTTCGGCATCTAGTTTTTCCAGATTCCTTTCCAGGGATCTTGGGATCGTGCCCAGTGTTCCTTATGATTGTGGGTACAATTTCCACTGGCGTATTCCATATCCTCCTTATTTCGATTTTCAGGTCTTCATACTTATCGATTTTTTTCTCTTTCTTTCTCATCTACTCTGGTTTCCCATGGTATTGCCACATCAATGAGTGATACTTTCTTCTTCTTCTTCTTCTTCTTCTTCTTCTTATTATTATTATTATTATTATTATTATTTCTATTATTTCTATATATATATATATATATATATATATATATATATATATATATATATATATATATATATATATATATAATATATACATATATATATTATTATTAAAAATAACTGTGGATTTGCTTCTCCATTATTATTATTATTATTATTATTATTATTATGAATGCGCTACATACTCCTGGAAGGAGCCGAAGGCCGATGAACTTGCCTAACAAAATCCACAGTATACAATTCCCATATCGTAAACAAAAAGGGAAAAGACAAATAAAACTGAACTCTTACAATCAACAACAAAATTAAATAAAGCAACAGTTATAGTCACGCACGAAAAAAAAGTAATAAATGCACCGAAGTTCCTTCTTCAAAGCAATCGAGTTCTGTATTCAAAGCCGCTACAGCGTATAATCAAGGCCACCGAAATGAGATCTATCTTTCGATGGTCTCGGTATAATGCTGTATGAGCCCCGGCCCATGAAACGGCCCGGTGGTGGCCTATCCTATATCGCTGCCAGAAGCACGATTATGGCTAACTTTAACCCTATATAAAATAAAAACTACTGAGGCTAAAGGGCTGCAATTTGGTATGTTTGATGACTGGAGGGTGGATGATCAACATACCAATTTGCAGCCCTCTAGCCTCAGTAGTTTTTAAGATCTGAGGGCGGACAGAAAAAGTGCGGGCGGACAGACAAAGCCGGCACGATAGTTGTCTTTTACAGAAAACTGACAAGTAAAAATGCGCCGAAGAAACAAGCGAGTTTTCTGTACAGCGTATAATGCTGTGTGAAACTCTCACCCAAGGCCCATGAAACTCTCAGCCGCGGCCCATGAAACTTTCAGCCACGGCCCGTGGTGATCTGTGTTGCTGGCACCTAAAGTATAGCGGTGCCAGACGCACGGTCATGGCTAAGGGCAAATAAAATAAAAAAAAACAAACAAAAAAAAAAAATGAGAAAACACGTTGATAAAGAAATGGATGATGAAGATGAATTTGCAGCCCTCTAGCCTCAGTAGTTTTTAAATCTGAAACGGACAGAAAAAAAACAAAAAAAAGTATTGGACGGACAGACAAACAGCCATCTCAATAGTTTTTTTACAAAATTAACAAAAAAAAAAAGTATTGAGAAATTCTGCCAAAGATATATTCCTGAACAAGTAAAACACATTTTAGGAATGTATACATTTCCGCCAACCATTGAACCGAGTCGTCAACAGTAAATCAGCTTTCACGTGACAGAGACTGTGCGCCCATGGCCATCACTCGTCACTGAAACTTCCAACTTTGCCAAGGCATAATAATGATCCGTCACTCTATACGCGAGTCCCATCTTAGAGTTCCACGGTCTCTGCATTCCCAGTCACCGGTTTGTATCCCTAGAAGAATAGTCCTTTCTCCCCTAAAAGTTATCTTTTCAATGATATACTGTATGTCTATTTCATTAAAATACCAGTCTTTTGCTATTCAAGATGACAGCTGCCAGCCAATTATTTATCTACTAAAGTTATTCTGGCGTGAAAATAGGTGGCGCAAGGACCCTAAAACTTGCCCCAAACTCAATTTTTAAAACGGAAGGGCAACAAACCCTCAAGAGCCAAAACTCTGGAAAACAAAAACAAATAAAAACAAGAAAAAGTCACAAAGGCCGGGCAGAAATATAAAGACGACCTGGGGATTACCACAGATCTGCAGCAAAGATGACAACTGACCTCAAAACAAAATGTTTTAAACTGGTTTCTAAAAGAGAGAGAAAACAAAAAAGTAGAGAGGAAATACTGAGAACTCCAGAGAAGAAATCATGATCTCCAAAATTTTTCAAACTTGTCTAAAAAAACAAAAAAGTATTGAGAAATTCTGTAAACTCAAAGGATACTGATAACAGAACCAAAACAGATGGAGATGAGAGAGGTCTTACACGAGAGAGATTGAACTTCTGAGAGAGAGACTTCTGTCAAAAAGGCAATGCTGACAGAGCAAAGTGAAAGGCCCAATCCCTGTCCATCTACGTTCGTTAAAGTTGAGAAAACAGGTCCTTTTAGATGTTAACATATCAGAAGAGAGAGAGAGAGACGTAATAGAGAGAGATAGAGAGATTCAATGTAATATGTCTTAAATAACCCTCAGTTATGAATATTTGGCCAAATTCCTATCCATTTATATTTTTATTAAAGAGAGGGAGTGAGGATAGAGAGAGAAACATGTAATCACTTTATTTGTGGAAAATGAGGTCTTGGACTCTCTCTCTCTCTCTCTCTCTCTCTCTCCCTAACTCTCTCTCTCTCTTTGTTCTTAAAATCAAATTTTAAAAATGTCTCCCTCTCCTTCCTATCTCTGCCAGCTCTCTCTCTCTCTCTCTCTCTCTCTCTCTCTCTCTCTCTCACAAAATCTAATTTCAAAAATTCCCTCCCCCGTCCCTCCGCCCTCCCCTCCAACTCTTCCCTTCCAACAAAGCAATACTGGACTTGACCAGAGTCCCAAGTCCATCATAAGGTCACCACGTGTCAGAGAGAGGGGCTCAATTAGAGAAAAAGATCTGGAGAGAGACAGCGAGAGACAACTGACCTCAAAACAATAATACACAGATCCCAAGAAATCCCCAGAGAGAGAGAGAGAGAGAGAGAGAGAGAGAGAGAGAGAGAGAGAGAGAGAGAGAGAGAGAGTCCCAAAAGGCTTAAATGACTGACCCTCCAGGCAAGCATTGCATGGCCAAATTCCTGTCCATCATAGGTTTCATTAAAAAAAAAAACTTTCAAATTTAGAGATCATATGCAGATATATTTTGATGGTAATTAACGTGAAGACGGATAACGTATACTAATCCCAAAATGTTTCATTTGATCTCCAGCCTTTCAAAACAACTGCAATGGGAAAGAAATATCCCTCTCTCTCTCTCTCTCTAGGTCCATCTCTCTTCTATTATAAAGAGATATGATTAGATCACTTTGAGAGAGAGAGAGTCCCAAAAGGCTTATATGACTGACCCTCCTGGCAAGCAATACATGGTGACCAATTCCTGTCCATTATAGGGCGTCATTAAAAAAAACTATCAAATTTAATTATTTTATCACCGGCCATATATTTTGATGGTATTCTATTAACACGTGTGCATTTACGGATACCATATAATTAATAATAATTTTCATTTCATCTCTTTCAGTCCTTCTGCATATGGTTTCAATAAAGTCAACTCAAACTGGTGGAAAGAAATTTTTCACGTCTAATTATATATATATATATATATATATATATATATATATATATATATATATATATATATATATATATATATATATATATATATATATATATACATACACACACATGTTTGATGGCGCGCTATGCTGCGCTGGAACCCGGGCGTTGCCCATCATTTCTTCCCTACCCTCCCGATCCCCAACCTACCCCGCCCCAACTGGGGAGGACAAACAGGTTTGGAGGAGGAGGGTGGACGTGTCATGTCTCCCCTACCCTCCTGCTCCCCACCTACTCAGCCCCACCCGAGGCCTACAAACAGGTCTGCAGGAGGAGGGTGGACGTGTCATGTCTCCCCTACCCTCCTGATCCCCACCTACCTAGCCCCACCCGGGGCTGACAAACAACTTTGCAGGAGGAGGGTGGACGTGTCATGTCTCCCCTACCCTCCCGATCTCCTACCTACGCTGCCCCCACCCCGGGGCGGACAAATAAGAAAGATCCACTTGGATTTTATTATACAAGAATATAAATTATATGTGTGTGTATTACATATGTACACATTACGAGAAACTGATTGACATGTTAAAAAATCATAACCTATTTGTAAACAAAGCCATGGGGCATTAATAATTGCGAATTTTCAAGCAACAAAAAATATGGACTATAATACTCACCCGTGCTAGCCAGACGAACGAATAAGTTAAATTTGCACAATTTCTTACCTGAAATGAAAAAAATAAAAACATTAAAAACACTAAATTAAAATCAGTTTTAAGTATGTAAATGACATCTGTCGAAATACACTAAGGTGTTTTCTATTTTCCAGTTTCTTACCCCAAACTGAACCATACCAAGAAATGACACAATCATGACAGATATTTCACCACAAATCTTCTTTTCTGTAATGTGTTTCACATCTGCCTTCGCTGATAAACACTAATGCGACCCAATGCCTCGTCCAAATCTGATTTTATTTGTATTAAAAAGACAAGCATCATTTCTATATATATATATATATATATATATATATATATATATATATATATATATATGTGTGTGTGTGTGTGTGTGTGTGTATATATATATATATATGTATGTATGTATGTATGTATAAAATGAGCTGAGCAGTCTCAAATCGTACGTCATTTCTACATATGAAATGAGCTGAGCAGTCTCAAACCGTACGTCATTTCTACATATAAAATGAGCCGAGCAGTCCCAAATCGTACGTGAGCTGACAAACTTTATCACATGCGAGCCACAAAGCTTGCATTTACCGGATTAAGATTATTTGAATTCTTGAATTCTTTTTTTAAACTAATTTTATTTACCTGCTATTCTACTAGTATGGAAAGTATACAGTTACAACAGTTTCTCTTTTACAGAGAAGTTGGATTCAAAGAAGTTTATACTACAGAATTTTATAGATATGTTGGATTCAAAGCAGTTACTACTACAGAATTTTATAGAGATGTTGGGTTCAAAGCAGTTAAGACTGCAGAATTTTATATAGAGATGTTGGATTCAAAGCATTTAATACCACAGAATTTTACACAAAGAAGTTGGATTCAAAGCAGTTAATACTACAGAATTTTATATAGAGAAGTTCGATTCAAAGCAGTTAATACTACAGAATTTTATAGAGATGTTGAGTTAAAGCAGATAATACTACAGAATTTTATATAGAAGTTGGATTGAAAGCAGATAATACTACAGAATTTTATAGAGAAGTTGGATTGAAAGCAGTTAATACTACAGAATTTTATAGAGAAGCTTGATTCAAAGCAGTTAATACTACAGAATTTTAGAGATGTCGGATTCAAAGTAGTTAATACTACAGAATTTTATAGAGATGTTGGATTCAAAACAGTTAATACCACAGAATTTTATAGAGAAGTTGGATTCAAAGCAGTTAATACTGCAGAATTTTATAGGGAGGTTGGATTTAAAGCAGTTAATACCACAGAAGTCACTTCTCTGACCTGAAACTTTGAAGGCAGTATGTCGCGGGATTTATACTTTTATGACCCCTGGTTACAGCTGACTCTTCTCATATCTCAAAAAAAAAAATTCCACTGAGAACACAGGAAGCATTCCAGCTAAACCATAAAAAACAAACATTCAAACATTTTCAAAGCAAATGAATCTAAAGCAGAACGAAGGAAAGTCTGAAAAAGCTTTCCTGAAAAATCCTAAAATGATGAAGGAATGCATTTAGATCAGAGTAGGACTCTTTTATCACCACTGGACTGGTTACGCAAATCCTGATTTACAGATGGATGTACAATCATTCAAAAGTCCTGCACTCGTTTTTTTTTTTATAAAGGAAAACTATTGTGCCGGCTTTGTCCGTCCGTCCGTACTTTATTCTGTCCGCCCTCAGATCTTAAAAACTACTGAGGCTAGAGGGCTGCAAATTGGTATGTTGATCATCCACCCCCCAGTCATCAAGCTTACCAAATTGCAGCCCTCTAGCCTCAGTAGTTTTAATTTTATTTAAGGTCAAAGTCAGCCATAATCGTGTTTCTGCCAACGATATAGGATAGGCCAAAAACGGGCAGTGGTTAAAGTTTCACGGGCCGGGGCTCATACAACATTATACCGAGACCACCGAAAGATAGATCCATTGTCAGTGACCTTGATCATACGCTGTAGCGGCTGTACAGAAAACTCGACTGCGCCGAAGAAACTTCGGCGCATTTTTACTTGTTTTCAGCTTTTCTAGAGGAAAGGAGACCAAACCTACCTCCACCTTTCTTGAGGGGAGAAAAAAACGGCTATTGAGGAAACCCAGTGAAAGGATAGAGAGTGATCCGAATCGTTAATTTTACAAAGGAGACGCTTACGAAGGATCTAGACGTTTTCAACCAGTAATCTCTCCTTTGACGCACTTTTGTGTACACGAGTATTTTATCTCGATTCATTCAGGTAGACATTTTTAATTCCGTGAAAGCTTCCTTGGCACGACATTGGTCTTTTCGACTTGTTACATAAGAGTAACTGATGTCCTTGAATAATAATAATAATAATAATAATAATAATAATAATAATAATAATAATAATAATAATCATCATCATCATCATCATCATCATCATCAATAATAATTTCATTAAAAATAATGGTAGTCATCATCATAATAATAATAATAATAATAATAATAATAATAATAATAATAATAATAAATATTAACTTCATTAAAAATAATGGTCGTCTGGAATGCCGTGGAGTTTATGTTGAATAATAATAATAATAATAATAATAATAATAATAATAATAATAATAATAATAATAATAATAATAATGCAGTTCATGTAATAATAAATATTAATAATAATAATAATAATAATAATAATAAATATTAACTTCATTAAAAAGAATGGTAGTTTTGAGTTTATATTGCAGTTTCTCAATCTCTCGAATGAGTTTCTCTGCAGCATTAGGTAAATTATTTAACAGCTTTTATTTAATTTATCTGCTGCTACAAAGAGATTTATTCGAGATATTTAGAAACTGCAATATAAACTCAACGTCATCTAGACGACCATTCTTTGTGATAAGGTTCGCTTGAAAGGTCTTCTTCCGACGTAAATAATAATAATAATAATAATAATAATAATAATAATAATAATAATAATAATAATAATAATAATAATAATTGTGTTCACAAGGATACCTCATGGGACTGTTTGAAATTCGCCAACTGGCATCAAGTAACAGACCAGGGGACACATTATTACCATTTTTACATCAGTTAGATATCTGCCACAACCGTTTTTAAGCAAGAGTGCCTTTTTAGGCATTTAAGGTTTTAGGTTTGATAA
>NC_089747.1:7587500-7612500 GCF_040412425.1 Macrobrachium rosenbergii
CTCAGGCATTCGCCTGCAATCTGGACAGGACTCTAACCCCCGGAAGTCATAGATGCTGTTTGAATGTCTGGTATGAGACCAAAAAAAAAAAAAAAAAAAAAAACCCACAACTAAAATGTCAAGTAAAAAGACGTATATTCACTGAGGACATTGCCTTACAAGCATCAGACTCACTACACAAACACAAACATACATATATAGATACTGCTTGAATGTCTTACGATAAAAAAATAGGAAAAATCCATACCGTTTAATGCCTAAGTAAAAAGATATGATATTGATATTACTGTAAAAATTACCTTGCAAGCATCAGACTCAGTACAAAAACACAGACACTCGTATATAGATAATACTTCAATGTCTTATGAAAAAAAATAAGGAAAAATCCATACTTTAATACACGAGTAAATAGACATATAATATTGCTATTGCCGTAGAAATTACTTACAAGCATCAGATTCACTACAAAAATACACATATATGACGCCAATAATTTCCTTGTAAGAACTTCGTGGTTGCATTTACACTTTTTCTTACACTATTCATATTGAACAGTATCTCTAATTAATGTTATTTTATTTTCATAGATATTTTTCGTCTAACTAAACTAACTTTTTTTATTTTCCATCGAAATTTCAATTCAAAAGTATCCATGTCTCTGACTGTTAAACATAGATATTCAAAGCGTTATTTCTATGTAATCTTTGAAATTTAAATGTATACAGTACTGAGTATATGTATATACATTATAATATTCATATATATATATATATATATATATATATATAATATTTATATATATATTAAACGTATGTATACAATTTATATATATATATATATATATATATATATATATATATATATATATATATATATATATAGTGTGTGTAGTGTGTGTGAGAGAGAGAGAGAGAGAGAGAGAGAGAGAGAGAGAGAGAGAGAGAGTATTGCTAATTCCTTAACGCAACGCTCGCCCCCAATCTGTTTGCCTTTCCTTGTGGGCAGTTTATTAAACAGCGAGACGGAGTCAATAACCACTTGAAACAAACAATAAGATAAATATCAGACAATATACAAATCAAAAAAAAAAAAAAATGAGTTAAGGATACAAGACAAATAAGATGAAAGAATATGACACAAAGACTGGGAGAATCATAAATATTTTAATGAACGTTGAGGAAGAAAAGCACATGACAATATCAACGAAAATATGAATATGTAAAATAGAAATTATAATAGTGCTTATAGGGATGGAATATAAAATTTAGGCCAAAGGACAGGCGTTGGGACCTATGAGGTCATTCAGCGCTGAAACGGAAATTGAGAGTAAAAAAGGTTTTAACGATGTAACAGGAGGAAAACCTCGCAGTTGCACTATGAAACAAATGTTGGGAGATGGTGGAAGTAAGATGGAAGAGAGAGAATATGAGCGGAGGTACAGTAAAAGGAATGAAAGGGGGTTGCAGCTGGGGGCCTAACTTGTTAACAACCAAAAATGTCGGGCTAGAAAATGACAAGTCTCCAGGAGATATGAATCTCTTTACACTTCAGTTTATTGAACTGAACTGAATATAAAATTTAGGCCAAAGGCCAAGCACTGGAACCAATGAGGTCATTCAGCGCTGAAACGGAAACTGACAGTAAAAGATTTGAAAGGTGTAACAGGAGGAAAACCTCGCAGTTGCACTATGAATCAGTTGTTAGGAGAGGGTGGAAAGGAAGATGGAAGAAAGAGAATAGGATAGGAGGTACAGTAAAATGAACACTTCAGTTTATTGGCTGCATAATTGAGTTGAGTAAGAGCGCAAGCGCGCACACACTCCTGGCACTCAAGACGCTTACGGAAAGGGCTCCCTTTCCATTAATGGTTGATGATTACGTCCCAAGTAAATCACAACAAAAGAATTCCCTTCAAACAGAACCCAACTTCAGCAACATAGTTGAAGGCTATTGCCGATGGTAAGGAAATGGAACTACATTTACGATATATTAAATAAAATCACAAGACAAGAATTCCCTTTAAAACAATAACCTAGATTCAATAACAAAGTGGAAGGATATTGCCGAAAGGGAGCAGATGTAACTACATTTGAAGATAAAGAACAACTTGCATTTTCGCAAATAAATGTGATTTTTCGTTCATGAAAAGAATTGTTCAATATAAACTAGATTTCATATACTGTTTAATCAAGGCAGTAAAGGACAGTAAATCGAAAGGCCTAGCACTACTCCACTGTTTCTCTTTCGTTCGTGACATTGCCTTTATTTATATATTAATCACGTTCCATATTTTCGTGATTCGGTTATACATACTGTTTAATATACACAGTATTATTATAAACGCTGGCTTGCTGGAGTATATTCACACACACACAAACACACAAACTACTTCACATGTATGTGAATATATATAAACATGCATAGTAATTTTTTTCTTGCCACCTGGCGTTCGCTAGTCAAAGAAAACTGAACACAGAAATTCAAACGCCAACTCATTCGCCTCAAAATCCCTTTGATTTGATTCACAACATGAAGCCTAACTTTAGTGTCGAAGCAATTGCAAACGAAAGCTCATGTTATAATTAATCAACAGTGAAATGTCGAAGACTTTTAAGATGTTCTATTTTTTTTTTTAAGTAAGGAAGAGATCAAGTCGAGAGTGTGAGGTTTCAGCGAAATCACTTTTTAACTACAAACAACATAAGTCAATTTAGCTCCGTTAAGACTGCGACTCTAGGCACTAAACAGTCACCGTAGTAATGCTTCTAATATTTTCTTGCTGGACAAAGAAATTACAATACCAATGCGATCTTGCATTCACTATAATCACAGCTTATAATATATATATATATATATATATATATATATATATATATATATATATATATATATATATATATATATATATATATATATATATATATACACAAAACCACAGGTGATGAAATAACATAATCGATAGGCCCAATAATATATAAGAAGAATATATATAACGCTATATATATCTATATATCTTACTCAAAACTCTCTTCTTCTCTCTCTCTCTCTCTCTCTCTGTGAAAACCACATCTCCTGAATACAGACAAATATCTTTGACACTGAGATATGGCATCTGTAAACACTGATAACAGAGAGAGACAAGAGAGAGAGAGAGAGAAGATCTCAACTCTTCTCTCTACTAAATTGTCTCTCTCTGAATCTCTCTCAACTCTCTCCTCTTGAGAGAGAGAGAGAGAGAGAGAGAGAGAGAGAGAGAGAGAGAGAGAGAGAGAGATACAGAGAGAGAGAGAGGAGAAATACGTTCGCAAACCAAAAACATCTATAATAAATGCAGACAATCTTAGACAACGTGTTCTTGAGAGAGAGAGAGAGAGAGAGAGAGAGAGAGAGAGAGAGATACAAACAACTTTAAAGAAGAAATACAAAATAACTTTAAAAATAAACTCTACTAAATTGTACACGGTCTGAATCTCTCAGGACAACGAAAGAATCCTCTTGAGAGAGAGAGAGAGAGAGAGAGAGAGAGAGAGAGAGAGAGAGAGAGAGAGAGAGAGAGAGAGAAAATCAAAAATAAGTGCGAAAACGTTCGCAAAAAGCAAAAACTCCATATAATAAATGCAGACGTTTGAATCTCTTAGACAACGCAAAGATGTTCTTGAGAGAGAGAGAGAGAGAGAGAGAGAGAGAGAGTCCAAAATAAAAATGAAAACGTGAAAAAACGTTCGCAAGAAAGGAAACTCCCTATAAAAAAAAAAAATTAATGCAGACAGTTTGAATCTCACAAAAAAACGAGAGAAATCCCTCGTATCCCGATGCATAAAAGATAATAATAATAATCAGCTTTTTTAAACTCTTATCAGAAACTACTAACACACACACCCACACAGCAATTCATTCATTCATGCCCCCCACGCGACTCACACACACACACACACACACAGACGATACCACAGCGCAGCAAAACTATAAACGCGAAACTATCTAATACCATGACCCCCGAAGAGAGAAAGTTGACCAGCCAACCAACCCGTGTTCATTGCTGTATCACCATCTGACATTACCCCACAACATAAAAGAGTCTAGACGCCATGGTATTCATGTCTCTTATGTGCATTTCATCACTTCTCAATGTCAACAGTGTTTTTTTTTTTCATCTCTCTCTCTCTCTCTCTCTCTCTCTCTCTCTCTCTCTCTCTCTCTTTTTAAATGATTAATCATAACAAAGGGAATCTGTTATGAAGCTTTCCAAAATTAGACATGAATTAAAACAGGGGTGAGGAGGGGGGAAAGGGAAAGAGAGAGAGAGAGGGGGAGTGGGGGTAAACAGGTGTAACGCACAAACAATATATCCGTGACAATCAATACTTCGGTTATTCATGAGGACATGACTGACTGGCTTCTCTAGTGGACACAATCTTCTCGGGGTCATTGTCACATAAAAGATTATCACGGGCAGAAAGAAACGATTATTGCCCTGTTTTGTTTGGGAATTGTTCCTCGAAGAGAAATGAACTAAAGTATCACATCCAGTTTATCAGGACAAACATATATTATAATAACGTAATTGTTAGTATACATATATATACATCCATTACACACATATATATTATAAATACATATATACATATATATAATATACAATATATATATATATATATATATATATATATATATATATATATATATATATATACATTAAATAAATACCATAAAGCTAACTGAACGCTTGTCAAACTTCAGTGCATGCAATAACATTCACTCAAAAGATCACTAAAAATTCAAAAAAACAAATTGTTTCAGCTGTCAATACGAAAAGAACCACCACAGCGAATGTCACAAAAATAGGAAATAACGAATATTACACTTCCTAACCCCAATCAAATCCAACCTGCACTTCGGTCAACTTAGGTTTGAAGAGTGGAAATACACTCCGTTTACATCCCCAATAATGACAATTTCGAGAACTTGAACTCAGATTTATGGTCTGTACTTAGAATTAATAACAATTTAAGCTCTTTTAGATGTAGGAAAGAATGACAAATGTCAGGACATAATGACATTCACTTCGAAAGTACTATATACATCAACAAATGACGGTGGCCATTACACACAAGCTGTGTGAACGCTGTGTTAATATATACATGAAATCAATGAGCAGCCATTAAGGCCATGGGACTAATACGACCATATCAATAATACGAAGGGAGTAAATTGAAGAATTTCCGTACGAACGCGCGTGTTTCATACCTGTTTTGGTACAGTTTAAAGATCAATGAATATAATATATCAAATGGAATAATCCCACTCATACATAGCAATGGAATACTCTCATACATACATAATCAATGGAAAAACTCACACATATATAAATACATATCAATGGAATATTCTTATACACATCACCAGAATACACACAATCATACATACATATCAGTGGAATATTCTTATACATATCAAGAGAATACATACGAACTTACACATATAAATGGAATACTCACAAACATACATATCAATGGAATACTCTCATACATATATACATACATATCAATGGAATATTCTTATACATACATATCAATGATATACTCTCATACATACATACATACATACATACATACATACATACATACATACATACCAATAGAATACTCTCATACATACAAACTTACTATCAATGGAATACATACATACATACATATCAATGGAATACTCTCGTACATACAAAAATTTTCGTAAATTCTGTTTACATTACACTCATAACCGTGTCAAACTATAAGCGGCATAACAGACAAAATATATACTAGTTATTGATTCAATCACTGACAATGACATCGCTCTGTATCCAATATAACACTTAACTCTGCTAACAAATAACTGAACTACTGTATTCACGGAACAATAACATCACAAATAACAATATTAACTGTTGTTAACCTACATGGGGAACTGCTGACATCCGCACTACAGAGGAAATTAGATATAAATCAGCAATATTTACTTTAAAAAGTGTAATATTTTCCCTTTTGAATGCAAAACCTGACTGCGGATACTGTAATGTAGACAGCATGAATGAAAGAACAAGTGTTTTTTGTGCGGCGCACTGTAGGCAATGCAACAAATCTTTAAGCTGTTCCTAACCACCACTTTATGCATGCACACTCGGCCTGTGCAGCAAAACTGAACCCACTAACATTCCGTTATAAGTTCAGTGGATTCAGTTTTGCCTGCACAGGCCGACTGTGCAGGCAAAGCTGAAAGTTAGTGGGTTCAGTTTTGCCTGCACAGGCCGACTGTGAAGGCAAAACTGCCCCTTGTAGGCAAAACTGAACGTTAGTGGGTTCAGTTTTTCCTGCACAGGCCGATTGTGCAGGCATAACTGCGCAGGTATAACAGAGTTACCGGCGGCCTTTAGACCTACACTTACATGAATTCGAGCCTCTTATTTTTCATCCCTTCCCTTTATCCTCCTTACACTCAGCTGTTCAACTTCTCTGACAGTACCTTACGCCATCGTTCGCCTCCCTATCTAGAAGGAAAACCTTTGGACCAGCCAAAAGAGAGACTATAGTCTGTTCTTTTGGAGCTGACGGTAAATATTTGCAAACGATGTCACTGAAGATATCGTAATTAGCGGAACCATACGGCGTATAGTTTATTTAAAATGAAAAATATTAGACAACAGAATTATTTCGCGGTAGTTTGTTGAAATACACAAAAATAATTGTATAAAATAATTCTACGAAATAAAATAATCGGTATAAAGTTTCCTGAGAACCTAAGCATACAAAATTCTCGCTTAAAAAAATAACTTCGCAGTCGGTGGTACTACTGATAAATATACTTCCACGTGAAATTACTGTTAAATTCTAAAACTTCATAGAAAACTACGCTAGTCCACAAGTGGACCCAATGACAAGTGTTCGGGTTTAATGCAAGGAAGCACCAATTGCTGCAACAATACCCTCACACTTTATCAAATCCACACTTACACAATTAACTGCATGCACACGTGACGTCACTGCACAATGAAAAATGACGACAGACCCTTCTGGCTAGTAAATTGCAGCAGTTCAATTTAATTCCCTTATACGTCATAACAAGTTATAATGAAAACAAAGAAAGCATATTCATGGAAGACCTTTTATGAATGACAGTCGTTATTTAAGTATATATATGCTTGCATTACTGAAACTTCGCAACAGACCGCCGCAGGAGTTATAATGAGTCACAATGAGACACGACTACCCGGCAGAGTGAGCGAGCAACAGTTGCCCCTAAGCGGATTAACGGCTAATTAATAACCTGATTAAAATCCTACAGTATTTATTTCGTTGATTTTTAAAAGATTGTTCAGCCATTCACGCTTAACAAACAAGGCTGGAAATTTAATAATAATAATAATAATAATAATAATAATAATAATAATAATAATAATAATAATAACTTCAGCCTAGGGTAGTGTGTAAATAGAGTGTAGACGCAATGTTGGAGGATATATAGTATCAAGATGATGACAGTAGCAGAAACTACAATAATGAAAATACTACTACTACTACTACTACTACTACTACTACTACTACTACTAGCCAAAGCAAAAATAAAAAATATAAAACATACCTCATTAAACCAAATGACAAAATAAACTATACTTCCATAATATCGACGAATCATCAAATACTTCCAGATCCATAAACTAAGTTATAAGAATATGAAAATAATGGACATAAGAAATTAATCAAAACAGAATAAAGTTCCTAATATGAAAATAATGGACATAAAAAATTAATAGAAACGAAATAAAGTTTTTACTACTGATGAAATTCAAGCAGGAACGGAAATAAAAAAAAAAACTCTTGATCTTCACTTGCCCAAAAAAAAAAAAAGTAAGTTCCGGATTCAAATTCACGAGGCATGACGATTTGGGCACGTTCTGTAGAAACCCCTGTTGACCTAAATTTTAAATATGATGCATGGTGTACTTAGCTGACTGTAGTTGGTCGCAATCAAGTGAATAAGGGCATGGGGCTAGCAACCTCACCTTAAGATAAATGTTGAGAACCAGAATTGCAACACTTGAGTAGTTTCGTCCCATCCTCTATTGGGGGAAAGAGGGTATAGGAGAAGTGTTCGTTCTCTCTCTCGCTCTCTCTCTGTATATGTAGGAACATGAAGCTTAATGTTTGTGATATATATATGTATATATATATATATATGTGTGTGTGTGTGTGTATAATCTACTGGTCACTTTTACCAGATACATATGTAATTGTAACAGCCACAATGCCCTCTTAACTTCTCGAATTCTTCGCGCGACCGGACATCAGAACCACTTCAATTTCTTGCACTTGGATCTTAAGGTTTTGTAGTGACAAGCGTATCCAAAAAAGCGCGAAGAATTCGAGAAGTTAAGAGGGCATTGTGGTTACAATTATACACACACACACACACATACGTGTGTGTATATATATATATATATATATATATATATATATATATATATATATATATATATATATATATATATATATATATATAACATATATATATATATATACATATATATATATATATATATATATATATATATTATATATATATATATATATATATATATATATATATATATATATATATATATATATATATATATATATATATATATATATAAAGTATATATATATACATATATACATACATAAAAAAAGAAAGCTTCTCTCTGCTCTCTCTCTCTCTCTCTCTCTCTCTCTCTCTCTCTCTCTCTCTCTCTCTCTCCTATTGACTGTGTCAGGGAGTGCTGCTTGCCTACCCGGCACAAAGCAATCAATATGGTCGACACTGCTTTCACCTTTATCGCAAAGGGAAGAGAGAGGTGTCAAGCCTTGACATTCATTGTCAAGTTAAGAAAGGATGACGTGGACTCGGCCGTTCTCGCCATGTAACCATTTGCTCGACCACTCTCGCCATGTCGGAGGCTCTCTGTCTGTCTGTAGCTTTCGAAAAACCAACAACACGAAGGGGAGGAAAGGCGGGCGAATGGAAAAATATTAGTGAAAGCGGGGACAGAGTATGGGGAGATGATAGTTATAAAAGAGAATGGAAAAACATTAGTCATAGCTAAGAGAGGGGAGAGAGTAGGGGAGATGATGATAGAGATAAAAGAGGGAGAGAGAGGGCAGAACAAGAGAAAATCGTCAGCTACAGAGAGAGAGAGAGAGAGAGAGAGAGAGAGAGAGAGAGGTGGAGGGAAAGCCAGAAAAGAATTAGGAGGGCAGAACAAGAGGAAAATCGTCAGCTACACAGAGAGAGAGAGAGAGAGAGAGAGAGAGAGAGAGAGAGAGAGAGAGAGAGAGAGAGAACACTAAGAAAATCGTGATTTACAACTACGAACGAAGGGAAGAGACAAACACAAATACGGAAGGACGAGCGATGCTTTGAAACAATTAGGGCCTTCAGAAACGAAAGTGGGAGGAAAAAAATAGAAAGGAATTTAGGAAAAGCAGAAATTTGTATCGACGACCGAGCTACAGAAAAGAACACGGAAATACAACAAGAAGACTAACGAAAGCTAGCTTAAAAGCGCATTCAAGACTCAGATTATTGTTGAGTGAAACCAAGTTCAAATTACAGAATGGGGACGGCCATGTTGAAATATAAATATTTTACCAGCTAGGGGAGGTAACAAGGGAAACACGGATATCAAAAAGCTGATTCTGAAATGACAAAGAAATACGCACCAAAACCAACAAAAAGTCTGGAAAATGAGGAAAAAGTTGAGAGAAAAAGCTATAAAATATTCAAATTAAAAGTAAATACTATTAAACGAAATTTCTGTAACACGGTGACTGAAGAAATCCGAACAGATCTGACATAAACTGCAAGATAAATAAATGGCGAGAAATAAAAAAAGTTTGAAAGCTAGCAAGGCACTGGAATCTTACCTTAATAACTGCATAAAAGAAATCATTAAAATTTGAGAACTTTCTCCTTGGGGATGCTGTGCGATTGGAACCTAAAAAGTTCAAGGAAAGAGGCAGTGTTTTACTACTCCAAAGCAATTCTCCATCTATTTTATAATTTACTTATATTATCTATTTAATTCTTAATTTGTTGATTTATGTTTTCTTTTCTAATGACTGGTCTCTTCTTTCTGTATTTCTTATTACCTTCGGTTAAATCTTTCAAATGAACACCATATTCTTTGGAAGCTTGAATTTCAAGTCAATGGCCCCTGTGGGCTTGTTTTTTATGAGTAGGGTTCACCTTGTGAATAATAATAATAATAATAATAATAATAATAATAATAATAATAATAATAATAATAATAATAATAATAATAATAATAATAATAATTCATAGAATAAGCCCAAAAGTTAGAAGAAACAAAATCGAAAAGCAAAATCGGGTCAAAAGGAGGGAGAAATTAGCAATACAAATCTTGCAATTGCACAAACGTATTGCAACAGAGCGAATCTGTTCAGACTTGGAAAACTTGGTAAAAACTTTACCAGATGGGACCACAATTAAGGCAAAATTATCGCCAACAGGTGCATACCCAACACTCGGGTAAACATTTACTAAGAAATTGTACAAGCATTCATGTGACTAACAGAAATTCTTCATTTTTGCATAAGTTTCAGAATAAAATATATATATATATATATATATATATATATATATATATATATATATATATATATATATATATATATATATATATATATATACATATATATATATATATATATATATATATATATATATATATATATATATAAATATATATATATATAAAGAAATCTCTGCAATAATGATAATTCCAAGGAAACAGTAACCGAATTTCTAGGATGACAAAGGTAAACACCTGTTTCCATTACGTATATAAACAAACACAAATGTCAAAATTTTAAAACAGCGGAGTCAAGATAAACAATTTTTTCGAAAGTTAGATACACAGCAAGAGTACATTTATGCTGGAAACTACATCCAAGGTTACTTAACAACTTGGAAAACATTTTTGGAAAATATAACCAGTGATGATTTTAAAAATACCACCATACAGTTTGGGGACATCCGTCAAATCGAAAAATGAAGACTTCAATTATCTTTAGAAAAAAAAATCGGAGCATAAAAGATAAGGTGTACAAATAGATGGGATGCACAAATGCAAAATAAATTGCAACCCACATGTTATAAACGAATAACTCTCAACAGATAAGAGAAAAAGAATAAAAATTAGAAAAAACAGTCTTTTACAGAAGTGAGCATCTTTCAAATCCTCAATTCAGCAATACGGTCGAGAGTCAATCAAACAAGGAATAATATTAAAAGTACTTTGTCACCCCAAGAAGTTAATTTTTTTCTCTCACGGAGTAGCAGTCCTCGAAATGTCAACTTGTCGAGCAGTGCCAAGCTATGCACTCTAGAGACCACACAAAAACAGTGACAAACGACTCTAAAAGGAATCCTAGCATCACCTAGCAATTATCGAAAGCCATTTCTGACTGATTTAAACGCGCATACCTTCTAAACAGAAGATGAGCAAAGGATATTTTTTCTTATCTATTTCCGGCTGACATTCCTACTGGCGATGTAATGGAACTCACGTCTCACTCTTTAAGCCAAGCAGATAATTTCTTTAAATGAATTCCATTAAAATTATAAAAACTTTTTTAGTAGGATTCTTATGTAAAATCAGATACATAACACGCATATATATATATATATATATATATATATATATATATATATATATATATATATATATATATATGCACAATCTTTAAGCTTCATATGTCGTTGATTGTATATAAATACAGTGTGATAAAAATTTCATATATATATATATATATATATATATATATATATATATATATATATATATATATATATATATATATATATATATTATCATTTTAGCTAAATGTAACCTGACATCTTATTGTTATGAAGACAATTTCACCAAGGTCAATAACCTGTTTTAGTACATTTAAAGAAATTAAAAATACTAAGGGTTTGGTCGATTCATAAGGCAACAAAACTGGCCATTAGAAAACGAAAATCATTAAAAGATTCCCAGAAACCACAATGAAGCCAGAGAGAAGCCTTAACTGGGAGTTTATTATCCGCTAAATAACATCAAATTTTATATATTCGGACAACAAAACAACCACTTTCAATCTATATTAAGACAAAGACGCACAGCAAGCTTTCAGCTAAGAATCCTTCAATGCAAACAATAACGGCATCCTGCAAAGAATGACGAAATCCTTCTCGAATCCTATAACATCGTCACTTTCCGGGAACTGATCATCGTCATCCAGCGGGTGATGTTATTCTGGAACGTGAAGGTCCGACCAATTACAGGGACTTAGGCGATGAGATATGAAACTGAAGCCCTGCCACCCGTTTGACTGTCTGGGAATGCGTCCCTAATTGATTTCCTTTATTAATAGTTCTTATAAGCTTACGAATACAATAAGAAATATTACTGAATACTGAAGGAAACTTGGAGTTTTATGAATATGCTCTGGATACGAATTGATTCGTATGCGATACATTCGTTTTACACAATACGGAACAAACGGTATCTTGACGCCTTAAATATGTGTGGATGTTTATTCATAAATTCTTGACAGCATAAGCATGGAACTTTCATGTGCAGTTTCTCCACATAATACGGCATAAATTTCAAGTATCTGAATTTCCTATATATTAAATGAAGGAAATTTTTTTATACAAGAATGGGGGAAAAAAATAAACTCAAACACCTACCATACGATTTTTTTCTATTTAAAGTATTTTATTTTGCATAACATGGCACAAATATCAATTATCTGAATTTTCTGTATATTATAATGAAGGAAATTTTTTTTACAAGAATGGGCAAAAAAAAAATACTAAACTTCTCAAACACCTACCATACGGTTTTTTCTATTTAAAGTATTTTTTTTTTTACATAATATGGCACAAATATCAATTACCTGAATTTTCTGTATTAAATGAATGATTTTTTTCACACAAGAATGGGCAAAAAACTAAACTTCTCAAACTACTACCATACGATTTTTTCTATTTAAAGTATTTTTTCTACACAACGAAAAAGACACGACTAGCATCTCAGCATCTATTATAATACAGTTATTCTACAGAATTTGCAACATAACAATCAACATACTGCATTCCTTAAACACAATGGAGAACAGGAGAGGAAGCATTTATGCTGCCTACAATTAAAAGCATTCAAAAGCAACTCTACAAGCATCGTCGCTACATTAAGCAGCCTCACAAGCAAACCTAACCCCCACCCCCCTGCTCCCTACCTTCTCCCACCCACCCACCCACCCACCTGATCCAGCAGACACCCCAAATTGTCACCCATTTACCTGAGAAAAGGCAAGACTTAAGACGTCAGTTACTTGGTGCGACTGTGAAATACTGGCAGGCGAACAAAGATTTCTCCGAGGGAAAAGATGTGATTGGTGTTACGATATTCTCTCCCTGAGAGAGAGAGAGAGAGAGAGAGAGAGAGAGAGAGAGAGAGAGAGAGAGAGAGAGAGAGGTGAAGATAGATGATGGGAAAGAGGAAAACAGAATTGTACAGAAAGAGAGAGAGAGAGAGAGAGAGAGAGAGAGAGAGAGAGAGAGAGAGAGAGAGAGAGAGAGAGAGAGATACTGGTACGTGAATAAGGAAGAACGAAAAGAAGAGGGGAGATAGAAGTGAAGTAAATGAGAGAGAGAGAGAGAGAGAGAGAGAGAGAGAGAGAGAGAGAGAGAGAGAGAGAGACTGAACATTAAAAAAAAGAAAAAGCCTAGAGAAAGTGAACGCAACATCAGCTAGAGAACTAATAAAATAACAATGGGAGAGAGAGAGAGAGAGAGAGAGAGAGAATCAGCAATGTCCACACTTCAGAGCATGTCCTCTCAACCTTTACACCAATTTTGACAACACCTCCCAACCCCGGAGAGCGAAAGACAAACCTTTTCTTGCCGGGACACGGAATTACAAGGGACACCTGTCTCCCGGGAAGCCCACGAATTCGTCTTTATTGTTTAAATACAGCAACTTGTTACTCAACGCTTTCAAAAGCTGCTAGTGTCAAGTAAATGTATCTGTATGCATAGGTGTGTACGTTCTCTTATTTTCACTTATTTTAATAAAGTCTGAATGTAACAGTGACTACTGCATAGGTTTTTTTTCTATGGATACAAAATCAGTTAAAGGGAAAAGATATAAAATATTTTTAGTTTTCTGTAAGAGAAAACTATTGTGCCGGCTTTGTCTGTCCGTCCGCACTTTTTCTGTCCGCCCTCAGATCTTGAAAACTACTGAGGCTAGAGGGCTGCCAATTTGGTATGTTGATCATCCACCCTCCAGTCATCAAACATACCAAATTGCAGCCATCTAGCCTCGGTAGCTTTAATTTTGTTCAAAAGTTAAAGTCAGCCATAATCGTGCATCAGGCAACTACAGAATATATGACACCCAACACCGTGACGTGGTTAAAGTTTCATGGGCCGCGGCTCAAACAGCATTATACCGAGACCACCGAAAGATAGATCTATTTTCGGTGGCCTTGATTATACGCTGTACAGAAAACTCGACTGCGCCGAAGAAACTTCGACGATTTTCAACTTGTTTATATATGCACACACATATACATATGGAAGAATATGGAAGAAAATGAAAGAACAATTAACGTATAAGACCGGTACTTATCAAAGCAAGAATCATATTCAACAAGTAGCTTAACACTTCAGCAAGCGATTAAACACGGATATGTGAAAGGACTTTCAGCTGGGAACAGTTTCAACGCTGAAGCACTGTGCTGGGCTGTACAAGATGGTGGAACCTCGCTGCAACATGCAGACGGTCTGTAAAGCTTTTGAGAAATCCCCAACCCCACCACAAGATCATTCAACGAATTATCCTAAGTAGTTAGGTCAACGAAAAGTAAGTTTACATATAAAGAGAGACTAAAAAACATTTCTATTTAGCTGACAGCTACATTAGTATATTAAACTGAATACAGAATTTAGGCCAAAGGCCAAGCACTGGGACCTATGATGTCATTCAACGCTGAAATGGAAACTGACAGGGAAAAGGTCTGAAAGGTGTAACAGGAGGAAAACCTCAAAGCAGTTGCACTATGAATCAACTGTTAGGAGAGGGTGGAAAGTAAGATGGAAAAATATGTGAAAAGAGGTACAGTAAAAGGAACGAAAGGGATTGCAGCCAGGGGCCGAAGGCACGCTGCAAAGAACCCTAAATAATGCCTACAGTGCACCGCATGAGGCGCACTGACGGCACTACCCAAATACGGGGGCTACGCTAGAGAAAACGTGATTGGTAATACTTTCAAAATAATCTAACGAGAAACTATCTCGAGGTGCTGTGGTCCTTCAAAGCGAGACGAGAATTTAACAAAAAAAAAAAAAAATCATGAAACCTATAATCATCTTGGGAGTGCCTTCGAGACACAGTTACTGAAAATTATTTATGGATAATATAATAACAATTATGTGTATGGCATTCCAACAAATACATTTGGGAAATGAGTAACATTTTGAATCTATTTAGAATGTAAGAAAGCGACACCTCCGATTAATCAGAATAAGCAAACAAAGTTACACGAAATGTTAGGACAAGTGATAAAGAAACAAAGCATCTAGCATTTTGACTTTCTAAAACCACGATGTATAAAACATACAGAGAGAGAGAGAGAGAGAGAGAGAGAGAGAGAGAGAGAGAGAGAGAGAGAGAGAGAGAGAGAGAGAGAGAGAGATTAAATATTACGAAGAGAGACAACCCAGATGGAGAATACGCAACGTCAGCTTAGAAGAATATTAAAATAACACCCGAGAGAGAGAGAGAGAGAGAGAGAGAGAGAGAGAGAGAGAGAGAGAGAAAGCTGGAATTCCTAATATTACAGAATTTTAGGTAAATTCTAAAGACAGTTCATTCGTAGACTAAAACAGCATAGATGCTTGTGAATATAACATTAGAAAAGTACTGAAGACCGAAATGGCTAATAGCTGTCACATATATATATATATATAAAATATATATTATATATAGATAATATATATAACATAATAAATGTGTATATATATATATATACTGTATATATATATATATATATATATATATATATATATATATATATATATATATATTTATTGATATAAATGTTTTTGTAGGCAAAGTTTTGAATTCAATGGCTTTTTTGGTTGTTGATCAACTTTCTATTGGTTTCACAGTACTTTCTAAATCTTCTACGTTCTTCAAAGTGCAACTGATGGATGGATATATATATATATATATATATATATATATATATATATATATATATATATATATATATATATATATATATATATATATATATATATATATATATATATATATATATATATATATATATATATATATATATATATATATATATATATACTGTATATATATTCCTTATATTTACATATTTACATACGATGGTACTGCAACACCCCTTCCCTGTCTTCTGAGGGCAATGCTTCGAAAACGCAACAAAACACAAGACACAGTTTGCCTTTAAAACAATTATGGCCAATCGATATTTACACTCAAGTCCCCACTACTCCCCCCACCCCAGGCCCCACCGTCCGGTCCCATTCTCCCCACCCCGAACCCCCATCTCCTTCCTTGGCCATCACCAGGCAGACAGAGGCAGAAAGATCAAAGGTAAATTGGGAAAATTATAGGAAAGGAAGGAGTGAGGGAACAGAGCAAGAAACTGAGAGAGAGAGAGAGAGAGAGAGAGAGAGAGAGAGAGAGAGAGAGAGAGAGAGAGAGAGAGGGGGGGGAGAAGGTGCAAAGGGAGTCATTATCGAAGAGAGGAAATAGAGTTCACGTAAAACGAAGTAATAATTATAAAATGTGAGGCAGGCAGTGAGAGAGAGAGAGAGAGAGAGAGAGAGAGAGAGAGAGAGAGAGAGAGAGAGAGAGAGAGATGGCTAGAAGATGGAACAAAATTATATTCCCCAAAATATCACGACGTGAACAAGGGGGAATTTGTTGCAGCAACTTTCAAAAATATTCCTTCTAAATCTCCAGTGTCTATTTCTTACAATTTTACTCAAGTCTCCGATTTTATATTGAGATACCACCCCCCTTTCTCTCTCTCTCTCTCTCTCTCTCTCTCTCTCTCTCTCTCTCTCTCTCTCTCTCTCTCAGCATATCCTATCTAGGAAAATCAGTCATACGCGGAGTTCACAAAAGTCTACGGTGATAACTCTCGCTGTTTAGCATGAATCAATCACAGAATTCTAAAGAAAAAGTGAGAGAGAGAGAGAGAGAGAGAGAGAGAGAGAGAGAGAGAGAGAGAGAGAGAGAGAGAGAGAGTCGAAAACTTTCCAAAACTTGTGACTACCATCCACATCCGGACACTGCACGATTATGTTTCCAGCTGCATTTAAAGAATATAACAAACACGTAAAAAATGCGCCGAAGAAACTACGGCGTAATCGAGTTTTCTGTACAGCCGCTACAGCGTATATTCAAGGCCACCGAAAATATCATCTAACTTTCGGTGGTCTCGGTATAATGCTGTTTGAGCCGCGGCCCATGAAACTTTAACCACGGCCCGCTGGTGGCCTGTCCTATATCGTTGCCAGACGCAGGATTATAGCTAACGTTAACCTTAAATAAAATATAAACTACTGAGGCTAGAGGGCTGCATTTCTGTATGTTTGATGACAGGAGGGTGGATGATCAACATACCAATTTGCAGCCCTCTAGCCTCAGTGGTTTATAAGATCTGAGGGCAGACGGAAAACTGCCGACAGAAAAAGTGCGGACGGTCAGACAAAGCCGTCACAATAGTTTTCTTCTACAGAAAACAAAAAAAAACTCTTCTTCATATTCATACCCTTTCACCCTGGGCATACAAATCACTAAATGAAACCTGTTTCACCTTTGGCACAGGTAAAAGGCGATTCATACTGAGCCTTAGACTAAGTTTATCCATGTTGACACAAATGAACAAACAAACAACAGTCGAAAATTAGTCACCTGACCTTCCCATCCACAGACGCAAAAAAGGACCAGTAGGAATGTCATGGATAAGTAAACAGAAACTAAACAGAAACTATAATAAAAAAAAGAAAAACAACAAGGTGGATATAATAAATATAATACCATTATCAGTAAAATTAGACACACAAAGCATTACGATTCTCTGACTGACAAAAATTAATTATATATATATATATATATATATATATATATATATATATATATATATATATATATATATATATATATATATATTTCTTTGAATGGATTCAGAAGATGAACCCTATTCATATGGAAAAAATTTCCCACAGGGGCCATCAATGAAAAAAAACAATCAATAAAAAAATGTGGGGCCATCAATGAAAAAAAACAAGTAAAAATCTGCCGAGCGGCAACCGAGTTTTCTGTACAGCGCATAATGCTGTATGAAACTTTCAGCCGCGGCCCGGTGGTGGCATGTGTTGTTGGTACCTACAAAGCTGCCAGACGTACGATTATGGCTAACTTTAACTTTAAAAAAAATAAAAACTACTGAGGCTACAGGGCTGCAATTTGGTATGTTTGATGATTAGAGGGTGGATGATCAACATACCAATTTGCAGCCCTCTAGCCTCGGTAGTTTATAAGACCTGAGGGCGGACAGAAAAAGTGCGGACGGACAGACAAAGCCATCTCAATAGCTTTCTTTTACAGAAAACTAAAAAACCAAGTTGATGGATAAAATCAACTTACTACCATCAAATCAGCAAAAATAGATACACATAGTATAGCCATTTACTGACAGAGAGAAAAATAAAATTTTAAGCATATAATCAGTGATAATCCATGATTATATAATGATAATCATCATCATCATAACTAAATTCATCAATACTGTAAGTCTAAAAAAAAATACAATTAACTACTAACTTTCTGTAACAATAAACAAGTAAAAAATGCGCCGAAGTTTCTTCGGCGCAATCGAGTTTTGTGTACAGCCGCTACAACAAACGCTCAAGGCCACCGAAAACAGATCTATCTTTCAGTGGTCTCGGTATAATGCTGTATGAACCGCGGCCCATGTAACTTTATCCACGGCCCGCTTGTGGCCTATCTTATATCGTTGCTAAAAGCACCATTATGGCTAACTTTGACTTTAAATAAAATAATAACTACTCAGGCTAGAGAGCTGCAATTTGGAATGTTTGATGACAGGAGGGTGGATAATCAACATACCAATTTGCAGCCCTCTAGCCTCAGTAGTTTTTAAGATCGGAGGGCGGACAGCAGAAAAGTGCGGACAGAATAAAGTGCGGACGGACAGACAAAGCCGGCACAATAGTTTTCTTTTAAAGAAAACTACAAATGGACAAAGCAGGAAGAAAAGATATGCTTTCAACCACAAGAAACCTAGAGGGGTTTTAATCAACTGTTTAAATTAAGCACCAAATAATTCAGACCAGGACACGCTCTGGATACGCCAAGTATTTAACTTGTTTAATTCTCGGAAAAGCTGTCTTCAAGTTCTACAGAACTTACTTTGGATTCTGAGTAGTAGTAGTAGTAGTAGTAGTAGTAGTAGTAGCAAAGAAAATATATGCTGAAACTATGAAAAGATTATGGATCCCCACTTTCCTAATATATATATATATATATATATATATATATATATATATATATATATATATATATATATATATATATATATATACACACATATAAATCTATGTCTGTATGCATGTGTATATATACATAAATAAATTTCTGACTCACATCAGGATCAGAACCCAGGTCTTTCAAATGAAAGACCAGAGTGCTGCCAACCAGGCCACACAAGCCATAAAAGAAGTTAGAACCTGAGTACAACTCTACCAAAGGAATTACCCGGCAACTAACTCTGCTTGCATATATATATATATATATATATATATATATATATATATATATATATATATATATATATATATATATATATATATATATATATATATATATTAACTTTTATCACATACACAATTATTGTTCTGTGCATTGGTAGAATTACTAAAAGGACCTCATTCAAACTGTGCAGTGAGCAGACGCGTCTGCTCACTGTACGGATACTTGATAATGTGGACTGTTTGTCCAAGAAAGCTTGTAACTTTTTCTGAATAAATACTCCATTAGGTACCATTCAGTTTGAATGAGGTCTTTTATTAATATATATATATATATATATATATATATATATATATATATATATATATATATATATATATATACAGTATATATACTTACTGTATGTGTGTGTAAATATGTGTATATACATGTGTGTAAAGGGTGAAGCAAAACTATAATAAAACCTGACAGTGACTGATGTGAATTCCTGTTCTCATGACGATCGGTAATATTCCAACCTCTGCACAAGACTATAGATCACGGGCGACGTAGATCATACATATTCATTACGAAAATGAAAGAGGGGACGAAGAGGAAGGTGTTAATGATCGAATCCACCTCGTTACCAAGGATGATGATGAAACAGTGCACAGACAGTACCTCGATGATGGCGAAACTTTTTTTTTGGGGACAAAGAGACGATGAAACAGTGCACAGACAATACCTCGATGATGGTGAAACTTTTTTTTTTTGGATAATGACCAATGAAACAGTGCACAGTGCCTCGATGATGGTGAAACTTTTTTTGGGAGGGATAATGAGCAATGAAATAGTGCACAGTACCTCGATGATGGTGAAACTTTTTTTGGATAGTGAGACGATAAAACAGTGCACAGACAGGACCTCGATGATGGTGAAACTCATTTTGGATAATGAGACAATGGAACAGTGCACAGACAGAACCTCCGTGATGGTGAAACTTTTTTTTTTGGATAATGAGACGATGAAACAGTGCACAGACAGTACTTCGATGATGGTGAAACTTTTTTTTTGTATAATGAGAATCGTTTTCGGGTGTTCATGGACAGTGCTGATGGTGATAGGGATAAAACACTTATTCTTAACAGTGTCTTATGATGATGATCTGGGAATATGATGATGATGATGATGATGAAGCAAATGTATTCCATCCAAGTGAGAATCGTACTTTGGAGATCATGAGATATGCATTATTTTTTGCTGGTGAAATTATTTTATTTGAATGGTGACAAAAGTTCGTGAAGGATCGTGGGATGATGATGATCATAGTGAACAGAACATGATAATAATGTGAGAATCATTTTGATGCTGACGATAATAAGAAGGGTAACAACTTTATATAAAACGTATCTCAAGGTTTTAAAGGGAAATTTTTCTTCTACAGGATTTGCTTAACAAATCTCTCTCTCTCTCTCTCTCTCTCTCTCTCTCTCTCTCTCTCTCTCTCTCAACTTTCCACCAACAACCCTCCACCTACAACTTTCCATCAACAACCCTTCCCCTACATCTTTCCACCAACAACCCTCCACCCGCAACTTTCCATCAACCACCTTACTGTCACAAACCTCCACCCACAACCCCAAGCCATAACTATCCACCTACAACCCTTCAACAGCCCTCCACCCACACCCACCAGCCTAAACCAGTGAGAGAGAGAGAGAGAGAGAGAGAGAGAGAGAGAGAGAGAGAGAGAGAGAGAGAGAGAGAGAGAGAGGATAAATTCGTAATTAACCTGTAGACATCTCCCTTTAAAATCGTGCGATAAGTTCTAAGTGAACTTAGTTAAAATGATAGAGCAATTGTAACATTAGGCCTAGAGTCCACAATGCCATGCACTTAGCATTTCCCTCCTATTCTTTGGAATTTTATTCTTAAAAACATATCAAATAAATTCCAAAGAATAGAAAGTTAATTCTATCCTTAAAAATATTCCAAAGAACAGAAAGTCAATTCTATTCTTAAAAATATATCAATAAACTCCAAAGTATAGAAAGTCAATGCTGGGCCCATGGTACTGTAGACTCCAGGACAAATGGTGAGGTTGCATGAGACCTCTTCAGCCACGAATCTCATGATGATGATGATGATGATGGTGATTTGAGTAAGGACGAACATAATGATGATGAACGAGGCAGCTTAGGCCGTCGTGTCTCAGGATAACGAAGACGCATCATTTCAAAATCCATCGAAAAGCAACAGAAGCCGAATTTTCAAGACAAAGTCATTCTGAAATCTGTCAACGAGAGAGAGAGAGAGAGAGAGAGAGAGAGAGAGAGAGAGAGAGAGAGAGAGAGAGAGAGAGAGAGAGAGAGAGTGAGTTTGCAATTCAAGTATTAACTCATCTTTGGAAAAAGAATATTTGTAATATTTTAAATCTACAAGTCATGGTTTGGAGAAGAGAGAGAGAGAGAGAGAGAGAGAGAGAGAGAGAGAGAGAGAGAGAGAGAGAGAGAGAGAGAGAGTTTGCAATTCAAGTATTAACTCATCTTTGGAAAAAGAATATTTGTAATATTTTAAAACAAGCATGGTTTGGAGAGAGAGAGAGAGAGAGAGAGAGAGAGAGAGAGAGAGAGAGAGAGAGAGAGAGAGAGAGAGAGAGTTTGCAATTCAAGTATTAACTCATCTTTGGAAAAAGAATATTTGTAATATTTGTAAATCTACAAGCATGGTTTGGAGAATTGTACAGTCATCTTTGGTTCATTTCACATCTACAGTCATGAGAGAGAGAGAGAGAGAGAGAGAGAGAGAGAGAGAGAGAGAGAGAGAGAGAGAGATACCGAGTCCTGAAGTGTTATATTATGGAGTGACACACTCAAGTAATACGGAGCCATCGGCGTGGCATCAGCGTGGCACCGCCGTTAGGCAGTTGGCACTGAGATCGACGCAAGGAGGACGACAACGGGGCACAGTGCCAGGTTATAGTGTCGGGGGTACTGGCACTCATACACAAAACAATGCAGCGCCTCTTAATGGAATCCTAGGTAATCTCACTTTGGAGATTACCTTATATTTTACTAAAAAATCGTTCCTAGATTTCGATCAACTTAGGAAAATATCTGCTTGGCTTACAACTGGCAAGCATGTCAATTGTATGGCAATATGGTTGTCTGTGAAGAGAAAACTTACCTTACAATACCTATTATTAATGAGAGAGAGAGAGAGAGAGAGAGAGAGAGAGAGAGAGAGAGAGAGAGAGAGAGAGAGAGAGAGAGGGGGATTCCAGTCTTGAAACCAATTCCATTCATTTGATATTTTCTACGAGACTTATCGAAATACTTACTTACCTAACCAAACCAGTCATCAAAGAGAGAGAGAGAGAGAGAGAGAGAGAGAGAGAGAGAGAGAGAGAGAGATGGGGGGGTTGGATTTCCAGTCATGAAATCAATTCAACTCTTTTTGTTACTTTCCACAGGACTTAGACCATTTAAATTAAAATGCGCGCATCAAAACCTCTGGTATTTTTTACAATGTTGAGAGAGAGAGAGAGAGAGAGAGAGAGAGAGAGAGAGAGAGAGAGAGAGAGAGAGAGAGAGAGAGAGAGAGAGAGAGGTTAGTTTTCAGTCATGAAATCATTTCAACTCTTCCTGTTACTTTTCACAGGACATAGATTATTTAAATTAAAATGCGAAGATCAAAACCACTGGTAATTTTTACAACGATGGGGTTTGCTAAGCTTCCACAAACGCTATAGAGGTCCATAATGAATGACTATCATGCTGCTCCGATGATCTCTACACAATTTAAAACCACAGGATTATTGTATTTGAAACCACAGCATTATTGGACTTAAAACCACAGCATTACTGGATTTAAAACCACAGCATTATTGGATCTGAGTCCGCTGCATTTGCAGTGCGTGTGGAATATTTCGCGGTCATTTAAAATCAAGATTCCCAACACTGACCTAAATGATTTTCCCCAAAAAAATTGGTTTGTAGCTAAACCTTGAAACAACAATAAACAATAATAACAAACAATAAGAGAAATAACAAGAACGAGAGCAACATACACAAAATATCAAAAGAGACATGAATATAAAACTTAAAATCAACGTGATTACCATCACTGACAAAAATGCTTCCCCCAAAACAAATGGCTTGTAGATAAACCCTGAAGCGACAACAACAACAACAACAACAACAACAGGAACGACAGGTGCCTGGGTAAAAAACGACAACAACAGGAACATGAGGAGAATATATAAAGCATCAAAAGTCATGAACACAAAATTTAAAATCAACGAGACTTCCGATAATGACAATAATGGTTCCCTAAACAAATAAATTGTGGCTAAACCTTGAAACAACTACAACAAAAAACAACAGGAACGAGAGAAGCCTGAGTTAAAACAACAACAACAGGAGGAACAAGAAGAGAATATATAAAATATCAAGAGTGTCATGAATACAACATTTAAAATCAACGAGATTTCCGACAATGACAATATAACGGTTTCCACAAACAAATGACTTGTAGCTAAACCTTGAAACAACAACAGGAACGGGAGGAACGAGAGGGACCTGAGTCAAAACAACACCAACAGGAACAAGAGAATATATAAAACATCAAAAGTCATGAACACAAAATTTAAAATCAACGAGACTTCCGATAATGACAATAATGGTTCCCCAAACAAATGAATTGTAGCTAAACCTTGAAACAACTACAACAAAAAAGCAACAGGAACAAGAAAAGACTGGTTAAAAATTAAAACATCAAAAGTCGTGGATACAAAATTTGAAATCAACGAGATTTCCTACAATGACAATATAACGGTTTCCACAAACAAGTGACTCGTAGCTAAACCTTGAAACCAAAAGAGGAACGAGAGAAGCCTGAGTAAAACAACAACAACAACAACAACAGGACGAAGAGGAGCACATATAAAAAATATCAAAAGAGACACGAATATAAAATTAAAACGCACATTTAAAAAAAAACTTTCTTTGTAAGTCTCATGAGTCACTGCCAAAACTGTACCATGACTCGCCCGAAACCTAGAAAGCTAGAGATTAAGGCGCGCAAGCACGGCCAGGTGACTATATTCCCTTGCCCAAG
>NC_089747.1:7617500-7672500 GCF_040412425.1 Macrobrachium rosenbergii
GTGTGTGTGTGTAGTTTTACAACTAACCAAGGAAGGCGTAAACGACGAAAAAATAAGAGAGAACACTACAACGGTCAGTAATTGCAACTGATACACGGTTTACACGCATCCCAAAAAATACCAGCGAGGAAAACATTACGACAAGTAACTCCAGGTGTCAATAAATTCCTGACACCGTCTGGGAGGTGGAGCTGCTAATTTCATGGCATTTCCGTTGTCCACCAGTGAACCCTTCACTGCTATGGAGCAGTCTTCTGATAGAATAAAAGCAGTATGTTAATAAGCCTAGGAAATTTTGAGATATTACTATATTACCCATCTACTAGTTACATGGCCATGAACTGAAAAGTAAAAATATTTCTTTTAATTAACAAGAAATGGAGGAGTTCAACCACATGAAACACACAAAACTCTACGGACATTACATGCCATGCTTCACTATCGGTGACTTTGATACGGTGTACAACAATAACAAGCGTTATCATCTTTCTGTAGATTAAATGAAATCTACCCATTTTTAAGAAAAACCCGTTGTAAATTATAACAACTAATATACTCATAAATTATACACCACGCTATCAATTTCCCATAAATTTCAATTGACAACGTTGACAAAAGTCGACCTCAAGAACTGTGAACGACTCGAAAGTTAACAAAGAAAAATATCCATCATTTCATTGTAACTACAATGAAAAGAATTTCTGATATCCGAACTAAGCCCCGAAAAACAAACAGTGCATGAACTGAGTCAGAAAAAGAGCGTTTCCTTCACAAAGGAAATCGCAGCCCCCGAATAGGAAGGCGAGCAAAAGGCCCACACAAGCAAACACACAAACACCGATTCTTGGCGGCATATGCTGACAGCTGAAGGATATTTAATGACGGCAGCCGCCTTTGAAACTTGGATAACTAAAGTTGGTTGCCCTTGCTCGAGCCTTGATTTCGGAAGTTAGCTGCAGCGCCTGCAATTCAACTTGGGAAAGAGGACGGTAAAGCCAATTGAAAACTTCAAAACTCTCCTCCGGGGTCGAATGACAGCAAATCACGCTCGCTCCGCATTAGCGGAGGTAATGATGATCTTGTCTACACTTTGGCTAATTATGGTCTTTTGTGGAATTTTACGGAGTTTCTTATCGCTCCGGAAAATGTGAGTCATTGGAAAGGCAAGGTGGTGCAGCCACTCGGATATGAAAATTTCAAATACAGTTCAGTCATTCAACATGATATAAATTAATACAATTCAATCATTTTAAATTATATAATTTCATACAATTCAATAATTTAAAATGATGCAATTCAATACAGTTCAGTTATTTAAAATTACATAATTCAATTCAATAATTAAAACGGTATAATTCAATACAATTCAGTCATTTAAAATTATATAATCTAACACATTTCAATCATTTAAAAGTATAAAATTTAATAAAATGCAATATTTTAAAATTATAAAATTTAAGAACAAAAAAAATTTCATTTCTACAGCCGGCCACAAGCAGGAATTCGGAGTGACTTCCACATAGCACCCTTCTCTCTCTCTCTCTCTCTCTCTCTCTCTCTCTCTCTCTCTCTCTCCCTGACCCTCAACAGGAGCGAAACCGAGCGAGCATTTCCTCGAAGCCGCCGGGGGATTCAGGAAATGGTAAGAGTTGATTCTGAATCCCAGAAGAGCCTTGTCCGCCAATATCAAAAGCTAAATAGCGCCGAACATTCGGCCAACAACACGTCAAGTAGCGAGGGGCCCTGGATCTCATCGTCTATGCTCTGATGGACTTGTCTGATCAGGAAGTGTCAAAGAGTGCGTCATCGAATTCTTTTCCTTTGTCTCGATCTTATATTTTATATATATATATATATATATATATATATATATATATATATATATATATATATATATATATATATATATATATATACATTATATATATATATATATATATATATATATATATATATATATATATATATATACAGTATATAATATGTACACACATACACATATGGTGGAAATTAACATGAGAACTGTCTCACAAATACACATATATGTACATGCATATAAATTATATATATATATATATATATATATATATATATATATATATATATATATATATATATATATATATATATATATATTATATACACATATATAGAAATAAGTGAAATGTCACCATACACAAAAAAAATGGTATAAAATACACCCAAAAACATGGTATAAAAACCTCAGCATAGGAGAAAGGTTAGATTAGTGTTTTGAGATATAGTATTCACGTGCGGATAATGCATGATATTTTGCAAAGAGCAAGGAAGTCGATACCATGAAATCAAACGTAGACTGAAAATGGTACCTCAAACCCTTAAATAAGGACAATAATCGTCCACGTGAATCAGAAAATTTGTTACTGAGAGAGAGAGAGAGAGAGAGAGAGAGAGAGAGAGAGAGAGAGAGAGAGAGAGAGAGAGAGAGAGAGAGAGAGAGACTATGAGGCAGGTGCAAGACACTCTTAAGCTAGAGAGAGAGAGAGAGAGAGAGAGAGAGAGAGAGAGAGAGAGAGAGAGAGATTATGGGCAAAATATAAGTTATAAGCTAGAGAGAGACAGAGAGAGACTATAAGAGGTGCAAGATACTCTTGAGAGAGAGAGAGAGAGAGAGAGAGAGAGAGAGAGAGAGAGAGAGAGAGAGAGAGAGAGAGAGAGAGACTATGGGGCAGGTGCAAGATACTCTTAGAGAGAGAGAGAGAGAGAGAGAGAGAGAGAGAGAGAGAGAGAGAGAGAGACTATGGGCAAATATAAGTCATAAGCTAGAGAGAGAGAGAGACAGAGAGAGAGACTATGGGACAAATACAAGACATTCATAAGCTAGAGAGAGAGAGAGAGAGAGAGAGAGAGAGAGAGAGAGAGAGAGAGAGAGAGAGAGACGATGGGGCAGATGCAAGCCGAAGGTCAGGCCTGACAGGTACACAAAGGAGAATTTCTCCATCTGGGACGTCTCAGGTTATTAGGTCATCCTTCTTTTCTCGGAAATAAAGGATGAAGTCAAATTACTGGTCAAGGTAACGGAGCCTACGACCCAGAATAAAAAAACAACTAAATTTATTTTTACCTGTCGTCCCACACTCATTAACTTACAAAGCATCAACAAACAGACAGATATATACACATGTACGCAATACTACCAGCAAAATTCAGGAATGGAATGAAATGGAATATAAGATTTAGGCCACAGGCCAATCGCTGGGACCTATAAGGTCATTCATCAGTAAAAGGCAAATTGAGAGTAAAAGGTTTTGAAGGTGCAACAGGAGGAAAACCTCGCAGTTGCACTATGAAACAACCGTTAAGAGAGGGTAGAACGTAAGATGGAAGAATATGAACGGAGGTACAGTAACCACAATGGAAAGGATTGCAGCTAGGGGCGGAGGGACGCTGCAAAGAACCTTATGTAATGCCTACAGTGCACCGCGTGAAGTGCACTGACGCCACTATCCCCGTACGGGCAGCAAAATTAGGACAATTCCAGTTTATGAGGAAAAGTATTTCACAAGTTAACTACCCCACGAGACTTCGATCTGCCAATTAACATACGACCTACGGAATCGTTGTACCCATTAGAATTTAAAGTTATTTGGCATTTTTATTCTCGTCTGTTGCCTTACATCGCTCATATAACTTCCATGAATCTTCTCTAAATGCCTCCAAAGTAGAGGAATTTCAGTCTCAAAAATCTAAAAATTGTATGACACTTGGAAGGAGAGACAGCAATTTTTTGAAATTAGCAGCAATCTTAACTCAATACAAAGACAAATCTCAATACAATGACAAATCACGCCCAAACAAATACACTAAAGACTTAAAAAAAAAGAACTAAGTAGTTTTCATATTTGCATAATCTTCTTTTCCACTCGGGACGGGAAAAGAAACAGCATTATCATCAGTGTAAACGCATTATCATCAAAGTCGTGTGTTTAAGAAGCGAACTTTATTAATTGGTTTTCTGATACAAAAGAAATTTAAAAGTCGGAGGTGCCAGAAAAGTATCGCCTAATCAAAAGAAAATTCTTTTCCACTCGGGACGAGAAAAGTAAAAAGATTATCATCAGAGCAAAAAACATTATCATCAAAGCCGTGTGTTTAAGAAGCGAACTTTATTAATTGGTTTTCTGATACAAAAGAAATCTTTAAAAGTCATTGCCCTCTGAAAAGTATCGCCTAATCAAAAGAAAATTCTTTTCCACTCGGGACGAGAAAAGTAACAGCATTATCATCAGAGCAAAAACATTATCATCAAAGTCGTGTGTTTAAGAAGCAAACTTTATTCATTGGTTTTCTGATACAAAAGAAATCTTTAAAAATGATTACCCTCAGAAAAGTGTTGCCTAATTAAAAGAAAAGTTGTAGTTTTTTATTCGAATGATAGTAAAGCGAATGCAGCCAAGCTTAAGGACAAAATTCAATCTAACACTTTCGAAATGTATCTGAGAATGATGTATCACAATTCTTAAAACACAAAGCTATCAAGAAAGCATAATTCTTAAAACACAAAGCTATCAAGAAAGCATAATTCTTGAAACACAAAGCTATCAAAAAGCATAAGTCTTAAAACACAAAGCTATCAAGAAAGCATAATTCTTAAAACACAAAGCTATCAAGAAAGCATAATTCTTAAAACACAAAGCTATCAAGAAAGCATAATTCTCAAAACACAAAGCTATCAAGAAAGCACAATTCGTAAAACACAAAGCTATCAAGAAAGCATAATTCTTGAAACACAAAGCTATCAAAACCATAATTTTGAACACAAAGCTATCAAAACCATAATTTAAAACACAAAGCTATCAAAACCATAATTCTTGAAACACAAAGCTATAAAACCATAATTCTTGAAACACAAAGCTATCAAAACCATAATTTAAACACAAAGCTATCAAAAAAGTCATAATTTTGAAACAAAAGCTATCAAAACCATAATTCATTGGTTTTCACAAAGCTATCAAAACCATAATTCTTGAAACACAAAGCTACCCTCAAAAACCATAATTTTGAAACACAAAGCTAAAAAAACCATAATTTTTAAACACAAAGCTATCAAAAACATAATTCTTAAAACACAAAGCTATCAAAACCATAATTCAAAACACAAACTATAAAAACCATAATTCTTGAAACACAAAGCTATCAAAAAACCATAATTAAAACACAAAGCTATCAAAAAACCATAATTCTTGAAACACAAAGCTATCAAAAAACCATAATTCTTAAAACACAAAGCTATCAAAAAACCATAATTCTTGAAACACAAAGCTATCAAAAAACCATAATTCTTGAAACACAAAGCTATCAAAAAACCATAATTCTTAAAACACAAAGCTATCAAAAAACCATAATCCTCAAAACACTAAGCTATCAAGAAAGCATAATTCTTAAAACACAAAGCTATCCAGAAAACACATTTCTTAAATCACAAAGCTATGAAAATGACTGTGAATTTTACACAGATGTTAAAACAACTACACATCACAGAATAACCTGTCTGCAGCTGGCAAAGTAGAAGTTATCAACTCTGTCAACTCATTCACCTGTAAACCAATTTGCGTCAGAGTTCGCAAGTTCCCAGGTAATGACAGGCATAATTTACCCGAAATGAACGGGATTCCTCATCCGAGATAAAAAAAAAAACACACACACACACACACACACAAACTATCGAATTTATTTACGCATTTACCACAGCCGACAAAAACAAACAAGTAAAAAATGCGCGAAGTCCATCGGAAATAGATCTATCTTTCGGTGGCCTCGGTACAATGCTGTATGAGCCGCGACCCAAGAAACTTTAACCTCCGCCCTGTGGTGGTGGCCTGGCCTATATCGTTGCCAGACGCACGATTATGGCTAACTTTAACCTTAAATAAAATAAAAACTACTGAAGCAAGAGGGCTACAATTTGGTACGTTTGATGACTGGAGGGTGGATGATCAACATATCAATTTGCAGCCCTCTAGCCGCAGTAGTTTTTAAGATCTGAGGGCGGACAGAAAAGTGCGGACGGACAGACAAAGCTGGCACAATAGTTTTCTTTTCAGAAAACTAAAACAACTTCACCATGATGATAATGTGTTAAAAGATGTTCAGTTTTCTATCGTTATATGCTAGGATGAAATATCAAGCCTACTTCTCACTTTCTCCAAATGTTTTGCAATGGAAGCATATTTTTTCCGTCTGGATAGCGTAGTGGGTTAGCGGTCGGGAGATGGTAACTTATTTATTCATTTCCTGCGGGATTTCACCATGTTTCTTAACGTAAAGGACATAAGACGAAAATCTGAGAATCTAAGCATTCAGGAGATTATTGTGGACAGTGTGTTATGTATATGTAAATATATATGTATGTATTTTATATATACTGTATATATACATACATACATATATATATGTGTGTGTATTTATATTATATATATATATATATATATATATATATATATATATATATATATATATATATATATATATATACTATTTATATGTATATATACAATAATACACTCATAATTTCATCTACGTTACTTACTGACATCAATGTTGACATACTTACGTTTTTTGTCTGTCTACATAATTCACCTCATTTACATCACCTCCAGTCTCTCTAACGCCCATGAGAATTAAACCAGCAATGACAAGCTAAGCCTACCCTCGGATGATATGCAAACGACGCATCAAAGATATTCAAATATTCCCTACAGAAATCCAGCCTTCGATTGATGTCTGAGCTTCAAGTCTGTTCAGCGGAATCGAATGTTATTAAGCCCGTGAACTGAAGGCGAAATCATCGGAGGGACCAACCACAACACTTCGAACTCACTTCCCCAAGTTGAGAGAGAGAGAGAGAGAGAGAGAGAGAGAGAGAGAGAGAGAGAGTTCGACGGCACTTTTGACGAGGTTGTCCGTGGATAGCTCGCTGTGACGTGAATTCGGTCTCTCGGTCAAGTCTTAAAAAAATATATAATAAAACAAAACTGGAAGGCTCGCTGTGTCGTTCGTGAATTACGTCTCTCGGCGACGTCTTAAAAAATAAAATAAAAAAACTGGAAGGCTCGCTGTGACGCGAATTACATCTCTCGGCGGTGCAATAAAAAAAAAAAGCACACACGCACACGGTAGCTCGCTATGACGCGAATTACATCTCTCGGCGATGCAATAAAAAAAAAAAAACATGGAAAGCTCGCTGTGCTGTGAATTACATCTCTCGGCGACGTCTTAAAAAAAAGACACACACACACAAACACACATGAAAAGCTCACCATGACGTGAATCACATCTCTCGGCGACGCCTAAAAAAAAAACTTGACGTCAACTTCGCTCGCAACGAAGTTGACACAAACTTCTGCGAGAAAAAAAAATCTGCCAAGGTCTTCGTTAGCATCAATCGGATCACTTCTTTTGAGACTCTCTCTCTCTCTCTCTCTCTCTCTCTCTCTCTCTCTCTCTCTCTCTCGCCAATCAGTGATCGTTTGCTCAAGAGACTGACTGCCTGGGAAAGCGTGCGACCGGCCTTGAGCCTTCGCTTCATAACAAATGTGAACTTGACATTGCTGGGAAAGATTCTAGAAGGAAATACGAAATCTTGTCCTTACGAATACGCGAAGCGAAATACAATCTTGCCATTCACGCTGGAACGAACGTAATCTCCATCTTTCACGCGGGCAGAAAGCCGAGCTTCCGGTATGAGGAAGAAAAGAGAAAGGATGATGGAGCTATGAACCACGATTGTGTTTTATATAATATTCAACTTTCTAAAATTTGCAGTTTATGAAAGAATAAAAGAATAATTACTAATATATATATATATATATATATATATATATATATATATATATATATATATATATATAACGTATATGTATATATATATATATATATATACATACATATATATATGTTAGAGTTAAGACTTGAGACTTTAAAGTTTTTGGTATTGAAGTTGGGACTGTATAATGAAAGTCAGAAGTTTTCATATAAGAATCTATATTTTTATTCATGGGATTATTGTGGAAGTAAAAAAATCTATATAAACATTATATATATATATATATATATATATATATATATATATATATATATATATATATATATATATACATATATATATATATTTTTTTTTTTACTTCCACAATGGTCCCATGGATCAAAAATATAGATTCTTATACGAAAAACTTCCGACTTTCATAATACAGTCAACTTCAGCACCCAAAAACTTTAAAGCCTAAAGTCTTGGCACCAACTTTTATTTTCATGTGAAAATCACATACATGCTGTAAGTGTAAATACACGTGACATATGTGAGCGTTTATCTCCTCGAATTCTGTTCAGTTTTGGCTCACAAACTTTTTTAGTCTTTCTTTGCCAAACTAACCTAGTTTTCACCGGTGTCTACCTGTGTGTGTGCGTGCGTGTTTGTGCGCGTCAGCGGATATCTCAAGAACGGTTGAACAGGACTGCATGAGCACTCGATGGATACACTTATCAAATGGCCTGCTTTAGATAATGAAATTCCAACAGTGACACCCGGAGTCTTTTTTCAATACTCATAAATACAATGAACAAAATAAGGCCGACTTAAAATAAATAACATAATACCCACTACTCCCAACCTTCTCACTGATTACGGAAAGCTAAAAACACAAAACATCCACAATCTTTGCAAACTTGAAACCAAGTCATCAATAACGTGTTTTGCAACAAAACGTTAAGATTATAGATAGCAATTACTGTCAAACATTCCTGCAGTGCTTGGCATTACCGCAAAGTCGGGGTAGAACGACTGGGAATTTATTTCCATTTAGTAAAATATTTCGATAAACTTGAATGTGGAACATAAAATCGAGGGGGTAAGACATCAAGACATATTAGCCATGCATGTCATATTTACCTAAAACGAAATTGTCTTCAAATATATGACGCGCAACGCCAGATATAGTAAACGTTCAAATTTTCAATTTCCTGTTTCACTAAAGACCTTAATTTGAAACCAGGAAACGACATGTAGAAACATTCTTTCCTCTATATCACTACATCTGTGTGTAAGCCAGTAACACTTAATACTAAAACCTCCTTATTTAACTAGGTAAAAAATCCCAATCTCAATGAAGCTTTTTATTACTCAATAAATATGGAAAACTGCAACATTACACATACACTGTAATTTTTTCAAAGCATAAATGAAAGAGATTCCTTGGTTTACGCGCAAAGGAAGGTTTGAATGGAATATAGAGTTTAGGCCAGAGGCCAAGCACTGGGACCTATGAGGTCATTCAGCGCTGGAAAGGAAATTGAGAATAGGTACTTTTGAAAGGTGTAACAGGAGGAAAACCTCACAGCCGCACTATGATATAATTGTTAAGAGAGGGTGGATAGCAAGATGGAAGAAAGAGAATATGAACGGAGGTAGAGTAAAAGGAATAAAAGGGATTGCAGCTACGAGCCGAAGGGACGCTGCAAAGAACCTTTAGTAACGCCAACAGTGCACCGGGTGAGGTGCACTGACGGCGTTATCCCCCTTCGGAGCAAAGGTAGGTTGGGCAATGTAGTAAGTGCAAATCATGAATGGAAATTCCGACAGGCCTCACGAAAACATAAATGGGGATTGCCAATACGACCCCGAAAAACTGCACAGTACCCTTTTATCTAAGCGACTGGCTTAGCCAAAGGCAGGTCAGAATCCTGGATGCCTCTAAACATGACCTGCTGCCGTAAAGTTTTATTTCTGAAATTTTTTTTTATTTGCCATCTTGATAATTTACTATTTCTGTTTTGGTCATTCTTTTTTCTTTGTACTCTATTATTTTTAATCATTATTTTTGTTAATTCAATTTTAATATCTAAAAAAAATTATCATATTTATTCTTTAATTTTTATTTTCATTACTTTATCTTTATTTCTATTACTTTATTTTTATACTTATTAACTTTTCTTGTTACTTCTATCATCATTTATTTTTTTCTTTTTTTAATTTTTGTTATCTTGTCTATTTTCGTCTTTCAGTCGCTTTGTACTCTCTTTTTTTAATCCCTATTTTTGTTAATTTAATTTTAATTTCTAAAAAATATATGTATTCTTCAATTCTTTTTTTCATTACTTTATCTTCATTTCTATTACTTTATTTTTATTTCCATTATCTCTCACTTTTACTTCTATTGTCATTTATTTTTATTTTTTCATTTTTGTTATTTTGTCTATTTTCGTCTTTCAGTCAGGTGACGAAACCCAACCACACGTGCCTTGGAAAATCCAACCCGAAGCCCATTACCCGTAATGCCAATAATTCGCGACACGTCTGAACCAATTACCCAAGCAAGTATTCCACAGCGACCTTCATTCCCTATTCAGTGACCTCCGGCGAGGTCACAGCTTCAGAACGCCGCCAAAAGAGGGAAGGGTCACACAGCGTAGATCCCGGGGTCACACTCCAGCGTTTGGCCGAGACGTGTGATGATGAACAAGTTGATTTATATAAGCGAAACAAAAGAAGAGTGGAAGATGGACTGTGAAGGAGGATGTTATAGATGATGAGTTTGAGGGGGAAGTGGGGGAAGGAAGGAGAAAGGAGGAGGAGTGAGGGAAGGGGAGGAGCGAGGAAGAGGGGGAAGGGAAGGGGGAGAAGGGGGAAGGGGAAGGGGTGGGAGTAAGAGGAAGGGAAGGAGAAGGGGGAACGGGGCGAGGAGGGGGAAGGAAGAGGAAGGGAGAAGGGAAAGGGGGGGATGAGGAAGGGGACGGGAAGGTGAAGGGAGAAGGGGACGGAAGGAGGAGGGGACGGGGGAGGAAGGAAGGGGCGAGGAAGGGAAAGGACGAGGAAGGGGACGAAGGAGAGGGGAAGGGCGAGGAAGAGAGGGAAAGGAAAGGAGTGAGGAAGGGGACGGGAAGGGAAGGGGAGGAGAAGGGGACGAGAAGGGAGGGGGTTAGGAAGAGAGGAAGGGGAAAGGGCGAGGAAGAGGAAAGGAAGGGAAGGGGCGAGGAGGAGGAGGAGAGGGAAGGGGGAGGGGAGGGAGGGAGGAAGGGGTGTCAGGAGACATAACCAAATGTAATGAAAGACTACCAGAGGGCAATACCCTCCCTATACCCCAAACAGGATATTCGACCTATTTCATCCCTTTAGTCAAACCGGTTCAAACTCCACAATGAGAAGGGCAGAAGTCAGTACACTAAGGTTACGGGTCACTGCAAGACTTGAATGCTTGTTGCTACACTGGGACACTTCTCTCTCTCTCTCTCTCTCTCTCTCTCTCTCTCTCTCTCTCTCTCTGGACTTCAACCAGAGCAAAGATTTTCAGCTCTGCTGTATATATGACAAGAGATATGAAAGACATGGAAGCATTTCAAATGGATTCAAAAGTACAGTGCTTACATTATCCAAAATTATCTATAAATGTATATGAATACATTTGTAGATCATTTACACAAATTCCCTATGAAGCACATAGTAGCTGTAATAAACTTAATCAATCATTCACGAAAATTAAGCCTCAATTACCAACTTCAAAAGCAAAACAGCAGTTTATAACGAAATCAGTTTACCGGTAATGATCCAACTGAATATTTTAATGGGATTCTTCATCCGATAACTAATGCATCCAGGCAGAGAATAATTGACAGAGTATGTTGCAACTGAGTGTCATGCCATATTCATCAAGGACGAGGCGGAGTTGCTCTTCGATGTTAAAATATTTTCGCGCATGAAATTTTACGCCATTAAGAATTGAATTCACTTTAAATTCGTGTAGTACTGAAGTGCGCAAAGGCGCGAGCGTAAAAGGCTGCAAAAAATGAGCAAGAGCCCGTGCTGGACCAAGGCCAGTTCAGACTAACACCGTGGAGAAGCTTTTTCCTTGGCGGATTACAAACTAAAATTATTTCTTCTAAATATTAAACAAATTTATTCTACGAAAATTACATATTCCAAGGATTAAGTTTCTAGACGTGAGGATCATTTCCATTGGAGGGTAAAATATGTTAATACAAACATTGCCATTCTGACTATATTAATGGCGAAATATTCTGTATTCTCCATGTTCCTTACAGCTTCTAGAATCCTACAGGCATATTAGGCCTACTCTCGTGCACATCTGCAGTTGACTGAGGGAAGGATGTGTGTGTGTGTGTGTGTGTGTGTGTGTGTGTGTGTGTGTGTGTGTGTGTGTGTGTGTGTGTGTGTGTATGGTTGGGGGGGGCAGTAGTGTAACCCTAAATTGATGACAGTGGTCCGGACAGGCACCGAGGGTCGCTTATCTTTAGTTACTGAGGTCAGGAGTCAAAGTTACTGGATAGGTCAGGACGCTTTAGTTAAGTTAGGTTACATCAATATTATGACCAGATAGATAAGCGCACCGATTTGTTTCTAAACTAGACTGAAATTATTTTACTCCATTTTTTTTAATCAGCTTCCATTTCGTTATTCCCAGCAACCTTCACTACAACCATTACATGAACTTTATCTTCTGTCCTTCAATATTACCTAATAAATCATCCAAATTCTCTTGGGAATATTTAAATGTCAGTGTTAATATATATATATATATATATATATATATATATATATATATATATATATATATATATATATATATATATATATATATATATACATACATACATACATACATATATATATATATATATACATACATATATATACATATATATATATATATATATATATATATATATATATATATATATATATATATATATATATATATATATATATATAGTATTAACACGTGCATGAATGAAATGAATCTGTATTAAAATTCCAACGGAAATAGGGCTTCATATAATAAACAACTCAAAGTAAAATTAGTAATACTGAACACTTTGGCATATGGGGAACATTCTATTCATTAACGTTAGTAATTCATGAGCAGAGATGAAATACATAAAGGACCTTGCGCCTTCTTGCAACCAACTTTTCACGTAATATTCACTGATCGAAATAAATATTTTCGAAAAAAAAAAATTAAATAGATTTTAGAGCCTTGTAACAATTCAGTAATTACATAAACAAAAACAACAGCCCAGGAATGATTCATTTGTTGGTTTGTAAACAGCGTCAAAAATATACAAACCGTCGACAGCGAAAATAAATATGGAATAAAAAAAATACAACCGTCGACAGCAAAAATAAATATGGACTAAAAAATACAACCGTCGACAGCGGAAATAAATATGGAATAAAAAAATACAACCGTCGACAGTGAAAATAAATATGGAATAAAAAAAATACAACCGTCGACAGCGGAAATATATATGGATTAAAAAAATACAACCGTCGACAGCGGAAATAAATATGGAATAAAAAATACAACCGTCGACAGTGAAAATAAATATGAATAAAATACAACCGTCGACAGCGGAAATATATATGGATTTAAAAATACAACCGTCGACAAAGGAAATAAATATGGTATAAAAAAATACAACCGTCGACAGTGAAAATAAATATGGAATAAAAAAAATACAACCGTCGACAGCGGAAATATATATGGATTAAAAAAATACAACCGTCGACAGCGGAAATAAATATGGAATAAAAAAATACAACCGTCGACAGCGGAAATAAATATGGAGTAAAAAAATACAACCGTCGACAGCGGAAATAAATATGGAATAAAAAAATACAACCGTCGACAGCGGAAATAAATATGGAGTAAAAAAATACAACCGTCGACAGCGGAATTATGGAATAAAAAATACAACCGTCGACAGCGGAAATAAATATGGAATAAAAAAATACAACCATCGTCAGCGGAAATAAATATGGAATAAAAAAATACTATTTTAAAAAATTCACCTTTTGGTTTATTATTGTTTCAAATAGCAAGAACAAAACGAAAAACGCTAATAAACTTTTGCTATCAGCTGTTATTTTTAAAATACAGTCAAGCAGTTCAGATAAGAGTATTGCATTACAGTTACCCATATGATTAACGATCGACAGTATACGATCGGCTATAATAATGTTAATCTTGTGAATCCCTTGCGACCACATATCTAATTCGCCTATTTAAGGCAACGTAAGTTAAACTGTTTCAGTATTCTATTCTGGAATCTCATTACTCAGTGATGAATGAACTGAACTGCAGGTTATTCTGATTTTGTTTCTTTCTGTTGATAATCTGCTTGCATATATAATGGGTAAGGACTTATCACCAAAATACAGAATATATATGTATGTACGTTTGTATACACATACATATTTATACACATTATATATATATATATATATATATATATATATATATATATATATATGTATATATATATACATACTGTGTATATAGGCTATATATATACACACACACACACACCAGGTGCCAACAACTCACACCAGCAACAATAAGCTGGAAACAATATCAGCAGCTCCAACAGGTGAAGAGGAGACAGGAACAACGAGAGAGAGAGAGAGAGAGAGAGAGAGAGAGAGAGAGAGCTAGCCCTTGAAATTCGACAAATTCTGTAAACCTGATCGAATGGCTGGCGTTCGTCGTCAGCAGACGGTACAAATAAAGAAAAAAAAAAATCTGGATATCGCAGGAATCTCAAGTCTCTCTCTCTCTCTCTCTCTCTCTCTCTTCTTCTTCTTTCTTCTTCTTCTTGAACGAGTCTCGTCTACATTTCTAGTCGAATCTCTCGCGAGAAAATAAAGGAAAAAAAATTGAACTGACATCGCGTTGTGTGAGCATTTCCCCTCGGAAAAGGGGAAAACGAAGCATGCTACCTACCAATGCTTCCCTCAGGTTGCTTCTAAATGAATGTCAGAGCGAAAGAGATTAACCAATTAAAATAAGAGAGAGCAATGTCAGTTAATTGCTATTGGTTGGAATTCGATTACTGAAGTTAACACGACAACAAGATCTGCTTATTTCAAAAAATCAAAACAAAAAAACAAAAAAACAAATAAATACAAAGAAATAGGAAGCCGACACAGACAATACCAAAGGCGTCTGAAGGGGGGAAGGGGGAGGGAGGAAGAAGAGGGGAAGGGGTAGAGAAAAAGAGGGAGCAGATAGCAGAGGGAAAACACGACGAAGGGAGGAGGGAGGGGGAAGAGGGAGAGGAATAGGAGGGGAAGTTACCGATTCTTAATGACGTCATCACAGCCATGGCAACGGTTAAGCGTCGTTCTCTTCCCCCTCCCCCTTTTCCCCCTCCGCCCACCCCCTCCCCCTTGTCAAGAGTTTCACCTCCCCGTTCGTTCACCAATATACCATAAAACACCTCCAGCCATGAATACGATTTCGCTAAGTGTAATTTCCTGACGAGTGACCAACCATTAAGTGCTTCTCAGTTGGTTCCAGTGAGGCTGGATGTCATTTGCTCGTGACGATAAAATAAAAAAAATAATAAAAAATAATAAAAAATAAATATAAAAAATAAAAAAAGAAGGAAAACAAAATGATACACGAAAGGATTCACACTTCCTGCATATCAGTTGAGACTGGTGTTTAATTAACTTGTTTTTTTTAGGTTTATGCTACTGACCTTGATATGACATAATAATAATATGAATGATGAGGCTATCATCTATATATATATATATATATATATATATATATATATATATATATATATATATATATATATATATATATATATATATATATATATATATATATATATATATATATATATATATATATATATATATATATATATATATATATATATATATATATATATATACACACACACATATTCGAGACTTAAACTACATTTCATATTTTGTAATTTTATATCATGTAACGACTTACAATGATAGTAATGTTCAGACGATAATGATTATAAGAAACTGCATAAGTCAATGCTATTCTGAAGACAATCTCTGCTTATCTATTATGATTCCAGTCATCACTAAATATGATTTAAAATTCAGGATTATAAACCTAACATGCAACAGGTTACCTCTGCACAAACTGAACAAAAACAAACCAAATTGCAAATATGAATGATCTGCATAACTCCTTCATTAGTATGGAAGGGAAATGATCAGTATGAACAAAAAAATATGATTAAAATCATTACAAAATGAAAACGTATCATAACCAATTTCGATTCTTTTTCATTGTACTGAAGCGTCAAAATGACTTTGATACGCGTGTCAGAATAAAATAAAATAAAAAAATAACAAAATATATAGTGTTTGTGGGTGCGTGGGCGTCAGAGAGAGAGAGAGAGAGAGAGAGAGAGAGAGAGAGAGAGAGAGAGAGAGAGAGAGAGAGAGAGAGAGAATGCTCTTTTTGCCGACACTGAGTATGCTTCGGTTTTTTTCTGCCGTTTCTTACGAAGAGAATTATCTCCAGCTTTCTTAAAACACACAAACAAATATATCTTATGATATATTCAACATGATATATTCAAAGGAATAATGGGTTTACCATACAGCTGATTATAAGCTATTAACTGGTGACAGTGACCAATGACGTCGCTTTCATTTCCAGCTGGTCTTTGGGTAAAGCTATTGAAAAACTATTCAAAAACAAATAATGGATATTAGTAATTAGCAACACTGGTTGCGGTTGCAGTCATTACGTTTACTCTACGCAACACGGTAAGTGCATCATCAAAGTCAAATTGAAGAATATGACTGAAATACACCATATACAAAATCACGCCAGTTATACACAATCACTATTTATGTGTATATACTTAATTTTTTAACTTTATAACGTATAAAAACGTTGTATGTGAGTGTATATGTGTGTGTGTATATATATATATATATATATATATATATATATATATATATATATATATATATATATATATATATATACACACATACATACATATTACATATATATATATATATATATATATATATATATATATATATTATGTGTGTGTGAAACTTTTTATGAGTTAAAACACTAAACCTTTTATAATCGGTTAACAAAAATACCCCCAAATTTAAGCGCACTCATCCTGGCCAAGATTCCATCTAAGCTATTCCCATCCCATTCATGATTTTTAAAAACGTACAAGCTCACGGTATCGGTATAAAATGTTATAAAATACTCAAATTAAGACTTCAGGTGTCAAATTAAGTCTTCCTGAAGCTTCTCAACCATCAAAAAAAATTAAATTAAATAAAAAAATTAAAAATTTAGAAAGAAAATTAAGACTTCCCGTGTCAAATTAAGTCTTCCTGAAGCTTCTCAACCATCAAAATAAAATAAAAATAAAAAAATTTAAAAAGAACATTAAGGCTTCCCGTGTCTAATTAAGTCTTCCTGAAGCTTCTCAACCATCAAAAAAAAATTTAAAAAACAAAAAATTTTGAAAGAAAATTAAGACTTCCCGTGCCAAATTAAGTCTTCCTGAAGCTTCTCAACCATCAAAAAAATATAAAAAAACAAAAAATTTAGAAAGAAAATTAAGACCACGTGTCAAATTAAGTCCTCCTGAAGCCTCTCCACCATAAAAAAGTAAAAAAAAAATAAAAAAAAAATTGAAAGAAAATTAAGACTTCCCGTGTCGAATTAAGGTTTTCATGAAGCTTCTCAACCATCAAAAAAGAATAAAAAAAAAAACTTTAGAAAGAAATTAAGACTTCCAATATCAAAGAGAATGTCAAATTACGGTTCCTGAAGCTTCAACCCATCAAAAGAATAAAAAATAAAAACTTTAGAAAGAAAATTAAGACTTCCCGTGTCAAATTACGTCTTCCTGAAGCTTCTCAACCATCAAAAAAGAATAAAAAATAAAAAAATCTACAAAGAAAAAGATACCAAGCTATGCCGGATCACGTCCGCCACTCTGAAATTCAAAATCGATATGTACACAGACGTTCCCTCCCGCAGGTTCAAACGAGGGTTCACATGAAGGTCAACTTTCATCAAGTTGGAAGTCATACCATAAGTAGCTTTAGCATACTGAAACCTCCAATAAATGACTCATCACATTTCTGGAGAGCTTTCTTGACTAACTAGAGACTCGAGAAATTTTTGGAAGACTTTCTAAACTAACAAGACACACATTCAATTTTTGGAGGACCTTACTTTCTGGTCGACCTTATTGCGTAAAAAGACTCTCAAAATATTTTGGAGGGCTTTATAAACTAACAAGACACTCAATGAACTTTTGGAGGTCTTTGTACATTAAAAGAGGAAACTAAGAAATTTTTGGAGGGCTTTGTACACTAACAAGACACTCAGTAACTTTTGGAGGGCTTTGTACACTAAAAAGAAACTAAGAAATTTTTGGAGAGCTTTGAACACTAAAAAGAAACTCTAAGAAATTTTTGGAGGGCTTCGTACACTAACAAGACTCTCAATAACTTTTGGAGGGCTTTGTACACTAACAAGAAACTCAATAAACTTTTGGAGGGCTTTGTACATTAACAAGAAACTCTAAGAAATTTTGGAGGGCTTTGTACCCTAACAAAGAGACTCATGAAATTTTTAGAAGATTTTTATAAACCGGCAAGAGGCTCAGAAAATTTTTGGAGGGCTTAATAAACTAACATGACTAAAGAATCTTTGGAAGACTTATTAACTAACAAGAGACTCGAGAAATTTTGGGGGATCTTATTCACAAAAGACTTTGGAAATTTTTGGAGGACTTTATAAAGTAACAAGAGACTAAAGAAATTATTGGACGGCTTTCTAAACTAACACGAGAGTCAAAAAAATTTTTGAAAGACTTCTATAACAAGAGACTCAACATTTTTGAATGGACTTTTATAACTAACAAGAGACTCTGGAAATTTTTGGAGGACTTTGTAAAGTAACAAGAGACCAATGAAACGATTCTTGCAACTTGCTTAATGAAACGAGAAAAAAGTATTTGCACATATCTCAGCCCCATAAGTTAAAATTACTCAGCTCCTCTTAATGCATTTACACTCATTTGTTATAACCTTCTCTCTGTTGTCACTTTTCATATATGAACGTCTATGCAGTGGAAGCTCACCTGGCAACTGACTGACTGTGGAAGCCCACCTGGCAACTGACTGACAGTGGAAGCTTATCTGGCAACTGACTGACTGTGGAAGCTCATCTGGCAACTGAGTGTGGAAGCTCACCTGGCAACTGACTGACTGTGGAAGCCCACCTGGCAACTGGCTGACTGTGGAAGCTCACCTGGCAACTGGCTGACTGTGGAAGCTCACCTGGCAACTGACTGACTGTGGAAGCTCACCTGGCAACTGACTGACTGTGGAAGCCCACCTGGCAACTGACTGACTGTGGAAGCCTTTTCTATAAGAATGCTAGCACTTCCTGAATATTAATTAAGACAATACAAATTCATTCACCTTTTGCAAGCAAGTAACCTACAAGAAACTCTTAACTAAAGAAAAAGGCAAAAATGTTTGGTCAACTATACCTTAGCAGAGCAAAGGAGTAGCTTGTATCTTGGACGAGGAACCACCAACCTGAGAATGGAAGAGTATAGTTAGCAAAACGGTCAGTATTCAAAACATAATGCAACACATGTATTTATTCGTGTACAAATGCGTCTATTGAATACTAAAAATCAATGGAAAAATACTATGTTGACACAGCTGGTAGACAAAGATACCCATTATTCTATTTATTTTCATTCTTATTTCAGTTTACATGAAATTCTTTTTAGTTGCATGCTCAATGTTAACAGAAGCACGTTAAAATTCATTTTCAATTCGGTGCTATAAAGAATTTTCTTCAGCATTTTTAAAGCAATCTCATTTTAATGTCATTATCGGTAAGTTGTCTAAACATTTTTGTATTTGAAAAAATTATATATATAAATGTATATGAGAGAGAGAGAGAGAGAGAGAGAGAGAGAGAGAGAGAGAGAGAGAGAGAGAGAGAGAGAGAGAGTGAGTGAGTTTGCACTTATCATTTTCAATAGAGAAGCGATACTTGAGGGGATTTTTCTTTTCCAGGTGACGCAAACAGGATGAAGAAAATGAAAATGAAAGAAAGATGATATTTCCCGAGGGAATTTGCAGAATAAGATAAGCAGGAGAAAACGAGCAATACTTTGAATATTTCTGCAAACTCTATCACATCAGTGATTTGGTGAGAAATTATTATTATTATTATTATTATTATTATTATTATTATTATTATTATTATTATTATTATTATTATTATTATTATTATTATTATTATGATTAGTGATTTGGTGAGAAATTATTATTATTATTATTATTATTATTATTATTATTAGTGATTTGGTGAGAAATTATTATTATTATTATTATTATTATTATTATTATTATTATTATTATTATTATTATTATTATTATTATTATTAAAATCACTTGTACGTGATTCCAAAATGGATAAAAAGCCCACAGTACGATTTTTTCCAAAATATGACATTTTCAATAATCACTGTCATAAATTTCATTACTTACAAGGACTTGAAAAGTGAATAAAAAAAGTATATTTATAAATCTCATACCACTATCCTTATTAAATATGATCACTTGTACATGATTCTAAAATGGATAAAAAGCCCACGTAATATTTCTATAAATATATTTACAATTATTATAACTATTTTATTATCATTATTACATGCTACCAATCTCATGGACTTCAAAATGAATGAACAGTATATTCATAAATATGTCATATCACTTTCATTAAATACGATACTGTACACGTGATTCCGAAGTTGATAAAAATCTCACGGTATTATAGACTATTTTCTCGTTACAGTCAGTAATGCCATTACATACGTAAACGGGATTATTTTTTTATATTTTATAAGTCACTAAGTCACCACTTCACAAGGGAAACGTAAAAAAAAATAAATTTATCACTTATTTGCAAAAGTATAAAGCACAAACAACAGATTACCTTAATAAAAAAATAAAATTATCATTTATTTGCAAAAGTATAAAGCATAAACAACAGATTATCTTAATCAAAAAATAAAATTATCACTTATTTGCAAAAGTATAAAGCATCAAACAACAGATTATCTTAATAAAAAAAATCAAATTATCACTTATTTGCAAAAGTATAAAGCATAAACAACACAGATTATCTTAATCAAATCAAAATAATTCTGAAGATGTATGAACAAGGCCGTTCCAATAACTCGGCCTAACTCAGATGCGGGAAATATAATATTAATTAGGTTAAAGAAGGAAGGCGAGGTTTTGGGGAGTTACCCATAAGAATTCAGGCACTGAAGTCGCGTTTTCTTTCTCCTCAATAATACAACAGAAGACGTTAGGAAAATGTTCACGAGGGGCACTGACACCTTTTCTTTACGAGTAATCGGTTTATTCTTCGTGCAAAGGCAATTTTGTAAGTAGCGGACATTTTATACCTCTATTCTTTAGCACAAAAGTATGGTAAAGCAGCGCACATTTTATACCTCTATTTTTAAGCACAAAAGTATGGTAAAGTATCATTAGGTAAAATTCTGATATAACTGTTAATATCAGCTAATAATGATTTCGAGACAAGGGCAGCTCATAATCTGACAATAAACAAAAACAATTAAACAAATAAGCAAATAAATAAATAAATATACACACACATATACATATCTATTTATATATATATATAATATATAGTATATGTATATGCATATATATAAAACTGCATTTATGGACAGACGATGCAAATTTTAAACAATCATAAGTTCAATATATATATATATATATATATATATATATATATATATATATATATATATATATATATATATATACACTGCATTTATGGATAGACGATGCAAATATTAAATAATCACAAAGTTCAATATGCAGCTAAGATTTCCAAATACAATTACCTCATTTTTCATACACAACATATGAGTACCCGTACACAACATTATGTATAATGAAGTACAATTAGAGATCAAATTTTACTGCACTTTGGCTGTGGTCGTGCATTTTCGTGCAGGCATGCAAAAATGCAAGACGTATACTAATGTATTAAAATTCTTAAAAGTCAATTACCAGTTACAAAAATGTTTTAACACAAACTTTCTATACAAAGGGTTACAATATGACTCTAATCAATGCAGTACTATATGTATTTCCTAATTATTTCTGAATGGACCGCAATTATATATAAACAATAGTTTATATATTTGAATTAAACATTTACAAAACAGAAAAAAAAATTGTAAGAGGCAAAATAAGACCGAAAAACTGAAATTAAATTATTCCAGTTTGATCTTGTTATTTTGCACGTCACGTTTTTATTTTGTAATTAAAAAATAAAAAATAAACCTAAAGTATTTCCATATTTAATGGAATATAGTGTTTAGGCCAAAGGCCAAGCGCTGGGACCTAAGAGGTCATTCATATATTTAACGTCAGTCCTTCCAGAAATAACAACCATATACAGCACACCTTCGGCACATTGTAGAAACACCCAATCTAAAATCAATGAACGATATAGGTTTGTCTTCACCTCTCACACGAATTGATCTATTTCAGTGCAAAAAAAAAAAAAAAAAAAAAAAAAAGTATTCACCGTTCACACAAAAACAAGACGTTCCACATTAACTGCTAATTAAACCATCTGCAAAAAAAAATCTAGTTTACACAATTATAAAAGCAGATTCAAACAGAAGCACTGTGCACTTACAGTAAGTAAACGGTCTGGAAAAATATAAAAACCTCCTTGAAAAGCTGGAGAAAAATTTCAGTAACATAAAAAATAATCGAAACTGTGTATGTGAATAACCCATCTCAAAATAATTCTCAAGACCAAACTCAAAATACACAGATGATTTTAATAATAGACCGAACCTTCAAACAGTGTGTAACAACACCTGAGCAACTCACCTGAGCTATCGAACAGCCAGCCAGCCAATAATGAGACGGCAGTAGCCCATTTAAAAACAACCACTCGTGGTATGGCCATAGACAACAACAAGAAGAAGAAAAACAACGACAACAATAATGTCTCCTAAACATTGTCCCGGTTATACAATAGGGGATTCCGTAGTCGCTGAGCCGCCCGTGGAGTTCTCCAGCTTATCTTTGGGCGTGCACGCCCATTCGGTTATTGTCGTCCGTTCCGCCCACGCGACTACCGCCTGTCAAGCTTTTGTTGTCCCTCTGTTGGGTTTTCTTGTTATTCTTTAATGATATAAGGTGGATTTTAAAAAATACGAATAGCTTGTTGAACACAATAACGATAATGGTGGACTGCAACTTCCAAAATTTAATTATGTAACAATGAGAGAGGCGAGTTACCTTGCATTTTTCCGATAAATGAGTGAATAAACAAATAAATACAGTCAGCATATCAGAAAAATAATAAAAAAAAAATACATGACTTCGTCCAACCCTGCTAATTGTTATTTAACTGCTTTGACATATGGTTAAATTGAAGATGTTTCATTTATTCACACAGGCATTATAGTGTGTGCGTATGGATGTATGTATGCATGTATATACATACATATATATACCTATGCGTATATATACAGATATATATAAATTATATATATATAAATTTATGTATATGTATATATACAATATAATATAATATATATATATATATATATATATATATATATATATATATATATATATATATATATATATTTATATATATAATAATAATTTATGGCCTTGAAAAAGTGTTCAAAATTACGATTTGTCACTTCAGTGGTTATACCAATATGTACCACCTATGATTCAGGAATAAATGATCATCTCAACTATTTACTATCTCCAAAGATATAGCATATATTTCAAAGATGGAATCACCTATAATTTTCAAATATCTTTAACAACTATACTCAGCAGAACTGTTATCTGATTCATATTCTACTTACAGGTGGATATGATATACTTCGACAAGAATTTTTTTTTTTTTGGCGTTTATGGGAATGTCAGACTTTCGCAGGTATATACTACTACACATTTTTGGGAGTATGTACATTTATACATACAAGCATGCACCCTTGCTAACAAGGGCTATTTCCTGATGCAAGAGGAATACTAATCGTAATTTCTTCTCCACATTAATAAATTCAACATTTTTTTTAAGTCCTACACAAAATAAATTTATTGTTAATGCACAGCCAATGCCTTTAAAACATACGTACAAATGATAACATAAATAATCATTATCCATTCAATAACCATCGTCATACATATAGCAACCCCCCTTCACAACAACCATCCTCTACCCAACCTACAAAAAATAACTAACTGTTTTGGTTAGGCCTTGTACATACTACTTTGGTGAACAATAACGAAGGAACCCGTCTTTACAAAGCAAATCGAGCGACGCATCTCCTCCATTCGGCATGACGTCACAGCCGAAACCAACCGAAAAACATTCGCTTAAATATCACTATTTATGTCATGGAGTGATGATGATTTCACACGTCAATCACCGAGAGAGGAAAAAAAGAGAAACGGATAAATAAATATAAATAATTGAGGCGGCGAAGGCAAAAGTCGACCTAATTAATTTCCAGCCTTTGATAAATCGGTCAGATCAAAGGACGGAGCAGCAATAGGCTTTCGATTTTACCGAAGGTTTTTCTTTCGCCGCGGTTTTGTCTTTCGGGGCGGAAGTGGCGACACCGCTCGATTTTTCTCTCTCCATAGGTTTAATCAGTTTATTTTTGCCGTTTGTATTATCGCCGGATTCACTTTTTAAATTCGCCTCGTCTTTTTTCACGCAGCGGGCGATGTCGGTGTTGGCCAACGGCCTATTCACAAATTTCGATATACAATTAAAGGTTTCATTTTGAGAATCCGAATTTTTACTTGCATTTAAATACACGTAAAAATAGATAAATATAGTACTTAGGAAGTCAAGAGTTCGTGCGCGCATGCGCAGAGAGAATGGCTGTGTCCAGCTAGACTGAAAAACCTTCAGGAAAAATAAAAGCGTGCCCAACTGCACCTTCGCGCCGCAAAAGTCACGGTACGGAGGATATGGTACATCCTTCTGTTTGTAAACACGAGTTATTTAGTAAGAGGATACAGACTCTGAGATAGTGGGTGACCCACTTGCCACAAAAGCAGCATAAATACTTCCACCCACTGAGGAGAAATTGATAACGGTGGGATTTTTCGTTCCTAGATCACAGGGTACTGTGTTACTTTCATCTTTATCTTTATCTTTATATATACAGTATATATATATATATATATATATATATATATATATATATATATATATATATATATATATATATATTTTATATATATATATATATTTATATATATATATATATATATTTATATATATATATACAGTATATACATATATACATTATATATATATATATATATATATATATATATATATATATATATATATATATGTCCCAAAGCTTATGAGATGGCTTCAGAGTCTGGCCTTTTAAAAAAAAAAAAAAAGTTAAAAACTATACAGCAATCTACACTTGAACTTTCAGATACCCCACTACAATCAATACTTCTTTATAATTTCTAACCCATGCTAGGCTGTGCTTCATACTTATCAATCTAGCTTCAGCTAAGCTGGGCTCCACAATTACCATTCAATTTAAGAGAGTTATTCTCAAAAGGCCTAATTTCTGAAATGGCAGCCAAGCAAAGTATCATAATATTGGAATTGCCCGTTATATATACAGTCAGTTGTCAGCAGAATTCAACATCGCTTCCTGTTCATCATGCTGCGCATGACTGATGAAAATAAAGGCTGTTTCTACGGCATTCAATTTGTAGAAAGTCCTCTCTACACGTTAATAATAATAATAATAATAATAATAACAATCCTCTAATAATAATAATAATAATAATAATAATAATAATAATAATAATAACAATAATAATAATAATAATAATAATAATAATAATAATAATAATAACAATAATAATAATAATAATAATAATAATAATAATAATAATAATAATAATAATAATAGATAACACTATTACTATTATTATTTTCCAGAAGATAAACCCTAATTCACATGGAACAAACCTACAGGGACCACTAACTTGAAATTCAAGCTTCCAAAGAACACTCTACTTATTATACAATGAGAGTAAAGTAAGCACCTAAGACAAGAAGAAAAGAGTGCAACTAACAATAAAACGGCTATTCGTTTAAAATCGAGACACTGCAAAATCATCGTTAACCTAAGAACACTTTAATTACTCTTTTAAAACATCAAACTCCAATCAGGTACTGACTTTACGAGAGCAATTTCTGTTTCCTTTCGTTTATATCATTCACCTTATAACATTTCACTCTTGTCAATCAACAATGTCGATACTTATGGATATGCGGAAAAAAAAACATTATCAACATTATCCCTCTTTATTCCTTACTCATGTTAACAATGTTCTACGACCCTACATGTATAACTAAAAGCAGATATTTTCACTCTGTAAGCAAGGGACAAAGAACCACCTTTCATCATTCTTGTTAAAAAAAAATTGCATGAATTATTCATAATTTTCCACCTACTGGACGTTATAACTAAAATACGCAAAAACACCTAGCTTTTTCACAAAGATAATCTTCCATTACTTCTGCATAAGGCTACATAATTTCATGCACTTTATACATTTTTCTTTTCTTTCTGATAGGAAATAATTAAAGATTTTCAGGCTAATAACTGAGGTATCCTAACTTTCTAAATCATGTGAAAATGGCGCTTATTTCTTCTTGTAAAAAAAATGGTCTGTATATTCGACATGTGCAAAGAGAAGTGACAAAACCAACAATTTTACGCTTTCTATATAAAAAGAAAATAACACGTGTAAATATTTGTATATGTATTCTAAGAAACTTACAGGACATTTGATTGCAATGTCGTGCTGGATGAATATCCGACGAGGTCATTTTATTACCTGCTTCCATTTCAGCTTGAAGTTGTCAAGAGGATCATAATGAATTCGGTTTGTCAAATCGAGTACTAAATTTCTCTTCTTAGCATCATTTCACAAAAAAATTCTGGTTCCCCATACTTGCTGGGTTTCTACTGATCATAATTTTATTCACAGAATACTGTACTAGTCCTAACACGTAGTGTTCCCTGTATTCCATACTGAACCCTGTAAAGATGATGTTTTAATCCCTGTATTCCATACTGAACCCTGTACAGATGATGTTTTAATCCCTGTATTCCATACTGAACCCTGTACAGATGACGTTTTAATCCCTGTATTCCATGCTGAACCCTATACAGATGATGTTTTAATCTCTGTATTCCATGCTAAACCCTGTACAGATAATGTTTTAATCCCTGTATTCCATTTAATCACTGTATTCCATGCTGAACCCTGTACAGATGATGTTTTAATCCCTGTATTCCATGCTGAACCCTGTACAGATGATGTTTTAATCCCTGTATTCCATGTTGAACCCTGTACAGATGATGTTTTAAACCCTGTATTCCATGCTGAACCCTGTACAGATGTTGTTTTAATATCCCTGTATTCCATGCTGAACTTTGTACAGATGAAGTTTTAAACCCTAGAGTATATTCCAAGCTGAACTCTATTCAGATGATGTTTTAAAACTCTAAATATCTGAGGTGTCTCTCACAATATCTTAGGTATGTTTGTATCCTCAGTATGTTATAAAGTAATTGCGATCCAAAATACTCCTTATAAATGTTGCTCAAAGCTAGTGCCAACTAAGCACAAAGCCCCCAGTCAAATGTTTTGGTGGCTCATGTTCTTCATGAGCCTGTCAAAACGATTTATTGCCGGAAAAGTCTATGGTAGCCTGCATACTCCACTCTGCCCTGAATGGAAAACTGCAGAATCCGCAAAATTTTCGAAACTGAGATATGCCACCTATTGAGCTAGTGAAACGCTAACACACAAGTTACTGCAGTTTCAGAATGATTCTTCAATGCATTATTTAGGGGTCCCATTTGCAGTATCTGCAAAATCAGAAGTAAGGCAAGGGAAAGCTGCAGTATCTACCATTTTTCTCAGTTTTGTGTTTTTGCAGATACTGTAGTCTTCCATTTTAGGGCAGCACTGTTCAGTCAGTATACCACAGCAACATTCAGCATGAGCAGGGTATGACTTTTTACTCATCGAAATAAATGTAACTCTGATCTATAAACCTTGCAATATCCCTGGTGACTTCAGTGTTACGCTCAGGAATTCTTTCAAATCTTGTATCCAACTGATACAGGACCGTACCAATATCCATTGATAGAGGACCATACCAATATCTTGTAATGTAATTGAATTAGTTTAGAAATATGCTTTTGCCACTGTTCATTAGCGCCTCTGACAATTGGATGTTGTTACTAAAATTCTCAGTAACCTCTGACAATAGCAACTTATTACTGTACTAGACATCTCAGTTAATAAGTATTTCTGGCAGACGCTTCTGCCATTGTACAAGCCAATTTCTTGACACTGAGTTTATTAGGATCTCTGATAATTGTGCCATGTCACTAGAAATTTCAGTAAATCAGTTCTGATAGGTGCATTTATCACTGTGCAAGAGGTCTGAGTTTATTAGCAACTCTGACTACTTCACATCCTCACTGGTCATCCAAATAAATAGGCAGGTCTGACAGATGCCTTTGCTACTGTCAAGCCAAGGTGAAGTTTATTGGCACCTCTGATTGCATAATATTACTGAACATCTCAATAAATCAGTTGCTTTGACAAATGCTTCTGTTACTGATCAAGGCAATGCCTAAGTTTATTAACACATATTACAATTGTGCCATTTTACAGAACACCACAGTAAACTAGTATATTCCTACAAGGAAGTTCTATTCATGTAACAATCTAACCACTACATCCATCCCACAAAATGGATCAAGACTGGTGTATATCTAGTTTTGTTTTAAGAAAAATCCAAAATGAACCTGGACCAATGATCAAGTAGTTTGGAGATTCTCATGCTGTAGTTTGGCTTTAACAAGCAGAATGCTTCATTATACTAAGGCCACCACGCCCGTTCCTAGTTGAACTACTAAATTTTACTAGAAGTCAATCCAGAATAAACAAGGGCCTACAGATTTTCGGAAAGAGTTATAAAGTAAAAACCAAACTGCAAGACTTAGTTAACTCAGACTTATCTTTTGGTTGACTAAGTTAAAAATCTGTACAGATTTACTATATCCTCATACAGATGCCAATTGCCTAAATAACCCATAAGAAGAAACCCCAACTTCATGCAGCTTGTGACACTGAACAGTCTTCTGTCCATGTGCCTTTAAGGTTAAAAAAGTCCTCCAGGGCAACTTATTATGAAACTGACCTTTGACTGAAGACACTGAAAAATCTTAGCCAGCTAGATACAAGGCTGGGATTAGGAGAACCACTTTCTTTGAGGATTAAACTGATGAATAACTACTGACAAATATTCATCCTACAAATAATCACTTGGATTAACAAAATATTTTTGAGCTTCTAAGCACTTGCTCCCTGAAGCAGTATATTGACAGGAAACGATTTGGTATTCCAGATGCCCTTTTAGACCAGAGTGGTTATATCTAAGACAATTTAATGATGGATTATGCTGCATCTTACTTTTTTAAATATACAGGCCTTTTACATAAAACTTAATAGCTAGGCACTGGAACCTATGTACTCTTGTCCACAACTTTTGGTAAATTACAACGCTCAGGTTTGGTGTTCAACAAGTGTTACAAGATTTCTGCTGCGATATGCACTTACTAGTAACACGACTGTTAGTTTGGAAAATACCATAAAACAGTATACGAACCACGCACTTTGTGTTGCAGATGCACACTCTCTGCTCCTCTGTAACACAAAATGAACGGTTTGAAGTGTTTACAGAAATTCGGAGAAGATCACAGGACAGTGTATAGCCAGTGGGTTGTGTAGATGAAGCTGAACTAGAGCCAAATTCAAAAATTTATAGATTAGGCAATCCAGTGTTTACACTTCAGTCCATAACAGTGTGTGGGGGTTGCTAAGACTACGCCTAATGATGCTGAATATTTGACAGTACTTTAAGATTATACAATCTAGTATCATACCACTATCCACAACAGTATGTGTGGGTTGGTAGGGTTGCTCATCATTCTAAATATTTGTCAATACTTTGTCTCCTTTAACTCCAAGCTTTATTTTTTGGATAACCTGATATAAATCTCATATAATATTGTCTGAAAACTGCTACTAATGTTGATAGCAATACATCTTCAAACATCTTCCAGGATAAGGGTGTCATACTTGACATGCGCCCTATCTTTCAATCCACAATAGGTATATTGTTCTACCCTGATGACGCACCCCCTTGGTTCTTTATCTTTTAGATAATACAGCTAAAAGTACCGGTTTTCCACTTCTTGAAACTGACAGTTACGATTTGGACCACCCCTAAGACCTCATTCTTTCTTTTTTCTTAAGGAGGAACCTTCTACGATTTTAGGGCCTTTGTACCATTCACATTTTTGTTCTAGATTAAACTCAATTATGTCAGCACGGGCTCTTGCTCTTCAGAGCAGATCGTCAACACACTACTCGTTTCATAAACAATCAATATTTAAAGGCTGCCGAGGTGCCACGTTGTCAAACAGCCCAGTGCCAAGAGCTTTTATATCCATTACCCTTGAACAGTCTTTCTGGAAGTTACATGGCTGTTTGTGGCCTAACTTTAGATTGTAGTGTTACTGTCCCTATGTATATAATATCTGTTATCAGTCTATCCAATTATCTGGTCTTTCTACTAGTATTTTACTAAGCTTGTTTTCTGTTGACACTCTTCCTTCGAAAATTGTAATTTCATGAATGTGTGTATGTATGAAAGAAATGGGGGAGGTGGGGAAGGCTACATTTTACACCTGAATGTAGGCATACAGAGAGATCCTACCACTATAACCTTGTTTGCATTCTCCTCAATCAATTTACCCGAAAGGATTCTGCAAAGTCTGGAATAATTACATAAAAAATCAAATAACGTAATCATTTCCAACGGCTTATTCCTTTAAAAACACCTGATCTGCGCACCCTCTTCCTCCACTCATAGTCCTCAGAGTATATTTAAAGGACCTTTGCTCCACTATTAAAAGAAAGTGAGAGTTTATTAGCAAGAGAAGGACGTATTTCTTTCATTAGAAATAATATTCATGACAAAACATCGTTAGCAACAAAAATTGTAAAAATGGATCAATGATTTCAAGTAGGTAAATTAGGAAAAAAAAATACGAAAAAATTGGCACCACATGAAAAACGATAAAGATATATCTGAAACGGATTTATTTCAGTCCCTCCTTCGAAGAAATCTTCTGTTTCTTTCTTTTGATCCGTTTTCTACGATCATCCTCCACCTTTTCTGAGGTCAAGGAAAAGGAATGGAAAACGGAGTGAAATAAAAGAACTCATAATATTACAAAAAAAAATATTGGTAGCATCAACAAAGATAAAGATAAGCGCGACAATACTGTCTTAGTACTAAGTACAACAGCAAAATGGCAAGAGTTAACAAAAGTGATGCTTAGGCGAGCAACGGCACTTCTTTTCTCGGCAAAAACTGAAAACGCAGGACCAATTCAATAAAAAAAAAAAACTCATATTACATAATATGTATTATGCTTGCCATTACTAGCAAATATTTTAAGCTAAACGTAACGCATATGTATATTGGAAGATTTTGCATTTACTATCAACCACCCATATATGACATGAGCATGGCGAGTTTCAAAAATTATATACGTGAAAAATCCCGTCATAAGACAATCACCAACAAACGACATAGCATTAACGAGAACAAAGTAATATTTTACTCAAGAACAAAGTAATATTTTACTCGGAAAACCTTTAAATACTAATCGCTTTCCAAGAATATCTTCACTATGGAATTTGCGCATACCTTCAAAATTAACATTACAAAGTCAAACAAAATAATAAGCTCCACTAGATCTTAAGCTTTTTTTTTTTTTTAGTAATGGGTTGGGAAAGTTGTCATCCACGTACCTAGCATCATGCAAAAAAAAAGTAAAAAAAAGAGAAAAACTAAAAAATGAAAAAAAAACATTAAAAACCCGAAAGGTTCTTTAGGAGCAAGTGCCGGTCGTAGCACGCCGCCATCTTTCCCCAATAACAAACACACATCGTTGAAACAAACAAGCGTTTTAACGACGGGAATTCGTCTTAAAATGTACTTACTTAAAAAACACAAACAACACACACGCCAAAACCTGCACTATTGTTAGTACAGATCGCAAAATTATTTTTTTTATAAATAATACAAATTCCACCGATACGTCTTCGGGAAAGTTCCTTACACGTGGGCACTGTTTTACCTGGCCTATAAGCCTCAAAGGTAGCCTGAATTACATCACACCACGATGCAAAAACTGGGCCGGAAAACTACTCTGGTATAAAACATAACGGTTAAAGCTACGTGGTTAGGCTGGAAAATGCATTGCATTAAAGAACTAAACTATCAGCTTACAGGTTACAAAAAATTAAGGTACTGAATGATTACAACGAAATACCCATTGCATGACAGACACAATGCAATATATACAGTGCGTAACAAGATTCCCCACCGTTTTATTGAAGGTAACAAATACGATATCACAAAGAGAAAAAACGCAAGCGCAAAGCAGGAAATCGCGTGGACCCCCGATCTCTGGGTCCTAAATGCACTCCCCAAATTAAGATGCATGGGTCCGGGGAAAATGTACGCTAATGAACACCTCAACGCAACAGGTTTATAATATATCCTCGAGATTACCTACCTTTTCCATGCAGGTGAAAAATGCAACCGAAAAAAGGGTGCTAGGTTCCTATTGCCAGCACTGCAGGCTAAGGAATTCCACGATTCCAACTTGGGTCACGTTTCAAGCAGAGGACAAGAGGAAGATCGTCATGCCCACTTAACCCCTGAAACTACCCACCGATAATATTCCTGGATCAGTTTTATCCCCGGTAAACATCAAAATATTAACTCCAAGCGAGAAGGCCGGCCAAATCGAAATCTTCCTGTTGTTAGGTCACGACCCGAGCGAGCTACAGCCACTACAGAGACTTCCAATTCACGGACCTTGTCCATCCGCCCTTCTTCAAAGCAATGGAACTCTGCGTCTCCCTCTCCCGGGGTCCTGGGACCCCACAAATACCCCATACCGATGCCCAAATACCCATTCTCGCCGCTACAGTCCAGCCGGCGTACGCTGGTGATCCATTGGAAGCCTATCTCTCGCTCTTTCCCTTCGACTACGCGAACGATAAAGAAGCCAAACTGGACAGCTTGTTTTTTAAGCAAATTTAGGCCTTAAGCACCCATACCCCAAGGGTCAATAGTCCTCGCATGCCCTCGGTACACTTATGCCCAACTTCCTGCCCTATCCTTTCCCATAATATCAATAAGCGAACGTATGGGGAAAGGAAAAGCTTAAAAACATCTGTCCAAAAAGACGAGAATAGGGTACTTTCCGCGAATCGCTGGGCGAAAATGGAGGAAGAAATAACGCCTCTCTGCCCTCTGGACACAAGAACTTAAGTCCCAAAAAGACCCCCCCTCATCTATCGCTCGGTAGGACCGTGACCTGGGCTTGAGTCTAGCCAGCGGTGACCTCCGACAACTCTCCCGGTAGTAGCAGACCGGGAGACCCGGGTATAGGGGATGCCCCGAATTTTTCCTTTCTCTTTTAAGCCCTTGAAAAATACCCTCGGAACAACATGGCTCCAGGCCACTAATGGAACATTTCAAGCGTGGAAGAAATACTGGTGACTGCATAACGTGGAATAATAAAATGAATGATTAATCCAATATTTAAAAAAACACTGTGATAAATAAGTAACTAAGGTGATAATCGCGACATACTTGGTACAACGTGGTGTTTATACACCAATCAAAGAATGTGTAAAAATTTTTTTTTTTTTTTGCTTCAATGAAGACTTCAGAGATTAAACTTAAACTATTACTTAATTAATTTTTTATTATTTAATTTTTTCGTCTATTTTCATAAAAATAATTAATTTTTATTATTTAATTTTTCGTCTATTTTCATAAAAATTATATTAAACTTTCATCATTTAACTTTTTCATCTATTTTCATAAAAATAATTAAAGTTTTATTATTTAATGTTTTCGTCTATTTTAATACAAATAATTAAAGTTTTAATTTTTCGTCTATTTTCATAAAAATTTAAGTTTTATCATTTAATTTTTCCGTCTGTTTTCATAAAAATAATTAAAGTTTTATTATTTAATTTTTTCGTCTATTTTCACAGTCAATAAAAAAAACATGCCGTAAAAAAATTCCCTGCTTAAATTAAGAATTCAGAGATAAAACTTCCTTACTATTAAATATTTTTCAAGCCTATTCTCACAGAAACAAAACAATAATAAAACTCGATGAACGAATACGCAAAATGCACAAACACAGAAAAACACACAAAGGAATCCAGAATCAAAACAAAATAATAACAATAAAAAACGAGGAGTGCGGTCGAAAGTAACACAGATAAATAGGTGGATAGGTTATCAAGGAAGATCAACCCAGGCAAGTAGTTGGAAAGGTTATCAATGTTTACCACCCAGTCCCAATGACTACAAACATCGACTCTCTTCAATATTCCTGGATGGGTTATCGATTGTATTTAGAACCGTACACAAAATTATCCATTTAAAAAATATACAAATACATGTAAGTACATACATATATATTGTACATACATACATATATACATATATAGTACATGTGTAGAGAGACAGAGAGAGAGAGAGAGAGAGAGAGAGAGAGAGAGAGAGAGAGGAGAGAGACATATATGTATGTATGTGTATACATATATCTGTATACATACATATATAGATACATGTATATATATACATACATATATACAGACCCACATACATGCATATACATATATATATACAGACATATATCTGTATACATACATATAGATACATGATATATATACATACATATATACAGAACATACATAAGAGAGAGAGAGAGAGAGAGAGAGAACCCTTCCTCAGACCAATCACAAATGAATAACAGCTACAAAGAGGTCCTACATAAGAGCGATTATCCCCCATCCCAAATTCCATATTTTCCTCCAAAAAAGCAGGAAACAACGAGTTACCGCAATACAAGAGAACGCAGCGGGTTACTTCCAGGTATGGCCGGTGGATGACAGAGCTCCGATAATAGAGAGAATTATGTAAAAAAAATTTTTTATGAATGCAGCAATAATTAGTGATCCAGATGGTAAAACGAAATGTTGTATAATAATAATAATAATAATAATAATAATAATAATAATAATAATAACGGTTGTAGCAGTAGTAGTCGCTTTCTTCATTTCACAGACGAATACAGTATTAACACATGTGTATATTGTTACGTTACAGCATATGTATTATTCTGACAAAGAATAAAAACTACTAATACCAATAATGGTCACAAGTATGTATGTGCATGTGTATATATGTATGTATATAATTTATATATACATATGTATATATATATTTATATACATACAGTATATATTTAATTGTGTACGTATGTATTTATGTATAAATGCTTGAGAGCTACACACATGCACACACTCACTCACTCATTTCATGCACACACACACTACCAGATAAAAAAAAAAAAATTATTAGTCCGGAATCGACCACCGTTTCGAATATTTACAGTTATGCAAGTTTGACAACTTGACGCCAGCAATTCTCGTTGAATAACCTTGAGATAAGGCAGCTGTATCTAATCTGCTTATCTCCAATCTCCTACACATGAACAAGCATCGCTATCTGGAGAACATGGGGGTACGAAAAATGCAGAATTGTTATACAATAAAGATAGAACAGGAGGCCTAGAAACAATTATGTATTTGCTTGTCTGTGCGAATCTGTATATGATGAAGTTATCATAAGGAAAATAATGCATTGTCAGTGTTTATGATGAGGCTATGTCATAAGGAAAATAATGCATTGTCAGTCTTTATGTTGAAGCAATGTCATAAGGAAAATAATGCTTTGTCAGTGTTTATGATGAAGCTATGTCATAAGGAAAATAATGCATTGTCAGTGTTTATGATGAACCAATGTCATAAGGAAAATAGTGCTTTGTAAAGGTATATAATGAAGCAAATTCATAAGGAAAATAAAGCACTTGTCAATACTGGTATATGAGGAAATGTCATAAGGAAAATAAATCAATTGTCAATGTATATGATGAAGCAATATCATAAGGAAAAAAATGTATTGTCAATGTTTGTGATGAAGCAATGTCATAAGTAAAAAAAAAAAGCATTGACAATGTATATAATTAAGCAATGTCATAAGGAAAACAAAGCATTTGTCAATACTGGTATATGATGATGAAATGTCATAATAAAAATAAAGCATTGTAAATGTATATGATGACATCTCATAAGGAAAATAAAGCATTGTCAGTGCATATGATGCAAAGTCGTAAGGAAAATTAAGCATTTTCAGTGTACATGATGAAGCAATGTCATAAGGAAAATAATGCTGTTTCAATGTACATGATGCAATCCCTCAACGAAAATAAAAACACTGTCAGTGTATAGGAAGAAATGTCACAAAACAAACCAATGTCAACACATTATTTGAAACAAACAGATCCATCAACAATAATAAATACAAAACCTGCAAAATTAAGGATAAGTACGAAACGTTTACAGTAAACACCGACACATTACAGCGTAAATTACAATAAATCAGAAGTTTCTCTATCCAAAACAGTCGTATTTTGATAACCCCAAGACCCTCACAGCTCTCTGTATGCGAGGCTCGAAAATGTTCGCAGGAGGAAAACCTCTATCGCGTAAACATCCTAAAAAGAAAAACACCCCTCCAGCCATTTGATTGCTATCCGCTAGCTAGCTGGCGCTCTCTCTCTCTCTCTCTCTCTCTCTCTCTCTCTCTCTCTCTCTCTCTCTCTCTCTCTCTCTGATCTCGATGGTTTTAACTCCTTATATTATATATTGGTTTTAACTCCTTATATTATATATGAGTTCATAGTATGTTTTGTGACTCGGAAAAGGCTGAATGCATTGTATGTATGTATGTCGAGAAGTTGAGGGCAATGTGGTTATTACAATTACATGTAAATATACACACACACATGCATATTTTATATATATATATATATATATATATATATATATATATATATATATATATATATATATATATATATATATATATATATTAAGTAATTTATATATAGATCAAGAAATCCATGGATGCAACACCTCTCAAAAATTTGTTATTCATGCTAGCAGTGAAAATTCATTATCTCTGTTTTAACCTAAGCAGGTTAGCATCGATCAAAATTTGTGTATATATTTTTCTCATAACTGCTTCCATCTTTCAATGCTAACAAACAGTATAGCTGACCGACTCTCTATTTCCAATTTGTCTACTGACCACAGACGAGATGCTTCCTTTGCAGCGTGAATTAGCTGTCAATAAATACTACAGAAGTGAGTATGATAACTACTAGACATGTATATTCTTACATATATACATATATACACCCAGGACATACAGGGGAAATTCATCGTCCCATTCATTTTGCAGATACCAGACAGTTCTCTCTTTCCAGGTATTAACAGCATCCTGTGATAAGTTTTGTAGAACGGCCAAACCTCTGCTGGGATTTCTACATAATTCATTTTAATGAATAAGAATGATAATTTAACAATATACTGAGAAACTCAAACGTCTTGCGGATTTTCATGTGTTTATTCTCAAGTACAGCATTAAAGACTGTGTTCATTCTCAAGTACAGCATGAAAGACTGTGTTCATTCTCAAGTACAGCATGAAAGACTGTGTTTATTCTCAAGTACAGCATGAAAGACTGTGTTTATTCTCAAGTACAGCATTGAAGACTGTGTTTATTCTCAAGTACAGCATTGAAGACTGTGTTTATTCTCAAGTACAGAATTAAAGACTGCTTATTCTCAAGTGCAGCATTAAAGACTGTGCTTATTCTCAAGTACAGCATTAAAGACTGTGCTTATTCATACAGCATTAAAGAACCCCACCCCTGACCACACTCACTTTTTAGGCTTTTACTCTAACCCCATTCCCATATTCAGTTTTGCTGTCCAACACCTCTAGCTGCTGTTGCTTCATAGTGCAAACATGGGGTGTTCTCACATTTCCACCTCTAGATCCTTGTGCTTCATTTCCTTAAATTTTCTAGATCTCCTGACTTTGCTGCCCAACCACTCTAACAGCTTCTCATCACTGTCTTGATTGCTGAATGTTAGGTACTTGGCTTAACAGCCTAAATATCATAAAGTAAATCATAATTGAAGACGGTGCTTTACACCAGCCACAAACAAGGATAATTCACTTGAAAAATAGACCTGCCAACCATGCTATCTGATACTGCATATCTCGGTTTGATGCTGAAATCGTGACATCAAAAATCACAGACCAAAAACAAATATTTCTGTTGAGAACTTAAAAAGCTGCTCAATGAGGGAGTGCTCATGCTGGCAAAAGGCCGCCTTATACACTTTCTAAAAACAATGATTATTGTAAATTGAAACTTTTCACCATGAACATGAACAGAACTCTACAGTTTCAGTCAAGGGATAGATAACAGTGTCATTCATCTGCTTTATTTATCTACAAGCCTTTCCCCTCCCCCTCCAAAAAAGACTAGTCATTGCCTCAAAATTCTTAATAGTCATTAAGCAAAGCTACAAAAGAAAGTAAATGTCATTTGACACATCACAAGAATGAGTAACAGGGGATGTTAGGTCATCCACGTGCAATGCTTGGAGGATTATTATTCAGCTTTTTTTTTTTTACAGATCTTTTCATATATATATAACCTTGCGAGCACTAAGCATGCACTATGTATGGCACACCAAGCTAAAAAAAAAACACACACAAAGAAAAGAAAGCACCTTTTATAAGAAACTGTCATTCGCTTGCTAATGAATTTATTTTTAAGTCACTGATTATTCAGTTTTTTTACAGAGCTCTTCATATATATATATATATATTATTTTTAATATATATATATATATATATATATATAGTTTTTATATATATACATATATATATATATATATACATATATATATATATATATATATATATATATATATATATATATATATATATATATATATATATATATATATATATATATATATATCACCTTACAAACACTATGCATGCACTAAGTATAGTACGCCAAGCTAAAAAAAAACACACAAACACAGAGAAAAGACAACCTTTCATAATCAAATTTTCATTTGCTTGCTATTAAGAGTTTTTAAACAATTTTTTAAAGTCAGGTACACCAAGCTAAAAAAAAAAACACACACTCACAGGAAAGAGAACCTTTCATAAGAATTAAACTGTCATTCGCCTGCTATTAAGAGTTTTTTCTTTAAGTCGCAACAATTATTCAGGTTTTTTTTACAGAGCTTTTCATATTTATAACCATGCATGTACTAAGTATAGTACACCAAGCTAAAATAAAAATACACACACACACAAAGCAAGTGAATGGAAGTTTCATAAGAATCAAACTTCCATTCGCTTGCTAATAAGTGTTTTTTTTTTAAGTCACAGCGATTATTCAGTTTTATTACAGAGCTTATCGTATGTTTTATATATCTATATCTATATTACTAAAAGGACCTCATTCAAACTGGATGGTATCTAATGGAGTATTTATTAAGAAAAAGTTACAAGCTTTCTGAATAAATACTCCATTAAGATACCATCAAGTTTGAAATAAAGGTCCTAATAATTCTACTAATGCACAGAACAATTGTGCATGTGATAAGGATAATCTATATCTATATATGTATATGTATATGTATGTATATATATATATATATATATGTATATATATATATATATATATATATATATATATGTGTGTGTGTATATAAATATATATAAATATATAAATATATAAATATATATATATATATATATATATATATATATATATATGTGTGTGTATATATAAATATATAAATATATATATATATATATATATATATATATATATATATATATATATATATATATATATATAAATAATATATATATAAATATATATAAATATATATATATATATATATATATATATATATATATATATATATATATATAAACTTGTAAACACTAAACATGAACTAAGTATAGTACGCCAAGCTAAAAAACACACACACACAAACACAGAAAAGACAACCTTTCATAATCAAATTTTCATTTGCTTGCTATTAAGAGTTTTACAATTTTTTTTTTAAAGTCACAGCGATTATTCATTTTTTTTACAGAGCTTTTCATATATATACAACCTTGCAAACACTATGCATGCACTAAGTATATATAGCACACCAAGCTAAAAAAAAATACACACAGTAAAGACAGCCTTTCATAAGAGTTTTTTTCTTTTTTTTTTAAGTCACAACAATTATTCAGTTTATTTACAGAACTTTTCATATACATAGCCTTGCAACACTATGCATGCACTAAGTATAGCACACCAAGCAAAAAAAAAAAACAGAAAAAACAACCTTTCCCAAGATTCCAACTTTCATCCGCTTGCTATTAAGAGTTTTTTTTATTATTTTTAAATCACAATAATTAAGAGCTTTTTTTAATTATTCAGTTTTTTTATATATATATTATATATATATATAAATATATATATATATATATATATATATATATATATATATATATATATATATATATATATATATATATATATATATATATATATATATATATAACCTTACAAACACTATGCATGCACTAAGTACAGTACAACAATCTAAAAACACACACACACAGAAAAGACAACCTTTCACCAAAGAATCAAACTTTCATTCGCTTGCTATTAAGTTTTTTTTTTAAGTCAGTGATTATTCAATTTTTTTTACAGAGCTTTTCATATCTATAATCTTGCAAACACTATGCAAGCACTAAGTATAATACACCAAGCAAAAAAAACCTTGCTATTAAGAGTTGTTTTTCTCCAGCGACCTTTGTCACCGAAGACGCCCATTATGCCCAGTCACAGAACGACGACAGGTTTCTCCTCCATTCAATGGCCATCTCGTTTCTCGATACTTCTTTGTGCGTGTCTCATTATAAATCTATTAGCTGGCCTTGATTTCGATCAAAGGATAAAAGTTCTATTATAACATGGAGTTTCTACTGCTGCCAATGGACGCTGAATATTTCTTATTACGAGCAAAGGACAATGGGACCCCTTTTCTAGTCTGGAATCCGAAGCAAAGAGCGAAAGCATTACCGGAATGCCACTTATATCAATTCGAAGCATTCATTTATTTATGCTACATAATTCAGATGAATTTTTATGACATGGGAACGAGGATATACGCAATTCATTGCGTATGTTAATGCCAGTATAGCAGAGGGTATAATAATAATAATAATAATAATAATAATAATAATAATAATGCGTATAATATTAATAATAATAATAATAATGCCATCATTGTATAATATTAATGCCCTGTATAGCAGAAGGAATAATAATAATAATAATAATAATAATAATAATAATAATAATAATAATAATAATAATGAATACCATCACTGCGTATAATATTAATGCCAGTATAGCAAAATAATAATAATAATGATAATAATAATAATAATAATAATAATAATAATAATAATAATAATAATAATAATAATAATAATAGCCATCATTGCATATATTAATGCCAGTATAGCAAAACGAATAATAATAATAATAATAATAATAATAATAATAATAATAATAATAATAATAATAATAATAATAAATCCCATCTCCCTACTTCTATGAACAGAGACAAATGATCAAACAGAGCAAGCAATAATAAATTTCATCTTTCCACGACCAATGGAAAGGAAAACGATCAAGCACAGCAAAATAAAAACTTAAAAAAAAAAACCAATAAAAAAAGGGTAAATTCCCCCCCCCCAACCTCTTCTCCTCCCTCCAGAAATCAATACAGAGGTAACCCAGCAAGACCAACACACGGCGGCTTCGGCAGAACTACGCCGGAATATTAAACCGTGACAAATTCTCCATCTCACAGCTATGTTTCTCTACATCGGAAGATTGTTGCTTGAGCCGCGAGACGAAAGCGCAGGCACGATTCCAACAGTCAGCTGAAGAAGTTCTGCTGTCAAAGCCTCATTTTTATTTTTTTTTTTTAATTAGTGAAGATTCTCTCCACGTGGAATCAGCTACAAAAAAAAAATATTCATTATCATGAACAAAACATTGAAATTATGTCTATGAATGCTTGATTGATTACATAAACTGAATACAGAACTGAACTGAATACAGAATTTAGGGCAAAGGCCAAGCACTGGGACCTATGAGTTCAATCAGCGCTGAAACGGAAACTGACAGTTAAACGGAAACTGACAGTAAAAGGTTTGAAAGATGTACCAGGACGAAAACTTCGCAGTTGCACTATGAATCAATTATTAGGAGAGGGTGGAAAGTAAGATGGAAAAAGAAAACATGGAGGAGGTGCAGTAAAAGGAACGAAAGGGGTTGCAGCTAGGGGCCGAAGGCAGGCTGCAAAGAACTTTAAGTAATGCCTACAGTGCACCGCATAAGGTGCACTGATGACACTACCCCCCCTTCGCGTGACTGACTATGGAAATAAATTTACTTAAAAGAAAAATTGTTATTATTATTGTATATATTTTTACACAGATATCCTTTAAATGAAGAGCCACAGATTGTGAAGCCTGATATACTAACATTGTTTACTGGTGCAGAGAAAATTATTATTGCAGTTCTCACATGTATCCTTTGAATTAATAGCAAAACAGTACTGTCGAACATGATACACTAATATTCTGTTGACCTGTGCAGGGAAAATTATTTTAAGTTTTTCACACGTATCCTTTGAACTAATAGCAAAGTAGTATTGTGAAACATAATACATTTATATTCTTTTCAGTTGTGCCGAGAAAATTATCACTGGGAGGGCTGTACATAAAACCAAACAAAGTGAAACAAAGTGAAACGAAGATAGATATGTTTTCGGTGGCCTTGATTATACGCTGTAGCGGCTGTACAGAAAACTCGATTGCGCCGAAGAAACTTCGGTGCATTTTTTACTTATTTTTTTCTAAATAGGTCGTATTAGCTGTAACCAAAAGACGAACTACATAAATAAACAACATTCCTTACAGGTAAAAAGTAAATTCATGATTAGAATTTCCTGCGAAGTTTCTTACTTTTTAGACGTTTTATATACAGTAATGATTTTCAATTCCACCTATATATTATTTATTGATCCACACAAAATCACACACGTAATATATATACATATATAGGCTATATATATATATATATATATATATATATATATATATATATATATATATATATATATATATATATATATATTATATATATATATATATATATATATATATATATATATATATATATAAAATAATATATAATTTTTTTATATAAACTTATATATACATACAGTATATTATATATACATATTTACATTATATATATTACACATATTTATATTCATAGATATATATATTATACATAGTTACACACATATATATATATATATATATATATATATATATATATATATATATATATATATATATACAGTATACACATGTGTGTATAAATTACACATGCAAGTCAACGACCCTCCCCCCTCTCCACCACGACTAATTTCCAAATTTGCATACAAACATCAAACTGTTGACAGATTTCCGAACCGAAAACCGTCACCAACTCCACTAATTAGGCAATTAGGCATCTCTTAAAATGTAGTCATGCAAAATGCACGTCAACAAAATAGGTGACTTGCATAACTGATGGGTAAGGTAGCCAACCAACCGCCTTGTGAGAGAGAGAGAGAGAGAGAGAGAGAGAGAGAGAGAGAGAGAGAGAGAGAGAGAGAGAGAGAGAGCGCCTACATTCTCGTAATACTGTATATTCTTGAACTTTTCTAAAGAAATATTATAATGAAATAAGACATGGGGAGAGAGAGAGAGAGAGAGAGAGAGAGAGAGAGAGAGAGAGAGAGAGAGAGTGTTATAATAAATATTAATATAAACCTTCTCATAATATTGTACATTCTTGCAACTTTTCTAAAGAAATATTATAATGAAATAAGACATGGAGAGAGAGAGAGAGAGAGAGAGAGAGAGAGAGAGAGAGAGAGTGAGTTATAATAAATGCCAAATGTACACCTTCTCATAATACTGTATATTCTCGCAACTTTTCTAAAGAAACATCATAATACAATGAGAGAGAGAGAGAGAGAGAGAGAGAGAGAGATTAACTATTTGGTGGTCTCAATCACACAATGGCTGGCTCAGAAAGGCACATCATCTTTTATATCATTCTAAAACTTGTGCTGCCTCAGTTTCTTCGCAAAATCACTGGGAAACATTAAAAGACAAACCCACTAAACTTTCGCATCCTAAAAGTATAATGAATATATGACTGCTTTCAACTTGATGCAACAAAAGTAAGGTCCTGCAGCTTCTGTTACCTTAAAACATTACAAATTTAACTTCAGTTTTCAACAAAAGAAAATATCTGAAATTTTAAGAATCTGAATGAATAAAGAATAACTAATTCTTTCAAGGCGGATTTCTGAAAAAGGGAAAGAGACTCCTATGGTGCAATGACACTACATATCAGTTTATATACTGCACCCCCTCCACTACCCATGATACCTTTTCACTTTTATAATTAGTCCTCAAATCAGTGACCTTTCATGCAAACTGTCACTGGATACAGAGTATATTTTATCAGTTCAAATCACATGATCTGGAACATATTACAGCACCTGAACCGAAAAGAAGTAACAGACTGCCATGGATTGTTCTCTGCTTTCACTCAAAATCTCACAAATAATTTAACTGTAGGAATTGGAATACAAAATTTAGGTTCAAAGGCCAAGCACTGGGACCTATGAGGTCATTCAGCGCTGAAACGGAAACTGACAGTAAAAGGGTTTGAAAGGTTAAGTAACAGGAGGAAAGCCTCGCAGTTGCACTATGAACAATTGTCAGAAGAGGGTGAAAAGTAAGATGGAAGAAAGATAATGTGAAAGGAGGTACAGTAAAGGGAATGAAAGGGGGTGCGGCTAGGGCCCGAAGGGACGCTTCAAAGTCCCTTAAATAATGCCTACAGTGCACCGCATGATGTGCATTGATGGCACTAACCCCCCATGGGGCAAATAATTTAACTGTTTTAATTTCAAATTAACCGATTACGCTACAGAAAATAACGTAGTAAAATTACAATAAGCTATATTAAATTAATAACAGAACAATATTCAGTGAAGATTACATTATCATCATTACTGTCGTCATTATTGTTAATCTGCAGTTCTTCCTAAAGCCAAACTTTCAAAAAGAAAGTACAATGAATAAAATTCGGGCGACAGCAATCTACTGAAAGGATTCTCTTCCATAATAACCCATTCGAAAAGATACTCGAGACTGTATCCATCGCTATTTTGTACGTTCCAAAATTAGTGCGAAATAAAAAAAAATTTCTATGTGGCACGAAATAAAAAAAAATCTATGTGGCACGGAATAAAAAAATTCTATGTGGCACGGAGTAAACAAATTCTATGTGGCACGAAATAAAGAAAATTTCTATGTGGCACGAAATAAAAAAATTTATGTGGCACGGAATAAAAAATTCTGTGGCAAGAAATAAAAAAATTTCTATGCGGCACGAAATAAAAAAAATTCTGTGTCACGAAATAAAAAAAATTCTATATGGCACGAAATAAAAAAAATTCTATGTGGCACGAAATAAAAAAAAAATTCTATATGGCACGAAATAAAAAAAATTCTGTGGCACGAAACAAAAAAAATTCTATGTAGCACGAAATAAAAAAATTTTATGTCGCACGAAACAAAAAAATTTTGTGGCACGAAATAAAAAAAATTTCTGAGGCACGAATATTACGTCCGTAATTCCTACAGTTTCACTTTTTAATCCTGCTGGCAACGTTTCCAACCAGTACCACTGAAACACCAGAGGTCAGGGATGAGGGTCAAACAATGACACACAATCGGACCATCTACACTCCCCCTCCAACTGAACTGAATTAAACTGAATATAGAATTTAGGCCAAAGGCCAAGCACTGGGACCTCTGAGGTCATTCAGCGCTGAAATAGAAACTGACAGTAAAAGTTTAAAAGGTGTGACAGGAGGAAAACCTCGCAGCTGCACTATGAATCAATTGTTTGGTGCGGGTGGAGAGTAAGATGGAAAAAAGAGAATATGAAAGGAGGTACAGTAAAAGGAACAAAAGGGGTGCAACTAGGGGGCCGAAGGCACGCTGCAAAGAACTTTAAGTAATGCCTACAGTGCCCCGCAAGAGGTGCGCTCCCCCACTAATTGTTCATATTAAAAGATGCAAAACAGATTGGTTTTTTTGAAATTTCAGTCCCTTTAAGATTTCATTAAATTGACGGAAAGTGTTTGTGTCTTCACTAAACGTATTACTGGAGGCATATATGTAATGTACACCAATCTGGAAACAAATATAAATTATATACCAAAAGATCATACTATTATTATAATTCATATCTAAGATCAGCGATTTACTTTTATCGACAAAGAATCACTAATTTTAACTTTTTGACAAAACGTACGATCATACAAAAACTGTTTCCCTTAAATCAAAACAATTTTCAGTTCCAATTTTAAATGAGAAAAAGGTCAGGAATTCCAAGCAACAGAATCAATGATCAGGTCATCAACAAAGAACGCTAAAAATACAACATTATTTTCAAATTTAAGAACAATTTTGAGAACTGTCAACAAGAAAGTATTTAATATCACTGGTTCTCGGTCGTCTACTGATTACTAAAGTATGAAATGAATAAAAATTAGCAGTTCGGTAAACATGCAACAAAAATACTTAATAATAATTCTGGGACATACTGAAAAGATTCAAAATATACATCATGCCACAGAACTGTAATAGCAAAAAACAAATAAATAAATAAATAAAGAAGGGCAACTATTAAAAATGTTTTTATCTCATACCCAATGATCAGATGATGATCACATCCAGAGTAAAAAGACAAATTCATCACGTGTTTGACACTATACGTTGAGACCATTTCGAAGCATTTTTCGATTGACACTATATCCTGAAAAAATTCTGAGACCATTTTGAAATATTTTTATTAATACTATATCCCGGAAAAATTCTGAGACTATTTTGAAGTATTCTTCTATTGACACTACATCCTGAGCAAATTCTGAGATCATTTTAAAGCATTACTCTATTGACACTGTATCCTGGAAAATTTTTGAGACCACTTTGAAGCATTTTTCTAATGAAACACTATCCTATAAAAGTCCTGTGACCATTCTGAAGCATTTTAATACTGACACTATATCCTGGAAAAATTCTGAGACCATTTTGAAGTATCTTTCTTTTGACACTATATCTTATAAAAATTCTGAGGCCACTCTGAAATATTCTTCTATTGATACTATATCCTGGAAAAATTCTGAGACCATTTTGAAGTTTTTCTGTTGACACTATATCCTAAAAATTCTGAGGCCATTCTGAAATATTCTTCTATTGATACTATATCCTGGAAAAATTCTGAGATCATTTTGAAGTATCTTTCTTTTGACACTATATCTTATAAAAATTCTGAGGCCATTCTGAAATATTCTTCTATTGATACTATATCCTGGAAAAATTCTGAGACCATTATGAATTACTTTTCTAATGACACTATATCCCATAAAAAAATTTTATGGCAAATTTGAAGTCATTTACAGTGCTAAAATTACATCTTCCATAAATAATAAAAAAAAAAAAATCATTTGAAGAAAGGCCTTGAATATCTGACGTCCTCACTGTCTAAAAAAAAAAAAAAAAACAGGCGACGTAGGGTAACAAAAATAAAGACGCAATCCCCCAAAAAAAAAAAACCGTAACTCAATCCTAACAATCCCAGCCTTCGCTTTTTGGAAAGTGTTAAACAAACATTAAGAGCAAATGCTTCTTGCATGATGAAACCAATAACACAACAACCCCAATACTGTTTCAGAAGTCTTTCTTGCGGTTAAACCCCAAAAACACTCCTTGAAGTACTACGCAGGCTACTTTAGTGCTACAGTGTCCTTAAAAGCGGTATTTATTGTGCTGGAAACCACAAAAACTACTTTGCTTACATTTACCACTCAGAAGGCAGCCTCTAATGAAAGTTAACTTCCACTTTCAAATTTCTATTATTATTATTATATTATTATTATTATTATTATTATTATTATTATTATTATTACTGAACACGAGCTGACACTGAACAAGTCTAAAGGATATTAACTTGCAGAGTAATTTATATATATATGTATATATATATATATATATATATATAAATACAACATATATATATATATAATATATATATATATATATATATATATATATATATATATATATATATATATATATATATATATATATATATATATATATATATATATATATAACAACAGATGTATGCTATTATCTTCTGCCAAGTCATTTGCTTTTGGCATACTTTGAATTACGATTTCCTAGAGAGAGAGAGAGAGAGAGAGAGAGAGAGAGAGAGAGAGAGAGAGAGAGAGATAGAGAGAGAGAAGGCACCGGTGGTCGTGAACTCATCCTGAGGCTCCATGTCTTGTGCCCAGAGGCACCCCCAATCAGTTCTGTGTCTAGAAAGTTTGTCAAATGAAAAAGTAAAACGGCCCTGACGGATGGTACACCGAAAAGAAGGCTTGCACAGTAATATATTTTAAAACACACGCACATATGATATATACATGTGTATATATATATATACACATATATAATATATTACATATATATACATACACACATACATATAAAATATATATACATATATATATATATATATATATATATATATATATATATATATATATATATATATATATATAGTTATATATATATATATAATTTTATATATATACACGTTAAATCAGTTTATGGTCATTTTTTTCATATAAACACATGAAAGACAAAGTACGTCAATGGCACCTTGCAATTTTTTTAAACTCGGAATATATTATCATTCATATATATACCACACACACATATATATATATATATATATATATATATATATATATATATATATATATATATATATATATATATATAATTCTCTAAGGTCCCATATAAACACAACCCAATCTTCCCACATCCTCCTCCCCCTATAAAAAAGGGGGGAAACAAGAGAATAGAGAAAAACTGCAAAGAGACAACTTCGTATAAAAAAAAAAACCAACGCACATCTCCTCAGTAAAAAAAATATTTCAATTTGAATACAATAGTCTTGGGAGCTTTGTTCTTTTTTGATGGCTGATCTTGGCTCAACGTTTACTGATTTATTCTCGTAACCAAGTATTATGAATTTGTATCCGCGCCAGATGAGGACATCAACGGAGCTCACTCGTCAGGAAACAGGACAGGAAGCGTCCCCGGGGGACAAACAGGAAATTTCACTTACTGACACAAAAGGGAAGCTGGCAAAACAGTCATGGACGATCAAATAAAATTAATGAATGTTGCACAAATTACAAGCGTATAAGCTGCGTGTGTTTATAAATTTAGATATGGGGCTTTTAACTTTCAAAGCAGCAAAGCAGTCCAGCATTTATTCTGTTATAGCCATATAAAGATATACAACAAAACTATTAAGTATTTCGAAAATGTTCCACATATGCTATCGTATTCAGCAGGCGCTTGTTGTAATTCCAACACTTCACCAATCCCTTAACCACTCCATGGAACCTGGACGCCTTCAGCATGTACATTACAGTAACTACAGCAGAAACCACCAATACGCAACAACTACTCAAGAATCTAGAGAATAAACACTAAATGTATCAGCCATTTAAAAGTTCAATTTCAATTACCGCTAGAATCTGGAGACTAAAAACTAACGTATTTAACATTCAAAATATAATTTAAAGAAATATCAATTATTGCCTTGAGACTTTAATGCTTTTCGAGTATTGGGAAAGTATATGAAGATTGGACTGAACTGAATTGAACTGAATATAAAATTTAGGTCAAAGGCCAAGCACTCGCACCTATGAGGTCATTCTACGCTGAAACGGAAATTGACAGAAAAAGGTTTGAAAGGTGTAACAGGAGGAAGATCTCGCAGTTGCACTATAAATCAATTGTTAGGAGAGGCTGGGAAGTAACACAAAAGAAAGAGAATATGAAAGGAGGTACCGTAAAAGGAATATATGAAGATTGGTCTAAGAGTGAGATCCCACTATTTAAAGTATTATGCGAAATGGCTTTGCTTTAGAATATCAGTCTTTATTAAAGGCAACTGGATACTCACTTTTGCAAGCATGCAAAAAATGTGACTTTTAAAGACCCGATTCCCTAGGTGTTTTGGAAGATGCTTCAAGGGTCAAATCCTGACATATAAATGATTTAGAAGGTTAAATTTTGCATCTCGAACACTGGTACCAAAGGAAGACTTAGTTTGAAGGAGGGCAAAAATATAAAAAAAAAGGCACATATGGTGAAAAATAAGTTAGGTGCCTTAATATAATAATACCTTTCATGCTTAATATCAAAATGTTACACTTACCGCAAAGGCAAGTCCATGCATAAGCAATCTGAAAGGCAGCACTGAGCGCGTCTTATCCAGATTCAAAAGTATTCTCAAATATTCCAAAATTTTCAAGACTTCGTAATTTTGTTCATCTATCAACTTCATCAGAGACGCTGTAGGTTTGTTTACCTTGTTTTTCCCTTTACTTCCTCTTACTTCTTCCTAATGAACACCATATTCTTTGGAAGCTTGAATTTCAAATCAATGGCCCCTGCGGGCTTGTTCCATCATCACTATATGCTGCACTTTTTGTCTTTATTTTCCTTCCAGTTACTTCAATTTGTTAATTCTATAAATGAGCAGCTATTGCCACATTAACATATAGCTAAAGTTGACTTTTTCACATGTAGGCATTATGTTGTTTGGCAGGCCCCCCCCCCCTTTTTTTTAAGGCGTTGGATTATGCGTCAAAGGTCTCAAAACACTTACCGTTATTCCACAAACCTCAGGTATCCAGATTTTTGCTTGCCAAATTTAGTGCCTTTTCGGGTAGTTCCTTATGTATGTATTCTTACTGAACAACAGCAGTAGCAAAAATTAATGTTATTACCACTCGGATAACTTATCAACACGTTAAAAAACCACTCATCACCAATTGTCAGAGTCCCAAGAACACCACCCTTCGGCACCTCATCTCGTCAGCGCACAATTTTACCATTATTGGCTAAACTTTGAAAACACTTGCTTTCCCACTGTTGCCATACGAGCAACTTAATCACCACTGATCCATTGCCTTCGAAAGGGTCGGCACTTACTGGGTTTTCACTCACCTCTCTCTCCCCTACCCCCTCCCCTTCCTCCATACCCCACACTTAATAAGGACACCACCTCTCGTTAAGAAAGAACAACGGAACTACGGTGTTCGGAGCAAACCACAAAAGCATAGTTCGTTTTGGAAGGCGGTCAACCTTTCAACATTCTCACCACGCCAAGAACAACATTTACTTCTGAAGTGGCGTCACACACACGCACGTACGGGCACACACACACACACATACACATACACACTCTCTCCATTATATTTTTAATGGGTTCCACGCGACAGGATTTCAATTTCAGTCTTTCAGTACCCTTTCTAGACAGAGTCTCAGAAAAAACTCTCTCTCTCTCTCTCTCTCTCTCTCTCTCTCTCTCTCTCTCTCTCTCTCTCTCTCTCTCTTTAGACATACAATAATCTCGTTCTATAGATACAGACCTTGCATTACACCATCATGAACCTCGCCCCCTTTATGCAATAACACAACTCCTCATGTGTAGCAATATTAGTAGTTGCAGTAGGTAGTACTACTAGTAGCCAACCAACTACTACTACCAGTAGCCCAGAACCAACCCACCAGAAAAAATATTACCAAAAGCAGAAATCAGTAACGGGTTTAAATGCTTGGGAATCTAATGCCAAAGCATAAAATGCAAACATTTTATTGACAAATAACATGTAAATATTAAGACACCGAAGTTCCAGAGGTTCAAACGGTAATAATTCGAGTTAATCAAGACAATCAAATGAAAGGAACAGTTCCCTCCTAATAGTGAGATAGAAAAAGAAATAGATATCTCTATTAAATTTCTTCAGCATTAAGCAATTACCTTTTGTAATAATCGCAAGAAAACTAATTGAATAAAGGAAAACTTAATTTGCTACTGGGGTGATATTTCGCATGGAAAAGAATTCCGTGTATATGTAATATATATATATATATAATATATATATATATATATATATATATATATATATATATATATATATATATATATATATATATATATATATATATATATATATATATATATAAGCGCGAATGTGGACCATGGAAACATATTCATCTCTACATAATTCTGTTCTTTTATATATATATAGCCTATATATATATATATATATATATATATATATATATATATATATATATATATATATATATATATATATATATATATATATATATATATATACAATATAATATATATACATATATAATATATACATACCTCGAACTAAAGCGTTAACCAGTGCATTTATACTACTGTATACTTATACATAATTTATTCCCCTCAATAAAAAAAAAAAATAAATCTGGAACATTTTTTCATTATGAATTTCGAAGACAGAGCGAAGACAAGTTCTGATTAAAAATACAGTCCATAAAATATCGCTACTGATTTAAAATGTATTCCAGAATACTTCACCCCAAACTTACATTAATACCCAGCAAGGACGGACAGTAAACTTATTAAAATATTTCTCTACTAAATTTCCTTATTCTATAAAAGTTGCCCTCATCAAATTCTTCCAATAAGCTTTGAGGCGAGCTGCTGAATTTCATTGGTTCGGACAGCGAAAATGCCCTGTGGGCATCGTACTCGGTCTGTGCGTAGATTCTACATGATTTTCCTGTACGGGGTAGTGGAATGAGAGAGAGAGAGAGAGAGAGAGAGAGAGAGAGGGAGTTGTCTCTCTTCCCCCTTCAGTTTTGTACTCTGATGATCTATAGTGCTCTCCTCTGTCTCTCCCTCTCTCCTCTCTCAGTGGATATTAACATTCTCGGCCAGATGAACCGTGCCTGCCAAAAAGTTATACGGCCGTTATTTGGAAGGCTCGTCGCCTGACCAGTCCGCGCATCCGTACTTACCTTGATAAAGTTTTGACCCGACCATTCTCGACAGAAACTGACCAGTTCTTGTACTTACCTTCATGGCGGTTATAGCCGATAGCCCGTCGTACTTACCTTGATAAAGTTTGACCCGACCAGTCCGCCTGTCGTACTTACCTTGATAAAGCTTGACCCGACCAAACCGACACGTTTGAAACGAAGGGTCTCACTGATGTTTTGCACCAACAACTGCACTTTGTCCCGTTAATTTAACATTTAATCGGTTAGCCACAACCGTCCACTCGACCACACAAAGCGAACTGTACTCCGAATCAATTCACAGCCGCTGGACCACTAGAGCGTTTACGAAATTTTCGGGCAGCTTCTTAACACAGACTTCACCAGCTAATATTCGAAGGTAAGCCGCGAAGACTTCCGAGCGGGCTGCCCTATTTTAAATAGCTCGCCAACGCCCGGCCCCGACGTCCAGGACGGAGCTTGAATACAACAGCATTCGTAATATGCATCCCAATTTGCGTACGCAAACGCCCCGACTTCATTACACACGCACGAGAGGCGCGTCATTATCAACGGCCAATTGACTTAATGACATAATCCCGTAGGATTGTTGCTAGAGCGGAATTTTCCCTTCGAGTTCGGTAGAAAATGATCCTTGCGGCCACTGTGATCGTGCAACACACTCCGCCATAATGTGGCGGTATTGAAAGCCGCCCCAACTTTATCAGGCAAAAGGTATCGATATGCGACGATATTGCAATTAGCAAGGTTGCGAAGCACCGGCCTTATTAAAACTTGATCATTTGCAAAGTTTAATGGTATACTCTACGTGTCCTTTTGAAGAATTTTTGTTTAAATATTCATCATGCGCGACAGGCGACGAGAAATAGTTTCGCTATTTTACGTAGGTTACTACTAAACAACTTTTGAGTCTCTAAACGTCATCTTGATATATACATCAGCGCCCTGAAAGAGAGGAAATTCTATTTTAAACAAAATGAAGGGTTGTTTTTTTATGCCTAAATTGTGCATCACTTACTGTCCGATGACACAAAAGATTTCCTTGTACACATACACGGACGCAAAAACTAAATTTATACTGACATACATAAAAATTTCCGTACAATAAGTAGTAAGCAGATTCAAAATTTCAAGCTGTCAATCATGCTAACTGAAAAAAAACTTTCTATGGCGTCATATTACCAGGCAATTTTGTCCGAAACCACAAAGTTTAGGTAAGAAGCAAACCTACGGAGATTAGTATTCGGGGAGAGTTCTAATCTCGTTTGTAAGAGAGTCGTGAAAACTTTCTCCTGCATGATATTGGTGAAAATAAAGACGTGTTTTAATTATTGGTACCGAAATAATCAGTTACTTAATAAATTTCACATTTGCTTATTCTTTTCATTCTTTCCCGTATGGCTAAAAACACTACAACACCCTCAAATTATTATTATTATTATTATTATTATTATTATTATTATTATTATTATGGATCAACAATCATTCTGGACAAGAATCATGTCCGTTGCGAAAAATGCCACAAATATGTAAGCCCTCATTAAAATAATTACTGTAATTCGACTGTCTGTCAAGCATAAAAAAATTTGCATCACTTTAGTACCAAGCTTTCCTCCTAGAAGACTAAGTAGAGAATGCGTTTTAATACTGGCTTGTTATCAATATTTCATGGGTTGATCTCTTAGCTTATCGATATACATGTATTCCCAAGAGTCTCCTGCTCTTCATAACTGCACAGTATATAATCAACAAATATTCATT
>NC_089747.1:7677500-7680000 GCF_040412425.1 Macrobrachium rosenbergii
ATTTTCGCTGGAGTTTCCTACGAAGATATCCTTCAGCCAAGCAAATGTGGAAGGGATTAAAATCAGCCGGTGTTTTTGGGAGTCATTGCCTGCATGGTTTTAGAGACCACGTAAGGCGTTGCTTGCAGACATTAAATACCTTGGAATACCTTGGCTAATGGAAAGCCTTCCAGCATTCATGACTGCTTCACTGTTATTATAAGCGGCAGTTTATTATCTCTCTCTCTCTCTCTCTCTCTCTCTCTCTCTCTCTCTCTCTCTCTCTCTCGCATAAATTAAAGTCATACCTGCAGTACCGCTTCAAAGCCCATTTCATTCTCAATATCTCAAATCTCTCTCTCTCTCTCTCTCTCTCTCTCTCTCTCTCTCTCTCTCTCTCTCTCTCTGTGTGTGTGAATTTGTACATCAAACTGGCGTTACCAAAACTGACGTTATCAGTCAAGTAACTGACGCCGACATTACTGTCATCAGTCAAGCCACTGACGCCGACATTACTGTCATCAGTCAAGTCACTGACGCCGACATTACTGTCATCAGTCAAGTAACTGACGCCGACATTACTGTCATCAGTCAAGTCACTGACGCCGACATTACTGTCATCAGTCAAGTAACTGACGCCGACATTGGCCAATCATCCAGTCAAGTAACTGACGCCGACGTTACTGTCATCAGTCAAGTAACTGACGCCGACATACTGTCATCAGTCAAGTAACTGACGCCGACATACTGTCATCAGTCAAGTAACTGACCCCGACATTACTGTCATAAATGCTGGGAGAAGGAAGACTGGAAAACCACAACAGGATCCCTGAAGGAGTCCATGACCAAATAAGCAAGGCTTCGTCACGGGGGCACAATCAACATGTCCCGCAGATGGAATGGTTGATCTGAGTCAGTTGCAATGTAATGGTCTTAGGAAATGAGAGCAATTTAAAGTTTTTAAACGAAGATAGTCTTGTCAAAATAACGATTAAATAAAATCTACACAAAGGATACAAAATCATCACGCTCCTTAGCTTCAAAAGAAAATTGTTTCGATAAAAAATGAAATATTTCTTTCTTAAAAGGAGATTAGATCAGCTGGTAGTAAAAATCCCTCTCTCTCTCTAATCTCTCTCTCTCTCTCTCTCTCTCTCTCTCTTTCTCTCTCTAATAATAATAATAATAATAATAATAATAATAATAATAATAATAATAATAATACAAGACTCGCGTGTTATGATACTACTCCAGTAAAACCCCTACATCAGTTAAGGGAACACAGGATTGGTATTAAAATTCCAAACAGCTCATATTACTCGTACACTGCGCAATACTAACAATGATGATATGTAGCGCAACTATAAACATAACACGCAATAAGCTCTCATACTCCCACCTTCTGACTTGAGCTATCACAATCAGACGTCAGTTACTAACTAGCAATTACTGTCGTATAATTATTAACATTCAATAAATTGAAAAGGTTTCGTAAAAAAAAAATTAGTAACCAGACAGTAGTAAAAAGGAAAAATGATCAATAATACACATATGGTATACTTACCATAAAAATTCTAGTTTAATCGAAATGGTTCTCGTTACGTGCAACAAACAGGTAAAGTACCACATGTTTAAAAAAAAAAAACTTGGTACTGTACAGTCACTTCGATACTGAGACACCCATTACATTTCCCACCTTTTAAATAAAACCAATGAAAAACAGCAATTCCAAAAATTCCATTTCCCACCATTTAAATAAAATCAATGAAAAACAACAATTCCAAAAATTCCATTACATTTCCCACCCTTCAAATAAAATTTATGAAAAACAACAACTACAAATATTCCATTACATTTCCCACCTTTCAAATAAAATCAATGAAAAACAATAATTCAAGGATTTCCCATTTTACCTTTTAAATAAAATCAATGAAAACAATTCCCAAAATTCCTTCACATTTCCACCATTTAAATAAAATCAGTGAAAACAACAATTCAAAAATTCATTACATTCCCTGTTCAAATAAAATCAGTGAAAAACAACAATTGCAAAAATTCCATTCATTTAAATAAAATCAGTGAAAAACACCAATTCCAAAATTCATTTCATTTAAATAAAATCATTTTCCAAATTCCATTAAATAAAATCAATGAAAACACCAATTCAAAATTCCATTCCATTTCCCAATTCCTTTCCCATAAATAAAATCAATGAAAACAACAATTCAAAAATTCATTACATTTTACACCATTAAATAAAATCAATGAAAAACAATTTAATTCCAAACAAAGTTCAGTGAAAACAACAATTCCAAAAATTCCATTACATTTCCCACCATTTAAATAAAATCAATGAAAAAAACAACAATTCAACATTCATTACATTCCCATCTTTCCACCATTTAAATAAAATCAATGAAAACAACAGTTCCAATTCCAAAAATTCCATGGAAGTATTCCATTCATTTCCCACCCTTTCCAAATAAATAATGTCAATGAAAACAACAACCTTTTAAATTCC
>NC_089747.1:7685000-7695000 GCF_040412425.1 Macrobrachium rosenbergii
ACATATTAAAATTTCCCCTGATTTTAGCAATGAGACAAAAAAAAGATGCGATAAAAGGGAGAGTCAGAAGATGAAAAGACTGGCTCTCTCTCTCTCTCTCTCTCTCTCTCTCTCTCTCTCTCTCTCTCTCTCTGGTAACAGGATCGTCGAAGGAAGCACGGACTGAGAACGAAGTTTATGGCTACGCAATCGTACGTGTTATTGTTCCTTAAGCAACTGGATCAATACGTGTCGACAGTTCGGTTGCTCGTAACTTGTAAGTGTATCCCCACAAATTAAAGAAAAAAAATTTTTTTTTTTTGAGGGAGTGACTAAAAAAAATAGATTTTTTCCTTTTCAGGGAGTGGCTAAAAAAAATAGTTTTTCTTTTGATGGAGACTGAAATAAAAATAGATTTTCCTTTTCAGGGAGTGACTGAAAAAATTTCTTTTTTTTTTTTCTTTGGAGGAACTGGCTTCAGAAGGTCCTACCCTTCCGATTTTCGGCAGGTATCCTTGGGATGAGAGTTTACTATATTATGTGACCTACAATCGGATGTTATAAAGATTTGTCAAAGGGATCTGGCATTCCCTGATGGTCACCCTTCCATGCATTGAACATACCATCTGAACAGCTTTGTTCAGCAGATGAGTAGTAAGACATCGTGATACTGTATGTATGTATGTAAATATATATATATATATATATATATACATATATATATATATATATATATATATATATATATATATATATATGTATGTATGCATATATATAAAGGACTATGTACATATATATAAGTGATAAATATGTATGCAGTATATATATAAAGGACTACAACGTTCCAGGACTTCTCTGATAAATCGAGGTGGTCAACGTCAGTTCTAACTGACGTTCCTCAACAACGTTCCACTTCACCGTTAACTCTGATCGGTAGACCAGCTGAAAGCGCAAAAAGAAAAAGAAAAAAACACGATGATGGGTGTATCGAGACGAGATCTGAGAGACAATAGGCGGATGAGCAGAAAAATCAATCAATGTTCTAACTCTCTTCTCTCGCCTGGCTCTCTGCTGCGACTCTCTCCGTTAACAAAGTGTCTGCGATCACTTCCATGTACTCAAATTCAAATCGAAAAAAAAAAAAAAAACACGAAGATGGAGTGTATCGTGACGATATATATATATATATATATATATATATATATATATATATATATATATATATATATAAATATCATATATATTAACTCATATCTCACATCATTCTGTCTTCACCTCTCTCTCTCTCTCTCTCTCTCTCTCTCTCTCTCTCTCTCTCTCTCTCTCTCTCTCTCTCTATCTTTGTAACACAGGTATATATACTTCCCTTATCTCCCTCTCTCTCATATATATTCATCAATTCTGTCTTCCCTCTCTCTCTCTCTCTCTCTCTCTCTCTCTCTCTCTCTCTCTCTCTCTCTCTCTATATATATATATATATATATATATATATATATATATATATATATATATATATATATATATATCTCCTCTCATCTGTCTTATTCATCAGATTCTGTCTTCACCTCTCTCTCTCTCTCTCTCTCTCTCTCTCTCTCTCTCTCTCTCTCCCCTTTCACGTCTCTCTCAGATACTGTCTGTTACTCTCATCTCTCTCTCTCTCTCTCTCTCTCTCTCTCCTCTCTCTCTCTCTTTCTCATATCTATCAGATTCAGTTTGTACCGCTTCTCCGTGCACAGTGGCAGATAGCAGGAACCTTTATCTGACCAGTAGCTCGACCTGAGATGAATGAACTCTTAATGCATAAAACACTATTGGAGACCCTCGTATAAGCCATCTGGTGGATCACATTATGTCAGTTAAAAAACCGACTTTAATAAATTAATAATTTTATTCACGGCTGTTATTGAGAAACATTTTTAGTTTTATCTTGAATATATGCATTTCAGAGGAATTTATTTTACAGTGATAGAAATTCATTTCTATAATGTGATTACACTTTAGTTTCTGCAAGTAAAACTTAGCCACGTAAATAAGTCTAATCTTCCAGCCAGCCTAGGAGGCTGCAGGTCTGTCTGGTAAAACTGATCCGCACTTTTAGTTTTCTACACTACTGTGCCATTTTGTCTGTCCGTCACTTTTTCTGGTCGCCCTCAGATCTCTGGAGGCTAGAGGGCTGCAGATTGAGTGTTGATCATCCCCCCTCAATCATCAAACATGCAAATTGCAATTATCTAGCCTCAATATTTATTTCATTTTAATTAAAGTTAGCTATAATCGTGCTTCTGGCAACACCGGAACACAGGTCACCGTCCGGCTGATAATTTCATGGGCCACTATTCAGCCAGCATTATATCAAGACCACCGAAAGATAATGATCCTAGTTTCAGTAATCTTGATTATACGCTATACTGAAAAACTCATTTGCCGAAAAACTGGTGCATTTTTCACGTGTTATTCACTGTCATGGCTGTTATTGAATAACATTTTTGGTTTATTTTGAATATATCTATTTCACATTTTTTTTATTCCTGTGGTTTCTTGATCCTCTGAAGCATTAATGATAAAAAAGCTAAGATAAGATTATTCAAAGCAGTCAGACATAGCCTACGCTGAAGGACATTCCAATATACAAAGATTCTAAAAGGAAATAAAGTATAAGAATTCCTTGTAGCAAATAAACTTCCTATCCTTCTTCTTCTCTGTTTATTCCTTAGTCGGGGTCGCTGTTTTTAAGTTGTCCTTTCCCAGATGTTTCTGTTGGGTGTCCTGCTTTCGTCTTTTACTTTGTTTGTGTGTCCTTATCACTCTGTCTTTTAATAATTTTTTATGATCCCATAAACTAATAATTTCGAAAAATAAAAAATTATCAGCCAGTAAAAAAAGCTAATACGAGTTCCCATAAGCAATATTAAAAATAAAATAAGAGAGACATCACCACCATCAAAAGCAACATCAACATCTCCGCAAAACAAAATAAAAAGAAAACACACAAAAAGTAACAACAGCAACTGTCAAGAAATGGAAACGAATTTCCTGGAAATTAACCCTCCCCACTTTATCTAGAAAGGAAAAGAAAAGTTACGGATTGGAATTCTGGGGTGTGGGGATTGGGGAATAGGGATTGGTGGGGATGGGGCTAGAGGGCGAGGAACGCGTTTTGCAGGGTGGGGACAGAGAACGAGTTCTGATTACAGTTTCCGGCACTTACGTGAACTCCGATGACAATGGCCGACGTTTACAAGACCCCCCCCTTTCCCCACCATAGGAAAGTGCGAGGAGTGTGGAAGGTGTTTTGCAGACGCCGGCGTCTTAATCAAATTTAATAATGGGGTAAGAACAAATGGTTTCCTTTTCTTTGTTTTGGCATTTTTGTCTCGTCCTCTCATGTCCATTATTCTGCAGTTGGGCGGCAGGTTTTTATTTTCGTGCGTCTCATAAGAACGGGGGAAACGATGTATTTAAAATGATGTATTTATGCATTTGTTTGAACGTTAGCTTTCTTTTAATTAATGTCTTCTATCTTATTTCGTGCGTCTCATAAGAATGAGAGAAACGATGTATTTATGCATTTGTTTGAACGTTAGCTTTCTTTTTAATCTTAAACATTTTAGAAAAATCTTTTCTATCTTATTTCGTTACGTCTCATAAGAAATAGTTTCTGAATCTTAGTTTTCTTCTGTAAACGTTGTCATTTCCATGCATTTTTATTTTTTAGAAAAATGTTTTCGTGTTGCTTTCTTTTAATTAATGTTTTCTATCTTGTTTTCTTTAAATGTTTTCTACATTTTCAGAAAAAAGAGGTTTTTTCTGGAATATTAGTTTTTTTAGGAAAGGTTTTCTATACTTATTTCATGAGATTTTTAGAAATATGAGGTTTTCTGAATGTTAGTTTTCTTTAAATGTTTTCTAGCTCATTTCATGAGATTTTTAGAAAAATTAGGTTTTCTGAATGTTAGTTTTCTTTTAATGTTTTCTATCTCATTTCACTTGAGGATTTTAGATAAATTAGTTTTTGTGGCTTTCTTTAATGTTTTCTATCTTTTCTTTAAAAAATGAGTTTTCTTTCTATCTTATTTCATGGGGTTTTAAGAAAAAGGTTTCCTGGAGGTTTTCTTTGAATGTTTTCTAATTTTCTTAAAAATGTTTTTTATCTTATTTCTTTAAATGTTCCTTATTTTAGAAAAATTAGGTTTTTTCAATATTCATGAGTTTCTTTAAATGTTTCTTTAAATACTTTCTAACTTATTTCATGATTTTGAAAAACCTTTATAAGAAAATGGCTATAGGAGGAAATCAGTTAGGGGTGTTACCTGATTTCCATAAAATGATTTCTATCTTATTTCATGAGATGTGTACAAAATGCTGTCAACGGTTTTCTCTATGTGTTAGTTTTCTTTAAATTTTGGAGTTGCATTCCAATATCTGCAGATCACCCTAGGACCTGTAATGCTTATTTTGACGACCTATAATGTTCATCAGACCTCATTGGTCACCTCAAGAACTGTACCGGATCGTCCACGAGATCACTACAATAACTATACTGCCCTATAAAGGAAGACTGCATTGTCAGCAAAAATACAAAACTGAGAAAAATGGTAGATACTGCAGTTTTCCCTTGCCTGACTTCTGATTTTGCAGATACTGCAAATGGGACCCCTAAATAAAGCATTGAAGAATCATTCTGAAACTGCAGGAACTTGTGTATTAGTGTCTCACGAGCCCAAAAGGTGGCATATCCCAATGTCGAAAATTTTGCAGATACTGCAGTTTTCCATTCTACAGCAGTAGAGTAATTATTATATTAATTGAAGTGATCACCAAAAGAGCAATAGTAAGGTTCCAGAAGCAAAAAAGGTTACCTTAAAAGCTACATTGACCATTCCAAAGATAGGAAAGCCATAGCGGCGGCTATTCCAATAACTACAACGGTCACTCGAGAAAATAAAACCATTCTGCCCTAAAATGGAATACTGCAGTATCTACAAAATTTTGGAAACTGAGAAATGCCACCTATTGGGCTCGTGAAACGCAACATACATAAGTTACTGCATTTTCAGAATGACTCTTCAATGCTTTATTTAGGGAGTCCCAAGGTAACTTTTGTTGCTTTGGAATCTTATTATTGCTCTTTTGGTGATCACTTTAGTTAATATAATAATTACCATACTGCCCTAAAATGGAAAACTGCAGTATCTGCAAAATCTTGCAAATTGAGATCTGCCACCTATTGGGCTCGTGAAACACGAAATACACAACTGTAGTTTCAAAATGATTCTTCAATGCTTTCCACGAGTATTTGGAGGGTCCCATTTGCAGTATCTGCAAAATCAGCAATAAGGCAAGGGAAAACTGCAGTATCTACCATTTTTCTCAGTTTTGTATTTTTGCAGAGAATGCAGTCTTCCATTTTAGGGGAGCATTCCTGGACTGCTGTTTGGTATGAACACAGTTGTATCGGTCACCTAAAGAGTTTTACTTATAAAATTATTCAAATTAACAGCTTACTTTTCAAGGTATAAAGATAACCAAAGTTCACTGGGTATATTACATACATATATTAATGAAGACAAATTTAGAATAAAATATACTTCGGTGAGAACCACGATCCTGCTCTCTTGATAAACAGCATTTGAAGTCAAACGACAAAAAAAAGTTGAAGGTAAATTGACAAAATACATGATAAATGTCACCCAACAAGCGTATTTAAAATGTAACAGGCTTCATGCAAGGAGCTAAATTTAAATTCTAGTAAGAAGTTAATGGCAAAGTGAAAATTTATGTTGAATAAGTTCGGAGTGATAAAACCGAATACTTACCAAAGCCCACATACAAGTTATACATTAGCACAACATGGTTACCTGTAAGTAGATGTCCAAGAAAAAAAAACATTACATATTTCGATCAGTTAACTAAATATATACTCTCTCTCTCTCTCTCTCTCTCTCTCTCTCTCTCTCTCTCTCTCTCTCTCTCTCTCTCTCTCTCTCTCTCTCTCTCTATATATTAATATAACACATATATATATATATATAATTTGCATAAGACAAACAGAGAGAGAGAGAGAGAGAGAGAGAGAGAGAGAGAGAGAGAGAGAGAGAGAAGGTGAAATCCGTGAAGACATAAATATATTACATCTGTCAAAAGAAGTAAAAGTATCGGTACTAAGAGCAGTGGCGACAAAGTTAATTGGTATAAGAGTGCACTAGCCAAAAATAATACCTGGACCTTCCCCACCGAACCTCCCCCTTCTGCTCCCTTCCTCATTCTCTCTGATTTTGTACTCCACCGCAGAAAGAAAAATCCCTAAACATGAGTTCTCTACTGGTGCAAAAATCAGCTGTTCATTTACAAAGCAAACGCAAGCACATACACATTCACAAGCACACCAGCAAACGCTTTATCGCAACACGGTAAGAAACCGCAGCCATTACATTTTTGCAATTATAAATAAAAGCTCGAAAATACAACTCATAAAGCGACATCTGACCCACAGTGAACGTTCCCAGTCCCCTGAAGTAATTCCCACTCAGTTCCCACTAAATTCCCACCGCCTTCCTCAAGGCGCCGAAGGTGTGTAATGATCTATTACACTGAAGAAGAAGAAGAAGAAGAAGAAAGAAGAATACAGGAGGAGGAGGAGGAAGGAAGAAGGAGGAGAAGAGGGAGGAGGAGGAAGAAGAAGAAGAAGAAGAAGAAAGAGAAGAAGAAGAAGAAGAAGAAGAAGAAGAGGAGAAGGAGGAGAGGAGAGGAGGAAGGAGAAGGAGAAGGAGAAGAAGAAGAAGAAGAAGAAGTAATAGCAGTCTGGGCCATTGCTTCACACACAGCAGACAGACGGATCACAAACGCATTCCCCCTCTCACCTCCCCACCCCGCCGAAAAATGTTTGTTCACTTTGGGCCACTCGAAGAGTATTTAGGGCGAACCGCGCTCGTGTGCTTTCACGCGCGGGTGAAAGAACACCGAACACCCAGCAGCAGTCACCTCCAAAAGCACAATAACAGGTAATGGAAGCAATTACACGGAGGTTATATACCAGTCGCGGGCCAACACATGATGGATTACTTTACTGGCTGTTGATCGCGCTCGTCTTATTTTAACCTGTTAGGAAAGTCCCGAGTAGAAAGTTTCTTAAAGGAAAGACTCTTGAGGGACCTCGGGGCAAAATATGACAAAATCGAAAATTTCCCGACGAATGTCATTTTTTTTTTTTTTTACTTTATTTCATTTTGTAAATGTTGAAATGGAGCTTCTCATTTTACCTCCCTGTTAATGTATAGACGTTCTCTTTTCACACTCGTTCGCGGGAAATGGTTTCTTATGTGGTATATTTCATGTGTCGAATGATAGATAATACGTGAGAAAACTATGAAAAAAGATTCTAATATGAATGAGCAAATTTATCAAAATGCATATTCAAACAAAACTGAAACATTGCAACATCAATTTCTCAAAATGCACATTCAAACAAAACTGAAACATTCTAACATCAAGTTCTCAAAATGCATATTCAAACAAAACTGAAATATTCTAACATCAATTTCTCAAAATGCATATTCAAATAAAACGGAAACATTCTAACATCAATTTATCAAAATGCATATTCAAACAAAACTAAAACATTCTAACATCAATTCATCAAAATGCATATTCAAACAAAACGGAAACATTCTAACATCATTCATTTTATACATTCCTTTCTTTTTAAATTAGGTCTAAAAGTTAAAATATAAATAATGACACAAGCCACCACACACCGCCCCCCCCCCCAAGAAAAAAGCTTGGGCAATCCGACATAAGATAAAAAAAATCTTTAAAATCTGGGGCACGTATAAATATTAACCAGAATAAGAAAAATGAAACAAACATATTAAAACGATCAAGTCAGGATTTCAAAACTTGTTGCAAAAAACTCAAGGTTTCAAAACTTGCTGCAAAAAACTCAAGATTTCAAAAATTGCTGTAAAAAGCTCAAGATTTCAAAACTTTCCACAAAAAACTCAAGATTTCAAAAATTGCTGCAAAAAACTCAATTTCAAAACTTTCCGCAAAAAACTCAAGATTTCAAAACCTGCTGAAAAAAGCTCAAGATTTCAAAACTTTCCGCAAAAAACTCAAGATTTCAAAACCTGCTGCAAAAACCTCAAGATTTCAAAACTTACTGCAAAAAAACTCAAGATTTCAAAACTTGCTGCAAAAAAACTCAAGATTTCAAAACTTTCCGCAAAAATCTCAAGACTTCAAAACCTGCTGCAAAAAACTCACGATTTCAAAACTTGCAAAATAATCATAAGAAAAAAAACTAACACAAAAACCTGATGAAAAACAAATCAACTCAGACCACAAAAATATCAGGTAAAAAAAAAAAAAAACACAAGCAATCGACCCAAAGAATTAAAAATAAAAACGAGCGAATAAATCAAAATACAAAAAAAAAAAAAAGAATGGCCACGTGGTCGAAATTGCGGGTTAGCGAAGGGGGCCACAAAGGTCCCGAGTGAGTGAGTGCGCACCCGCAGGCAAACTCTCTTCTTGATGTAATTTCCAGGCATACGGCAGGATTATGACTGGAAGGCGACTGGAATTGCGCCTCGAAGGCACTCGCTAAATGAATACTCTTTGAACCGATAGCCACCACATCCCGTCCCGCCCCCCAATCTCCCACCCCCTCAACCCAAATTATAACTGGTAAAACGAGCATGCAAGCACGTGCGCATGCGCACACACACACACATATATATACACGCGTTTGGGACAGACTTTCTCCTTTCGTACCGTAAGTGGTCAAAAAGGAATCACGCCCTCATACTAGCACTGTGTATGTATATGTCTGCATATACCGTATACATGCCAGCATACAAATTCACGATTCCGCCATCATCATCTTGTATTTTTGCATTTTGTGAGGCCCTATTTGAAAAACATGTAATTTATATGCATATATTTATATATGTGATAAACACACACAACACATACATACATACATATATATTATTACACCTATACACACACACATATATATATATATATATATATATATATATATATATATATATATATATATATATATATATATATATATATATATAACATATATATACATATATATATATAACATATATACTACAATCATTCTCAGTTGGGATGCTGAAATTCTTCCTTGAATTTCAACTTTTATTTTAAACATACATTCAACGGTTTACCATTAACACTATTATTAATTTCCAACCAGCAGCAACATAATCAAACAATATACCGATCATGCAGTAGAGAAGTTCAATATAAAGTGTCGAAAGTTCACTGAGGCCAAATGTTCTTGCCTAACACTGACGTCTGAAGTGAGTCTCCCTCAGTACTTACATTACAGAAACAAAGCGGTTTTCTGTTTTCTGAAAAGAAAAACTGTTGTGCCAGCTTTGTCTGTCCGTCCGCACTTTTTCTGTCCGCATTCAGATCTTAAGTTCGCCGAGGCTGAGAGCTGCAAATTGGTATGTTGATCGTCACCACTCCAATCATCAAGCATTCCAAATTGCAGCCTCTAGCCTCGGTAGCTTTTATTTTGTTCAAGGTTAAAGTTAGCCATATGCAATCGTGCGCTGGCAACGATATGGCAGGCCAGGCCGCCACCAGGTCATGAGTAAAGTTCCAAGGGCCGTGGCTCATGCAGTATTATACCGAGACCACCTAAAGATAGATCTATTTTCGGTGGCCTTGATTATACTCTGTACAGAAAACTTGAGTGCGCATTTTTTACTTTTTTTTTTAATAACCATACTCCATGCATCATCATCACATATTTTTTTCTCTTCACCTAAAAATGTAACACCACCAGTTCATCATTAACACTCTCAAATCAACTGTTTTGAATATAGGACTGACACGTCTCCAAAATCCCTTCGGTGAAATTCTACGAGAGTTGCTACTTTCCAATTACATATAGTTTACATTCCTTGCATTTTAATTACTTATTTCTGTTGCGATTATAATCATCCTTATCACTCTCTTCACTGATCCAGTGAAT
>NC_089747.1:7700000-7702500 GCF_040412425.1 Macrobrachium rosenbergii
TAAAAGACCGTATACAAAGAATTTCAACATACTTATAAGGAATATCTCTTAAAATTGGATGTAGGTCGTCAGGCACATATATCATCATTTGCAACCTCATTCCTAATGAAAGTAAAAAAAAAAAAGGGACATAAACAACAAATCAGGTTTCCTCAAATTACAATTAAAACTTAATTCTAAATAATAGTTTATAATATTATATATATATAACACATATTATATATATAAATAACCAAATATATATATATATTATTTAAATTAAACCAGAGATTTTTTAAATAAAAAAACAAAGTTAACTTATTCAGCTATCTCCCATTCCTCAAAATCCAAAAACACTTGACTGGAAACAAAGAAAAGTGCAAATACTTTATAAATTCAATATATTCACGAATAATGATACATCCAACAAACAAATGTAACTCACTAACTTACTACAGAGCACTGGGAGGGAGAGAGAGAGAGAGAGAGAGAGAGAGAGAGAGAGAGAGAGAGAGAGAGTCTTTCTCTCTTCTCCCTCGGGGGGCATGTGTCAGCCAGCCATATTGTGCGCTGTTCTTACGCTCCTGTGAGTGTGTACCCTGTTTTTCATACAATGCGTGAGCAAAAATATGAATGTGCGTCTCTACGAAACGCTGGAGAACAATCTCCCTTCTCCCCATACAATGCGAACCCGAGGTATTGTACTCACGACAATACATTCCTCAGACGGGGATACGATCCCAAGGTACGATCCTTCAACCCTGTGACAAGACTTGGAGAGGTCACTGACCTCTGAACCGAATCTGATCCAATTGAGGAGTTGAACTGGGTGAGTGAGCGCAAACAAATTCGGTGGACACACTTCGAGAGGTCTTGGATGTAATGAAAACTTGTACATACTAGAAAAAAAACCTTAAACGTACTGGAAAATTTTAAATATGCTGAAAATGTACACACTCAAAATACCTCGCTCATTTTGAAATATACATACCTACATATACTGAAAAACCTTCGCTCACTTTGAAACTTACATGCTCATATATACTGAAAAATCTTCCCTCACTTTGAAACGTACATACCTACATATATTGAAAAATCTCGCTCACTTTGAAAAACACATACCTACATATATTGAAAAACCATAAACATATTCAAAATCCTTACATATATTGAAACTCTACAAACTAAAAAAAACTTACACATTGAAAACCTATACATATTGGAAAACCTCAAACATACTGATAAACCTTTGACATACCAAACTTTACCCACTAAGAAAAGAAATCATACAGAATGAAAACCTGCACTTACTGAAAAACCTTAAACTTACTGAAAAATCTTATATATACTGAAACGACATACTGAAAAACCTCCTCATACCAAAAACCCTTAAACATACTGAAAATTTTCTAAGATATTGCATCTCTACACACTAAAAAACTTTGCTCACTGAAAACCTACCAATAGTGATGAACAATAAACAGGGTGAGAGCCTTCACACTAAAAAAAAAAAAAAACTTATATAGAATGAAAACTCACACTAAAAAACCTTATACTCAATGAAAACTCACTAAAAAAACCTTGTACACTGAAAACCCACACCAAAAAACCTTAAACACAATGAAAACTCATACTAAAAAAAACTCTTAGCTAATGAAAACTCACTAAAAAACATTATACGCTATGAAAACTCACACTAATAAATCTTATATACACTGGAAACTCATAAAAAAACTTAAACACTGAAAACTCACACTAAAAAACCTTATACACACTGAAAACTCACACTAAAAAAAACCTTACACATACTGTAAGCCTACACACTAAAATAGTTTGAATCACTGAAAACATACGCATACTGAAAAACCTACTTAACACGTACACATTGCAAAAACGTTAAACATGTTAAAAACCTACACAATGAAAAGCCTTAAAACACATTGAAAAACTGCACACCCTGAAAAACCTTAAAAGAAAACTCATACAATACACAATCATTAGATACTGAAAACCTACACATTACGAAAGCTTACATAAAGTGCATGCAAATATGTTTGCACGTGACGTTTCGCACTAATGTGTGCGTGCGTGTGTGCAATAACATCTTTCAAGCAAAAAATAAATAAATAAATAAATAAAATCGCTACCCTTACGTCAGGAGGTGGCTCAGTAAAAACAAGGACTGAAGTCATTGCCCTATTCATTCTCCAACTGTAGACACTCAAGGATGGTGTCCCTCAAGGCTGGTATCCCTCGGCAAAAACCTTCAGTGCCACAAGGTCACCCGACACACAATCTCAACTAGTTCATACAAAAAAAAAAGAAAGGATTCACAATACCGTTGTTCGCAGCGCCAGTTATTCAAACACTTCACTAAACAATTCGCTTTGGCGACTTACGTGGTCACGAGGCGAGAAACTACTGTTGTCATCGAAAGCCAACGAGTTAACTAGCAGTTCGTTCGTATGGCGCAGCTGGGCTGTTCATTAATTATTATTATTATTATTATTATTATTATTAT
>NC_089747.1:7710000-7715000 GCF_040412425.1 Macrobrachium rosenbergii
TTGCGGACGTGCAGACAAAACGGCACAATAGTTTTCTTTTCAGAAGACTAAAATCCAAATTTTTCTTTAGTTGAAATGCAATAAAACTGACTGTTTTCTGACAGAAGCCGACTTTTCCACCATCGCTCTGCACATGATATCCTATCCGAAAGCTCTGCACATATTCTTGCATCTATCCGAAAGCTCTGCACATATTCTTGCATCTATCCGAAAGCTCTGCACATATTCTTGCATCCCCTCTATCCATCTTTCGCATCTATCCGAAAGCTCTGCATATTCTTGTCTATCCGGTCTGCACATATTCATCTATCCGAAAGCTCTGCACATATTCTTGCATCTAACCAGCTCTGCACATATTCTGCATCTATCCAAGAAAGCTCTGCCCTTGCATCTATCAAAAGCTCTGCAATATTCCATCGGCACATATTCTTGCATCTATCAAAGTCTGGCATCTATCAGCTCTGCACATATTCTTGCATCTATATCTGCACATTTCTTTGCATCTAGAGCTCTGCATATTCTTGCATCTATCAAAGCTCTGCATATTCTTGCATCTATCAAAAAGCTAATTTTTGCATCTATCCAGCTCTGCACATATAAATTATCTAAACATATTCTTACTCTATCCAGGCTCTGCACATATTCTTGGCTATCCAAAACTCTGCACATATTCTTGCATATGTTTGATATTCTGATCTGGAGGGCTCTGATGATCAATCCATCTGCACATATCGCATCTATCAAAAAGCCCACATCTTGCATCTATCAAAGCTCTGCATATTCTTGCATCTATGAGCTCTGGCATAACTCTGCAGATATTCTTGCATCTAAAAGCTCTGCACATATTCTTGCATCTATGCAGACAACAATCTATCCACTCTGCACATATTTTCTTTTATCCAAACTCTGCACATATTCTTATCCAAATCTGCACATATTCTTGCATTAGTCTGCACATATTCGATCTATCCAGATATTCTTGCATCTATCCGAAAGCTCTGCACATATTCTTGCATCTATCCGAAAGCTCTGCACATATTCTTGCATCTATCCGAAAGCTCTGCACATATTCTTGCATCTATCCGAAAGCTCTGCACATATTCTTGCACAATAAAGCTGACAGACGAAAAACGAACTGAAATGAAAGCCAAACCTAATTCCCAATTCACTGGGGAAGAACATAATCGAATAGTGATGGATGTACGCCGTAAAAACATAAGAATGGTTAGCTGTTATTTTTAGGTATAATATATTTTCCGCACCAATTAATATTGGATGCGCATCTCTCACGCTATTTTAGCATCCGGCATCAACTGACAAAGATGTATAATGGCATTCATCTTCTCACTGTGCAACGTAGGAAGCGACAAATGCTAAATTATTTATTTATTTATTTATTTATTTATTTATCCATTTGTTTATTTTACGTAAAGGGGTTACATTAGTCCATTAGTCTGACTTCAATACGAAATCACCCGCTCCAACATGAACCAGTTTAATAATCTTAAAATTTTTTTACTCCAGTTCAGTGACATCAACACGGACCAGTTCTGAGTAAAATATCTGACCTGAAAATTCGACTTGGGCCTCCTAACCCCTGACTAAGATAAAGCTGAAACACTCATGGTGGAAATATAATAAAATAGAAAGTATTCTTCTTCCCCTTGCTAACGTTAAAAAAAAAAAAAAGAGAAGACGGTTAAGACCTTTCATTTTCAGTGCCACCACATGCAGTCCAAAAATTATAAAGCTCTGAATCAGAAAACAGAAAATGTATGAAGGGAATTCCACAGACGTCTCTAAATTCCTGCAACATCTGCTCGTCCACACAATTCGCTGCCAGTCTACGACGCAGAGAGCTGGCTAGATAAGAGGAGCTGATATACAAATGGCAAAAAAGTTGGAAAATATGTGGTTTGTTCCAAGGACAATATAAAAACCTGCAATATCCATTCATCAGTTCAAATCATCACAATTTCTGAAACTGTGAGGCACATATAAAAGATAACAAGTAAAAAATGCTCAAAAGTTTCTTCGGCGCAATAGTTTTCTGTACATGGTAGTATACTGCTGTTTGAAACTCTCAGCCACAGCCCATGAAACTCAGCCACGGTACGGGGGTGGCATGTGTTGGTACCTACAGCAGTACCAGAAGTACGATTATGGCTAACTTTAACTTTAAATAAAATAAAAACTACTGAGGCTAGAGGATTGCAATATGGTATGTTTGATGATCAACATACCAATTTGCAGCCCTCTAGCCTAAATAGTTTTTAAGATCTGAGGGCGGACAGAAAAAGTGCGGACGGACAGACAAAGCCGCCACAATAGTTTTCTTTTACAGAAAACTGAAAAGTGCATTTAAAGCACTCAAGCAAACATCAATGTGTGGAGAATCTCTAGGGCGGGCAAAACTACTATCCAAGATTACTGGCAATTCCTCTGCATAATCCCTTCGCAATTGCAAAAAAAAATCTGTCGCATACCAGTGAATCAACGCTTTGCAAAAAAAAATAGACGGAGGGAAAAAGATGCCATCAGACGTATCAATACCGCCCTTAATTACAATTGGTTAAGCCGAAGAGCATTAGAGGTTTATTTATAGCGCCGTCCGCTCCGGTGGGAGAATCGCCCATCTTTCTTCCGCGATTGCGACACTAAAACCCCCCTGCCACTTATTCGTCTATTCGTCCAGTTATTCATCCGGCGAATTCATCCGCTGAATGGGGTGTGTAAGAGAGTAAGCAACGAGACGGGCTTACGATCTCCCCCATTCACGTCGACGGCGACGGGTTTTCAGCGGAATCCCGACGAGCCCGATCCGAAGGCTTTCCGGACAACAACGAGGCCTCCACGTAAGGCCTATTAACGGAACGGGCGATCGATGCCGGAAATGAAAAGGTCCATTGTGGTGCCGGACACCACAAGGAATTTTCGCGTGATCTTCCAAGGTCCGCGGAAATCAAAATTGAGTTGTTTATAAAAACACTGTTTATGAATTTTTATCACATCACCGTGACAAGTATTTGTCAGTAAAATAAACCTTAAGAAGAAACAGCATAAGCCCAAATGACACACAAACAATGTTATACACGAACATTAAGCTACAAACATCACCGTGACAATATCTCTTTATACACAAACACTAAGCTACCAACATTACCAACATCGCCGTGACAATATCTTTTTATACACAAACACTAAGCTACCAACATCACCGTGACAATATCTTTTTATACACAAGCATTAAGCTACAAATGCCCATTTAATATCCGATTCACTCTGCCTCGGAAATAATACCGGACGGGAATGATAATTGACAAGTGATATTCACCTGATGGACTCGAACCACCAACGACAACTATCAATGACTTCAGTGACGAGAGCTCTACTTGGATATTGCGTGACATCTGTAGCTTAATGTTTGTGTATAACACTGTCTATGTGTCATCTGAACGTATGCTGTTTCTTCTTAAGGTTTATTTTACTGACAAATACTTTCTGACAAAAATTATCGACTGATTGCACTTTGGTCAGTTCATAAGTAAATTGCAGTAGAATTAAATGAGGCAAAATAAGAAATTGCAGCTTGTTTTTTATGTACAGTATATATATTTATGTAAGTATTTTTAAATTCCGAAATGGAAATGATTTGTCCTTTATTTTGACACCAATCGTTTGAAAGCTAACGCTTCAAAGATGTCGGTTCAAAACACCTTTGTAGTATCTTACATGAAACCAGCAAAGACAATTTTCCATTTATAATACACTTTGTAAGTTATTGAGTTATTGAGAGAGAGAGAGAGAGAGAGAGAGGTCACTACAGGCCATAAAAACCAACACGTTCATTAAGTGTGAATGTACAATGTACCGCAAACAAGAAGGCAATATATTCACAGAGAGAGAGAGCAGAGAGAAGAGAGAGCCAACAGGTCACCACAGGGCATAAAAGTACAAAACTTCAGTTAAGTATGAATGTACAATGTACCCCAAACAAGAAGGCAACAAATTCACAGAGAGAGAGAGAGAGAGAGAGAGAGAGGTTACAGGGAGCTGGGAGTGGGAGTACGAAAACACCTGTAAGGTGTCGTGTAACACCTGAACAGGTGATATATCCCAAACCAATGCCAGATATAGTAGCCGGCAGATCGTGACCTTTTAAAAATTCGGCTGCAAGAGTTCATATGCAAATGACTACTTTTGAAAAAAAAAACACTTTATAAAGCGAGGAATGCCTCTGAATATTAAAAAGGAAGTTTATTTATACTCAGCGGCTGTGTGGGGAACGCACAAGTTGTTGCAAGGACATTATAGTAATTAGATAGTCTATTAGGAAAAAAAATTTTTTTCATTAGGAAAATAGTCTATTAGGTAAATTTTCATTAGGAAAATAGTCTACTAGGTAATATTTTCATTAGGAAAATAGTCTATTAGGTAAAAATTTGTTTTTTTTATAAGGAAAATAGTCTATTAGGTAAAAAAAGTGTCTTTTTTTATCAGGAAAATAGTCTTTTAGGTAAAAAAATAGTGTCTTTTTTATCAGGAAAATAGTCTTTTAGGTACAAAAAATGCTTATTTTTTCATTAGGAAAATAGCCTATTAGGTAAAAAAAAACGCGTCTTTTTTCGTTAGGAAAATAGTCATTAGGTAAAAAAAAAAAGTGTCTTTTTTATCAGGAAAATAGTCTATTGGGTAAAAAAAGTCTTTTTTCATCAGGAAAATAGTCTATTAGGTACAAAAAATGCGTCTTTTTTCATCAGGAAAATAGTCTATTAGGTAAAAAAAATGCGTTTTGTTTCATTAGGAAAATAGTCTATTAGGTAAAAATGCTTCTTTTTCATCTTGAAACTAGTCTATTAGATAAAAAAATAAGTGCTTTTTTATTTGGAAAATAGTCTATTAGATAAAAAAAAATTTCATCAGGAAAACAGTCTATCAGGTAAAAAAATAAGTGTCTTTTTTCATCCGGAAAATAGTCTATTAGGTATAAAAAATGTCTT
>NC_089747.1:7725000-7752500 GCF_040412425.1 Macrobrachium rosenbergii
CCTTCGGGCCAGCCGTAGGAGAGCTGTTAATCAGCTCAGTGGTCTGGTTAAACTAAGATATGTTTAATTTACGTTTTCTTTCACGAATACTAAGATGTGACTAGCCCACGTTACCATAACCTTCCATGCCGTTTATGTTTCTTTCGCAAATAGCAGGAAGCCGCCTTTTCGTGAAAAATACACATCAAAAAAGCAAATGATTAAAATAATTTGGATGCCGCGCCAGACTTCTATCCATGGCAAAACCTAATTTAATTGGTCCTTGACAAAGTGAAACTTTTCAAAGTATTTTGTGAAGATAATTTACTTAACTTCTGCCTGACCATAAAAACAGACATATGAAGTAAAGAAATCTCATAACCCCTTTAGTATAGGCAATAATGATTATGATAACAGGGTGCGATTTCAATATAAACATCAACAAGAAAACATTAACTATAATGGCAATCTCGTATCGCACATCTCTGCCAGTGTGATTAGCGCAGGAACCCAATACCAGTATATAACGCCTTTTTTTTTTCATAAAGCACGAAGCTGATCTCTTTCTGGAATAAGCAGGAATTGGCAACATCAACAAACAAAACAAAATGAAAAATGGAGGCAGATGCAGAGTTAGACCCCGACAAGAATCTTATTAACCATTTCCAAGAACAGAGGGAATCGTCTCACAGAATTTTTTAACCTCACAGACAGACAGACAGACAATATCAAAAACATAACCTTCAAGACGAAGTAACAACATTCTACACTTGGAAGCGTTTACGTCTCGAGGTAAAAAAAAAAATCAAATCCTAAAGCATAAGAAGGGTAATTGTATTGTTGAACGAAACAAAAACAAGTAAAAATTGCGCCGAAGTTTCTTCGGCGCAATCGAGTTTTCTGTACAGCCGCCACAGCATATAATCAAGGCCACCGAAAACAGCTATCTTTCGGTGGTCTCGGTATAATGCTGTATGAGCCGCGGCCCATGAAACTTATGAAACTTTAACCACGGCCCGGTGGTGGCCTATCTTATATAGTTGCCAGAAGCACGATTATGGCTAACTTTAACCTTAAATAAAATATAAACTACTGAGGCTAGACGGCTGCAATTTGGTACCTTTGATGATTGGAGGGTGGATGATCAACATACCAATTTGCAGTCCTCTAGCCTCAGTAGTTTTTAAGTTTTGAGGACAGACAAAAGTCAGCACAATAGTTTTCTTTTACAAAAAAAAAAAAAACTAAAAGCAGAGAAGGAAACAGGAATAAGTGATTGAAAAGAAACATGCCAGCAAGATATAAGAGCAAGGTAATAAAACAAGGAATATTTCAAGGCAAGGAACATCTTTCAATCTACGACGCATTAGAAACATGTGTGAGAGGAATATTTTCAATGGCAACATTTTCAATGCCAAGGTTAGATGCACAAGAGATTAGGCAGACAGGAGTATTCAGTGAACACCGAAGAAACCAGATGAGAGAGAGAGAGAGAGAGAGAGAGAGAGAGAGAGAGAGAGAGAGAGAGAGAGAGAGAGAGAGGCCTTCAAACTCGTTGAGCAAAAACCATTAACCGTGATCTCTGTTGATCACTCCTTTACTTACACAGAGAGAGAGAGAGAGAGAGAGAGAGAGAGAGAGAGAGAGAGAGAGAGAGAGACTTAGTATAGTAGATAGTAGATCACTCCTTTGAGAGAGTAGTAGATAGAGAGATCACGCCTAGAGAGACTTGTCCAAATACTCAGTAAGCACCATCGCTCAAACCATGCCACTAGAGAGACAAGAGATGGTCAACTTTTAGACAATTCCTTTTCTTGTACAGAGAGAGAGAGAGAGAGAGAGAGAGAGAGAGAGAGAGAGAACACATCCATCCAAACACTTCCTGACAAGAGACCGCAACTAAAAAAAAAAACTCAGAAAGAGAAACGTGAAATACTGAGGCGGCGGCATCCGACAGGCAAGGACCTTCGAGCTGACAAGCAACCAAGCAAGCAAGCAGGCAAGCGAGCAAGCAGGCAGCAGGCGAGCACCTTATGAAACGTAACACCACCGCGACCGTCTTCTTCCTTCTTTTCCTTCCTCTCGTCTCCTCAAGATTTCCAGCATCCCCGGGACACTTCCGCGTGGAGGCTTGACAAAACCTCTCCGCAAAAGCAACATGGCGTTTTGGCGGTGATATACCTCGGGTCGACTGGCTGATGGCGGCGGGTAATGTGACCGACTCTGCAACGAGATCTTTCACCAACTCCTCGCGCTGGAAGATCTGGACGAATTGCGCATAAATGCACATGGGTGTACAGTACATAAACACATACACGTGTATGTATATATATATATATATATATATATATATATATATATATATATATATATATATATATATATATATATATATATACAGTATGTATATATATGTTGTGTGTGTATATATATATATATATATATATATATATATATATATATATATATATATATTCCATATTAGTGGTTACTTTTTATGATAACAATTACAATTGTGTTGACTTATAATTACACGCGCAGCTCTCTCTCTCTCTCTCTATCTCTCTCTCTCTCTCTCTCTCTCTCTCTATCTATATATATATATATATATATATATATATATATATATACATATGTATATAGATCATATGTACATATATATGTGTGTATATATAATTTATACATATATGTATATATGTGTGTATATATATATATATATATATATATATATATATATATATATATATAGAGAGAGAAGAGAGAGAGAGAGAGAGAGAGAGAGAGAGAGCTGCAGGTGTAATAATTATAAATCAACACAATAATTATAAATATTACCATCAGTAACTAAACACTAATAAGGAATATGAACACACTTTGATTAACCTGCCAAATTGGCCTCCTCAGTAAAGAGTGCCCACATACGAAAACCACAGGAAACAGGGGAAAATAAATATCAAAACGACCGATAAGTAAATTAATGGAGAACCTTCGATTCCTCAGTGACAAAGATTCAAAAGAGGAAAAGAATTTCTTCCCAAAGGAATAAATCCTTATGGTATGACACTGGTGACACTTCACTTGGTTTTCGCCTAACCTTCGTAAATCGTGAGCTATTAATAAAATCAGACGATATAAGAAAAATGTAAAAAAAGCGCCGAAGTTTCTTCGGCGCAATCGAGTTTTCTGTACAGCCGCCACAGCGTATAATCAAGGCCACCGAAAACAGATCTTTCTTTCGGTGGTCTCGGTATAATGCTGTAAGAGCCGCGGACCACGAAACTTTAACCACGGCCCGGTGGTGCCCTATATCGTTGCCAGATGCACGATCATGGCTAACTCCTAACTTTAACCTTAAATAAAATATAAACTACTGAGGCTAGACGGCTGCAATTTGGTGTGTTTGATGACTGGAGGGTGGATGATCAACATACCAATTTGCAGCCCTCTAGCCTCAGTAGTTTTTAAGATCTGAGGGCGGACAGAAAAAAGTCGGCACAATAGTTTTCCTTTACAGAAAACTAAAAAGGAAATACATAAGGAACCGTGAACAGAGACATCTTTATGTATCACTGACAATGTAATCTTTTAATTTACCAAGCGAAGATGCAATGCATTACTACCCTAAAACAATTCAATTTGTATCTTACTAATTTCTTCATATTGTTATCTATTTATCTACTTTTTAATTTATCCTTTTTTTCCTTTCCTGATAGCCGATCTCTTCTTCTTCATTTCCTTTTATCTTCTGTAACTTCTTTCCAAATGAACACCATATTCTTTGGAAGCTACAATTTCAAGTCAGTGGGTCCTGTACGCTTTTCCCAAATGAACATGGGTTTATCTCCTGAATAATAATAATAATAATAATAATAATAATAATAATAATAATAATAATAATAAATGCCTCTCTCACATCGGCATTCAACCCAGGGCCTCTCAGGTGAAAGGTGAGAGCGCTACCGAGTTACAGAGGTCGTAAAAAAAATGAAGCGAAAATGGAAACATTAGTACTTGTTCAGTACCTGAGGAGTTTCAACCGGCCAGGCTGCAAAACTAGTGGGCTGTGTAACAGCATTTGATTTGAATGACCGGCTGTGTGTGTGTGTGTGTGTGTGATGGATATACAGACACAATTATCTATTAATAGAAATAGCGCACTCATCATCAATTTAGGTGGCTGAGAATTGATTTGTGATAATACGAACTTCAGGAAAGTAATAATGATAACTATTTGAAATTCGGGACGGTACGTATTGTCCCTAAGGTCGGGATTGCCGTGTCGTAACGTCTTTATGTTACCGTCGTTTTCAAAGGTATTGGTTCAGTCATGCTGTTAATAATATGTAAATTTACACAAATAAAGGACCTATATCAATTTTATTCTGGTAACGTTACCACCACTTCCAGAGTCATTCCCATGCTCTTAAAAGACAAGTCATCAAATTACGTACAAAACCAGAAATAAACAGAGCAAACAATAACATTAACATAATCTTAAACATGTATAAAAATATACAAAAATACTGTAATTAAATATTTTTCCGGTTAGTGACTTTTAAAACTGCTTTTATTTTGTTGCTTTGTATACATTCATGTACTTTCAAATAATGTCTACAACCTTATGCTAATATCGTTGTTTACTGTTTATGCATGGTTCTGTTTTCAGTTTCATGACTTTTTATTTACACAGCTTGAGAATTACTCAAGAAAGATTCAGAACATTATGCTATAAAAATTATAAGAGTTCGTTATGTTGTGTTTACCACCATATTAAGATTCCCACGTGAGACTTCTATATCAGATGAGATAATAATAATAAAAAAACATGAGAAGAAAACACTATTTTTCAACCCCAGTCGATATCCTCGACAAATGATGTTATCTACGTAATAAATCGAACTGAAGAAAAAAGAAACTTTATTCAGCCGAACAGTATAAAAAGTACTTACTTTTGCTCGACGCATGTCGATATTCTACACCTCAGTAAATAATTGTGCAAGCTAATGTTTCATATTATTCAGTTGTCTCTAAAAGAAAACATTAATCACAAAAAAATTCTTTTACTCGGAACAATGGCTATTCTACATACAGCCCACTAAAAAAAATCACAAAAACCAACGTTTTATAATATTCTTTTGTTTGCAAAGAAAAAACATTAATCTAGACTTGTCTCATTAGGAAAACATTATTCACGCAAAAATCCTTCACTTTGAACAATGGATATTCTACATACTAACTACAGTTTGTTTATAAAGGAAAAACTTTAGTCTCATCAAAATCTTCCACTTTGAATAACGAATCCTTTGACCAAAATCTATATCTAGACAAAACTTCTTACAGTGAATAATTAATACACAATCTGAGGCCTCAGTCACGAACATTTTGCCTACTGAGAGGGTTTAGGAGACATGGGCAAGGGATGCTACCATGAGAATGTTGGGTAACTTGCCTTTTGAGGTTTGAGGTTGTTGGGTACCTTGCCTTTTGAGGTTCTTGGGTAACTTGCCTTTTGAGGCTCTTGGGTACGTTGCCTTTTGAGGTTCTTGGGTAACTTGCTTATTGAGGTTTTTGGGTAATTTGCCTTTTGAGGTTCTCGGGTGACTTGCCTATTGAGGTTCTTGGGTAACTTGCCTTTTGAGGTTCTTGGGTAACTTGCCTTTTGAGGTTCTTGAGTAACTTGCCTATTGAGTTTCTTGCGTAACTTCCCTTTTGAGGTTCTTGGGTAACTTGCTTTCCGAGGTTCTTGGGTAACTTGCTTTCTGAGGCTCTTGGGTTACTTGCCTTTTGAGGTTCTTGGGTAACTTGCCTTATGATATCCTTGGGTAACTTGCCTTTTGAGGTTCTTGGGTAACTTGCTTTCTGAGGTCCTTGGGAAATTTACCTGTTGAGGTTCTTGGGTAGCTTGCCTTTTGAGGTTCTTGGGCAACTTGCTTTATCAGGTTGTTGGGTAACTCCTTTTGAAGTTCTTTGGTACCTTGCCTTATGAAGTTCTTGGCTAACTTGCCTTTTGAGGCTCTTGGGTAACTTGCTTCATGAGGTTGTTAGGTAACTTGCCTATTGAAGTTCTTAGGTGACTTGCCTTTGGAGGTACGAGGTCCTTGGGTAACTTGCTTTAAGGGGGTCTTGGGTAACTTGCCTTTGGAGGTTCTTGGGTAACTTGCTTTAAGGGGTTCTTGCGGTAACTTGCCTTATGATGTTCGTGGGTGACTTGCATTTTGAGGCACTTGGGTGACTTGCCTTATGAGGTTCTTGGGTAACTTGCCTATTTGTTACTGAATCCTTCTTAGCTTTCAGTCTGAATAGAATCGTCGCTGGAATTCCCAATCAAAGCAAACTAAACTGTCATGTAACCCTTCGACCAAGCCACCAGAGTTTGGTGCGGTCGTTCGTTCACTAGAGGAACATTATTTTGCTCTTATTAGAGGAGGTATACCGTAGACACGTTTCTTGCAACTTCTAGCATCTTGGCACTTCTTGATGTTGGTTGTGAAAATTGCAGAAGAGTAGATAACTTTGTTCGCGTTTGGGAGACGATTTAGTTGATATTTATGTTGATATATATACATATTTATTATCGAATATAAAATTAAGGCCAAAGGCCAAGTGCTGGGACCTGTGAGGGCATTCAGACTTGAAATGGAATCCGAGTTAAAAAGTTTTAGTTGCAACGTGAGGAAAACCTTACAGCTGCATTATGCAACAATAGTTAGGAGAGGGTTAAGGAAAGTAAGACGGAAGAAAGAGAATATGAACGGAGGTACAGTAACGGGAAATAAAATGGGGTTGCAGCTTGGGGCCGAAGGGACGCAGCAATGAACCTGAAAGTAATGCCTACAGTGCACTGCGTGAGGTACACTGATGGCACTAACCCCTTACGGGAAAATTTATGTGACATATTTATGGTAAAACTGGAGTTCACTTTCTTCATGCTTGTTAGTAAAACTGGAGTTATCTGGTTCACGTTGTGTAACTGTAAATGAGTTTTACAAGATGCAAAAAAAAAAAGTGTCTAGTATGACATCAAGATAAAACTGGAGTTCCCTTTGTTCATATTTTTTTACTTAAACTGTGATCATTCTTGTTCACGCTTGTGTAACGGTACAATCTCCTAAACGAGTGTTACATGATGCAAAGCAAAAATAATATTAATAATGGCAGGTTGGGGCAAAATTTATTGGCAAAATAAAACAAATGTTCTTTGTGAGAAGCATCGACTCACGTCTCCTGCTTCTCATTCACATACTTTCATCACTCGTCTTTCTTTTGACATGATCCTCAACTGGAATTACATGTTCTGGCTACGTTATATATAAAAATATTGTACTAATGCTTATACTAGACATTTATATATACAAACATTATACTATTATTAATGCTATACCTACGAACACTGCTAATAGTAATAATAAAGAGTTCAAGTACACAAAATTCTCTTGCTATGATTGGCTTTCCATTACCCCCTCTCTCTCTCTCTCTCTCTCTCTCTCTCTCTCTCTCTCTCTCTCTCTCTCTCTCTCTCTCTCTCTCAGATTGCAGAATGGTAGTAAGATAAACAATGTTGCAAGACATGCCTTCATATTCTTTATTAGACTTCATCTTCCATAGAGGCCCTTTGTTTGTGTATGAGAGAGAGAGAGAGAGAGAAGAGAGAGAGAGAGAGAGAGAGAGAGGTTATTAACAGCAGTAAGGGATGAATGTGGATCAATGAATTTATCCTCAGCTAACTAAACATACTGCATATATATATATATATATATATATATATATATATATATATATATATATATATATATATATATATATATATATATATATATAATGCATAAATAGCCAAAGATCCCCAGAAAGGAAGGAATGCATTTTTTACATATGTCTGTAGGTGCAATTATTTGCACAGCTTTTGATTAATGACGATCTTTTGCGCCTCTCTCTCTCTCTCTCTCTCTCTCTCTCTCTCTCTCTCTCTCTCTCTCTCTCTCTCTCTCTCTCTCTAAGTCCCCTGAATAGATAACAAGTTAAATGGATTATTTCACAAACACATTAATGTTGCAAACTTCAACCCGGATTTCGTCGATCGCGAGGACCGCTTGGCTGGCCATCCCGGATTCGAACTGGACCAAAAGAGGCCGCTTCTGAAATAAGTGACGGGACAGAGAAGTCTAATGATACTGTTCGTTCCTTGCTACTGAAGCAAACTGTACATATAATTTCTTTATATTTGTTTAGAGTAAATAATACTGTTGGCCTGAAAACTACCCAAATGATATCTTTTTATTTTGCTAGCAAATAATACCGTTTGCTTCTTGTCAAACAAAAAAAAAATTAAGATAATATTCCCTTGTTGCTAAAACACAGCATTAATAGTAAATAAATGAAGATTTTGTTCACCTTTTATCAGAAATTTAAAAAATATATAATAATTTATTTTGTAAATTTGATGCTACAATGATACACAAGAATAATGACACGGTTAAAAGTCTGGTCAAAATACGGAATGCTACGGCCAGTTATCTCGATACATCAATATCAATTATCACTTTGCTTTTCCAAAATTCATCATGGCTTTCGATAAAGCATCATCTGTGAATTATCATCACGGTAATAAAATTATTAAAATAACTGAATTACCCTCATTAACAACATGCCATTAACGCAGTAGTGAGGCGTATGATGATCGGAATGCCATCATTAATTAGAAGTCATTATCAGTTAGTAAGATAAACGAAGTTCGGATTTTATTTTTATACAACAATCACTTTCAATTCATTACCAATAACAGTGCGACGAATGAAGTATGGATTGTTATAGGTAATTAACAATCTCATACATTCATCTTTGCCATCTCTAGGCGGAAATTTCATTCCCATATAACAATCATATTGAAATCTTTCCTGATAGTGGTGAGTCGAATAAACCGTGGATTGTTGCTGGTAACTAACAATCTCTTGACTGGTAATTAACAAATTCCTCACTGCCTCCGGGACAGTCTAGGGCATTTGGGAACGAGTTAAGGAAGTGAAGAATCACTGCCAGATCTGTATAAAGGACGAGAGGGACGCCAAATAAACCAACCTCTCAGGAAGGGGGCGGGGGGAGGATTCAGTACCTGCAACGGAGCTTGCAATAAACAAACCCACAACATCCCATGACGAGTCAAAAGAGAAAACTAGAACAAAAACAGTAAAAACTGAGAGAGAGAGAGAGAGAGAGAGAGAGAGAGAGAGAGAGAGAGATGAACAGAGAGTTATCCGAGACAGAACACCCCTTTTCTTACAGCATCCCTCCTAAGCTCTTATAAATCTCTCTCTCTCTCTCTCTCTCTCTCTCTCTCTCTCTCTCTCTCTCTCTCTCGCTTCTAATCAACAATGTAGTTCGTTCTTTCTCCTCCCTCCTTCAAGACCACTTTCAGTCATCATTCATAATGTTTCGTTTAATTTCCTCCTCCCACTTCCCCCCCCCCCGCCTCCTTTCCTCTTGGCTTCTCGTCATCTCACTTTTTCCGTAGTTCTCTTCTCATTTTCATCACCTCTCTTTTCATTTCCTTTTTTTACGTCTTCCGTCATAAGCGATATTTCTTTAATATTTCCTCTCCTCTTTTAAAAATTTCTTCCAATTTCTTCATAAGTGTGATTTTTTTTTAATGTTGATTCTAACCCTTTTTTTTTATCTTGTTATTACGTTTGTTTTTTCAATACGTTTCCTATAATTTCTTCATCCTATTTCTTTCGTACTTTTCATATTTCATTTCCTAAGTTTTCTCCTTTTCATATTTTTCTTTCAACTTTGCATATTTCGTTTCCTTCACCATCTCCTTCCTTTCATTTTAGTTTTAGGCTTTTTTATCCTTTTCTCTTTTCTTTTCCAACTTCGTTATTCCTTCTCCGACTCTTCCTTAATCATTGCTTGCCCTTCAATCACTAACCCCCCCCCTCCTACCCACACTCCAAACCCCCAAATCTCAACATCCTTTCCCCATCCTTCCTCTCTCTCTCTCTCTCTCTCTCTCTCTCTCTCTCTCTCTCTCTCTCTACCCGGACCTACTTGACTCCAGAGTCCTCCTCCTCCTCCTCCTCGAGCTCCACCTCTCCACCTCCACCTCCACCTAACTCCTCCAACTTCGTTCTCGCCTTTCCCTCAGACATCATGATAAAGGAGGAGTTAGGTATATAAGATGGGCGGCCGTTGTGAAGGTGGTGGTGGCTGGTGGGTGGGTGGGGGGGGGAAGGGGGGAAAGGGAGAGGGTGGCTGATGTGGATCTGGCCACTTATAAGTGCATACCCTTTCATCATGAGCTCTCTCTCTCTCTCTCTCTCTCTCTCTCTCTCTCTCTGAAACACAAACATACACACACTATATACATATATGTATATATATACATTATATATATATATATATATATATATATATATATATATATATATATATATATATATATATATATATATATATAAGAGCCCATAAAAACGCCAAAAATGTGGAAAATAAAGCTATATTTCAGAGACCGAACTGTCTCCCTCCTCAGGCAAAGAGTGATGGAATTCTGTTTTAACAGAAAATATTTCACGTTCATATACATATATACCTAAAATTCCTCTCTCTCTCTCTCTCTCTCTCTCTCTCTCTCTCTCTCTCTCTCTCTCTCTCTCTCTCCTTCAAAGCACAAAGAGAACACCTAGCGCTTACCAAAGCCATCTCCTAAGCCATTAAAAGCTCACACCCAACACCAAACACCTTCTCGGCCGAAGGGTATTACCGAAGGAGGCACAAACGAACTTCCAAGACCCTCGAACGGACTCGAACCGAACTAAGCCCGCACAGGACATTCGGGCATACTAAGCAGCCTCAAGGGACAGAAAGGGACAGTATGCGTGAGGAATACTTAGTAAATACGTCTGGGTACGGCTGTTACCCACAAGGTCAATATCTGAGACTCGGCGACAAACAGACAGATATCAAATTAAACATAATGAAATCGCAATAAAATAATCTCTCGTTGGAGGAAGTAGCGGTGAATTTCGGCACCGTTTGCTTTTGGTCACTGCTTGGGCGGGTGACCAACAGAGTTTGCCTGTTAGGGTATGGACATGGGAATAAGAACCTCATCCCAAAAGCTTTGGCGAGTTCCCTTCAAAGGCCTCAAATTGTAATTGATATCCCTCAATGAATATTGTTACAAAAATTTTTCAAGTTCGTTCATTCGTTCTCAAGAAATTTTGAAAACGTATACATATATATATACGTTTTATTTTCCGACTCACCTCGTCTACTTCCAATTATGGGATTTTCTAGGAAAATGATACTTTATTTTCATCTGCCTCTATCATTTTATTTTTATTATTATGATCAATTATTCTTATTTCTTATGCATTATCAATTATTCTTTTTTCTCGTGCATTAGCAATTATTCTTTTGCCTCGTGTATTAGCAATTATTCTTATTTCTCGTGCACTACCAATTATTCATATTTTTCGTGTATTAACAATTATTTTTATCTCTCGTGCGCTAGAAATTATTCTTGTTTCCCTTGTATTGACAATTATTCTTATTTCTCGTGTATTAGCAATCATTCTTATTTTTGGTGCACTAGCAATTATTCTTATTTCTCCTGTATTGACAATTATTCTTATTTCTCGCGTATTAGCAACCATTCTTATTTTTGGTGCACTAGATATTATTCTTATTTGTCGTGTATCAACAATTATTCTTATTTCTCGTGAATGATATTTACATTGTAAGTCTGACAACTATTGGACCTAGACAGGCGGAATTTCACAGCTTCAATAAACATCTTTTCCTCATTCTGTGCTCCAACACACTTGAAAGATAAGGAGTGGCTGAACGAAATCCGGAAAATAAGAGTGGGATCAGAGAATGAAGACGCCATTCAAGCATACTAATTTACTGTAAATGGACGGATAAGGGCAGGTGATAATATACAAGCTAATGGAAATAAGGCCATTAAAATCACAATTAACATTCAAAGTACAAACCTAAAAGAGGGATGATAAAACGAGGCTGAAGTAAAATCACAGGTAAAGCGAGAAATTGTAAAACGAACAAGTAAACAATACAGAACATGAATAGGAAGAGGCAGACTAAACTGAAACATAAGAGGAAGGAAGGAGAAAAAGCTTTCTGAGTGAGGAGGAGGAGGAGGAGGAGGAGGAGGAGGAGGAGGAGGAGGAGGAGGAGGAGGAACAAGGGGGTGGAGGTGAAGACCGCCACCTAAGAGGTAGTTCTCAAGTGTCTATTAGTCCAACCGAACCATGTTAGGTCAGGCTCAGCATCTCGCTAGTTCGTCTCGGGTAACGGAGCCGCCATCGATTTTATTATGAATCTCTCTCTCCTTCCCTCTTACTTTCTCCCTACGCACGTAAAGACACACACACACACACACCTACACACACACACACTATATATATATATATATATATATATATATATATATATATATATATATATATATATATATATATATATATATATATATATATATGATCACAGCTTCATCTACAGTCAGTATTTTCATCCATCTCTCTCTCTCTCTCTCTCTCTCTCTCTCTCTCTCTCTCTCTCTCTCTCACATAATACCACCTGTCCCGCCATTTACGTTCAGCTGATTACTGAATTACATGCAAGCAGTTCCTCGCGAGAACATGCCCTGTCATTTGTGCTCGACGAAGTCTTTCAAAATCAACACATTAATTCGGATTTCATAATGAATTTAAGGGCCACAAAAATTTCTTCATTCCCCGGTTTCTGAACGAAGAATAATTATCTTATTGCAACTTGGGAAAACATATTCTTATTTCATTCACAACGGATAAACCACTAACACAAAACAATAAATGAGAAACACGGAGAAGAGAGTTACAAATAGATAAAGATATGCATGATACATTTATAAATATATTTCTCGTATTAGGCTTCAACAAGACAGGGATGGTTTTGATTCCAGATTCTGTAATTTACAAAGTACAAGTTCTCAGAGACATGCGGTCTTCTTCTTCGGTATCTGAAGAAGAAGAAGACTGTATGCCTTCGAAAACTTGTACTTTGTGAATTACAGAATCTGGCATTTTTAAGCCAATCCATTTTGGTGAAGCCTAATACGAGTAATACTTATATGTATGTATGTATATATATATATATATATATATATATATATATATATATATATATATATATATATATATATATATACATACACACTGAAGTTCATGGCTATTTTGTGATATAAATATACACTTATAAACAACAAAATGAGTAGGCTGACTAAAGCAATGGTGCAAGGTGCACAAAAAAAAGAAATAGCAGAGTTAATTATAACCCAGAGCTAACTGGAATCAGTATCTCATTAAAGAAAAACAATAATAATAATATAATAATAATAACAATAATAATAGCCCAAGTGGTATTTGAGAAATACTTGGGACAATCCAAAAATTTCTGAAGTGCGAAACGACTAAAGACATTAGAGTAAAGAGAGAGAGAGAGAAAGAGAGAGAGAGACAGAGAGAAAGTGAATTCCCTATATATATATATATATATATATATATATATATATATATATATATATATATATATATATACATATATATATATATATATATATATATATATGTATATACAGTATATATACATACATATATATATGGATGTGTGTGTGCATCTATGTGTGTGTGTCTCTATGTCCGTACGTACACGCGCATGACAAGCGTTCGCAGATGCTTGCGTGTGTTCAAACAAGAGCCAACCCTTCCAAGAGATTATAAAGGACGCTCATGATCTCAATACATCTCCTTCAGATCCACTTTGGGCAGGAAATGCCGCATATACCTTTTGTGCACGAAGCTTTCTTGGGTATTAACTGAGAGAGAGAGAGAGAGAGAGAGAGAGAGAGAGAGAGAGAGAGAGAGAGAGAGAGAGAGAGAGAGAGAGAATAATGATAAATGATCTAACAGAATTAAGCCTCTGTGCATATATGCAAAAATGGACATGAATTTTAAGGCGATTTGTAATCTAACTAAATATATATATATATATATATATATATATATATATATATATATATATATATATATATATATATATATATATATATATATATATATATATATATATATACATGTATGTATATATATATATATATATATATATATATATATATATATATAGAGAGAGAGAGAGAGAGAGAGAGAGAGAGAGAGAGAGAGAGAGAGAGAGAGAGAGCATTACGAACAGAAAAAAATTTCTACTCATATCACAATATCTCGTACGTTAAAAAGTTGAACAACGTTATCTAAAAAAAAAAATGCAAAATACCACCGCGCAATAATTCTCTCACAACGGAACTCGAAAAGTCAAAAATTTAACTCAAAACTGAAATAAAAAAAAAAAAACTCAAAAGGCGTTGACCTAAATACCTTTTACGAAGCACTTTTACACCCACGGGGAGAACAAGCTGTTTTACCTGCAAAAGGAAAAAAAAAATAATGAATAAATAAAAAGAGTAAAGCATTCTTTATACTAAGGGTAAAAGCATTTCACACACACCATTTTGAAATGTCTCATGGGATATAATGTCATGCTGAGCGCATGCGCGCCGGCCTCGCTCTTCAGAAAACTCTGTAATTACTGACGTTTCCTCTGCTAATGTTTCTCTAGATGGATGAGAGAAGTGATAATAGATGAATGTGACATACATGATAATTATTAGGTAGTTAGGCTATATATATATATATATATATATATATATATATATATATATATATATATATATATATATATATATATATATATATATATATATATTTTCATATTGTTTCCTTCTTTGTTCTTTTTTTCCGTCATTCATTTATTGCTACATCCAAAAGAATGAATGCTCGTAGTGTATAATAATAATAATAATAATAATAATAATAATAATAATGGTTTTATAAAAAAAAAATCCCAGAATCATAATCACAATTTCCCTAAAATGAATATTGGCAGATTTTCTCTCTCTCTCTCTCTCTCTCTCTCTCTCTCTCTCTCTCTCTCTCTCTCTCTCTCTCTCTCACCCCTAACTGCATGTGTCTTCAGAGATTCCACGGGACCAACACTCGACACGCAAGGAATCTGCCAAATTTAAAAAAAAGAAAAAAAATCGACGCCAATAAATTCGATCAAAAAATGCTAAAACATTCTTAAAAATTTTCGGTGTTAATTCACCCTTATCTAATGGCACGTCTTCGGGGAGACATCTGCCGCGTTTACGAAAAAAGTCAACGGGGAAATCTTTATAAAATATTATAATGGCCGCCATCATCAGCTGACACATCTGCAAGTCTGCAGTTCGAAAGTGCTGACAGCTGACGCCGATTTGGGAAAGAAGAGGGGGGGCGAGGGAGGGGGTAAACGCTGACTCTCGTATTTGAATGGGGTCTCATAATATAAATTTATGTGTTCATATACTGTAGTAATATCTATAAATTATTAATGCAATAATGATCATTTCAAATATCGTAACTCAATTTTTGTAACTTTTATTAGAAGTGGATGTTCGCTGATTGAAAATTTAAAAAAACAATTACAATAGCGGCCATTTTTAAAAAATCAATAATTATAATATTATTTACAAGTGAAAATTCGTTGGGAAAAAATTTAAAATATTGTGTAAGTATATGTGTGTACATAGATACATTTTTCCTTTTGATTGTTTTGTGTGTGTGTGTGTGTGTAAAATCCACGAAGGAAAGAGAAGCAATGGAGTGCTGCAAGGCCTTTCGACTTCTAGTCCTTTACTTAGTAGTCTGCTAAGTAAAGGACTAGAATTGAAAGGCCTTGCAGCACTCCATTGCTTCTTTCCTTCATGGATTTTGTCTTTATATATATATTAATCACGTTTCATATTTTCGTGATTCAGTAATGCATACATACATACATACATACATATATATATATATATATATATATATATATATATATATATATATATATATATATATATATATATATATATATATATATATATATCGTCGTCTACCCCAAAAAAAAGAATAAAACTTAAGACATTTCTAGCATCCAGATAAAATTCTTTGCGCTAAAAATTCATCACTAAATCACACAAAAAACTCCTTTACAATACATCAAATCTGTCATATGTACAATCGCACGTAGTGTTTTCTTGTGCAATCCAGATAAAACAATATATATGTTCACAAAACAAGTCAATAAATTCGAAAATCACGAGCTTTATGGATCACTATGTTTCGAGAAACATCATTTTGAAACCCAGCGAATATGTAGACTTGAGAAAGATGATAATTTTTTTTTTTTTTTTATTGTGCAGGCTTTGTCTGTCTGTCCGCACTTTTCTGTCCGCACTCAGATCTTAAAAAACTACTGAGGCTAGAGGGCTGCAAATTGGTACGTTGATCATCCACCATCCAATCATCAAACGTACCATATTGCAGCCCTCTAGCCTCAGTAGTTTTTATTTTATTCAAGGCTAAAGTTAGCCATAATCGTGCTTCTGGCAACGATAAAGGATAGACCACCACCAGGCCGTGGTTAAAATTTCACGGCCCGCGGCTCAAACAGCATTATACCGAGACCACCGAAAGATAGATCTGTTTTCGGTGGCCTTGATTACATGCTGTGCAGAGAACTCGATTGCGCCGAAGGAACTTCGGTGCATTTTTTACTTATTTTTTTTTTTTTACTTTTTTTTTATCTTGGAAACTTCGACAAGACGATGAGTGTCCCTTAGTTTTACCTAAGATAAGTAACTTGAACCGCATACTAACATGGTAAAATGACACCTCTAGTCATCCGAGAAAAGACAGGCAGCTAAACGTATGGATCGTATCTTTAAAAAATAAAAAAAATAAAAAAATCGACAAAACGCATTTTCTTTCATGGACTACAGTGGTTTCAAAGCGCAGATCAAACCACATTCTATGAGCATTCTTTGAGGAATCAACCCCTACAAATTTCAAGCTAGGCAATTGTCACATTTTTTAATATGTATACACGCGGCCTCTGCCCAGGTGACTACTTTCTGAAATCTTTGATTTTTTTTTTTTAATTTCCAGAGAAAGTAACTAGAAAACTAAAAATAATTTTCATTTCTACCAGTAAAATAAGTAAAATTACCTTTAAATGAAGCAAAACCAACACCTTGTGAAAATCAATTATATTATGGAAACTAAAATATATATCAAAAGAAGATATGTTTAGATTCTTCAAATGCAGGCAAATGTCTTCAATTTTAATAAATTACAAACGATGATATGTCTGGATACATAACATACGGGGAAAATTTCTTTATTTTTAGTAAACTATGAAAAAAAGAAGTCTTGTACAGAGCCATGAAACATATTTAAGGTGTCTCGATGTTCAATAGCTGTCAAAAGAAGGCATATTTGGATATTGTAAAACATTCTAGGATATAGAAAAATCGGCTAATAACTGCACCAAGAGACGCATTTAAGCCCCATGTTGGCGAGGTGTCTCGATGTGCACAACGCTATAAGCTTTGCTAAACTGTACTTTGAAGAAATACACATAAAAAATATTGAAAACCAAGGCGAAAAATCCATAACAGCGTAATTAAATTTGTTCAAAATCATTTAGAGCATGACCAGAGCCACGCAAGATCAGTTAGACCATACAAGAAAAAAGCAAAACCACCTTGCATAAAAAAAAACTCCAGTAATTTTCAAGTTAACCCAAATGACTCTACGGTACAGCTACCGACCACTGCTCAGCCATCTTCCATATGTCTACTTCTTCTCCTCCTCCTCCTCCTCCTCCTCCTCCTCCTCCTCCTCCTCCTCCTCCTCCTCCTCCTCCTCCTCCTCCTCCTCCTCCTCCTCCTCCTCCTCCTCCTCCTCCTCCTCCTCCTCCTCCTCCTCCTCCTCCTCCTCCTCCTCCTCCTCCTTCTTCTTCTTCCCAAAAAGGTTAAGACCGCAGAGCAAAACTGTCAGGAGACGCAATATGGTCCTCCCTCCCTTGGACGTCAAGCATATATAAAAATGATATTCATCTTCATTTTCGCCGGCAGGAGCGAGCGGCGGAGAGCGTGACCGGTGCTAGTGCACAGTAGATCAAGTAGATATCTCGTTATTGATATTCATTTATTCTTGGATGCTGATTTACAAGTGAAAGAGCCTCATGCATTGGTCCTCTTTCTTCGACTTCTCTCGGGAACTGTAACTCAATTGAGAAGTCGTCAGATTATCGATGGGGCGAGATAACGCTCAGCAACGTTTCTTTTCACTAAGTTTCTGAAAAGAACCTTCAAATAAATGTGTAGGTTATTTTTAGAATTCGGTCACTAGGCGAATTACCTTACCAGTCATAGACTTTCATTCGTAAACATTTTTACGTTGTGTGAACTGGGTACTGGGAGTAATGGAATGGAATATAGAGACAGAGCCAAAAGCCAAGCACTGGGACCTATGAGGTCATTCAGCGCTGGAAAGGAAATCGACAGTAAGGGAGGTTTGAAAGGTGTAACAGGAGGAAAACCTCAAAGCAGTTGCACTATGAATCAATTGTTAGGAGAGGGTGGGTAGCAAGATGGAAGAAAGATAATATGAATGGAGGTGCAGTAAAAGGAATGAAAGAAGTTGCAGCTAGGGGCCGAAGGGACGCTGCAAAGAACCTTTGGTAATGCCTACAGTGCACCCCGTGAGGTGCACTGACGGCGCTAGCCCCCTACGGGGGTACCGGGAGTAATGCTCCTCATGTGAATCTTTTCTCCGATAAAATTATAAATACTTATTTCATAAGTAAATGCTATTAAACTTCTATTAAACATTTTTAACGGTATACTTTACCGAGTATATACTAATTTCATCTTTTTGAAAATTTCCCTAAAGAAATCGCATTCCTAGAAAAATTTTCTCAAAACGGTATCTTCTATATTAAATTTAAGTTGGTTCTAGAGAACAGTTCCTTCCCACTTCACAAGAGATTTGTAACCGAAACTTCAGAATATTTATCAAAATGCCTTATTTTAGTGATGCAACGAGCACGTTATAAAAAGAAAAAAGTAAAAATTGCGCCGACGTTTCTTCGGCGAAATCGAGTTTTCCGTACATCGTATAATCAAGGCCACCGAAAACAGGGTATAATGCTGTAAGAGCCGAGGCCCATGAAACTTTAACCATTGCCCGGTGGTGGCCTGGCTTATATCGTTGCCAGAAGCACGATTATGGCTAACTTTGACCCTAAATAAAATTAAAACTACTGAGACTAGAGGACTGCAATTTGGTATGTTTGATGATTGGATGGTGGATGACCACCATACCAATTTCCAGCCCTCTAGCCTCAGTAGTTTTGAAGATCTGAGGGAGGACAGAAAAAAGTAAGGACGGACAGACAAAGCTGGCACAATAGTTTTCTTTTCAGGAAACTAGAGTGAAATCCTTTAAATACCTTACACAAATTATTCCCTGGCGTATTTTACAATCATTTAAAAATCGCTAATTTTGTTAACCATAAACAAAAGTTGCCGAAAACCTCTGAATCACAGGCGGTTTACATATTCAGCATTTCAAACGTCTATATTACTAATCAACTTATCCTTTATAGCACAGAAAAGTGCCAGCTATATCAGGGAAAATTCACAGCAAACAGCACACAGTTAAATTTACGTCACTGGATAATGTGACTGTATCGACGATGTCCTGACGATCCTATAGGTTGTGATCGTAATGACGGGGAAAATAGGAAGATTTGAAACTCGAACAATAAAAACAACTTTTCTATCACTTGTTGGTCTTTCTTATATCAAGACGGATTCCAACATTGAAATAGCGCATTTGTAGAATTCCGATTCATTTCTAAGATACGATCCTTTATCAAACACAAAGAAAACAATCCCAAATCATTTCTAAGATCCTCTATCAAACACAGAAAAAACTATCACAATTCATTTCCAGGATACGATCCTTTATCAAGAGGTATGATACAATTCATTATTGCAGGAGGCTCATCAGAGAAACGAAAAAACACCGCTTGCCATACAATAATAATAATAATAATAATAATAATAATAATAATAATAATAAAGATAAAGGTAAGACTAAGTCGCGGGAGAGAGGGGCGACTTCCATCCTTCCGAAACCGTAAACTGCTAAATTGCATTCCGGAACGAAGTCCTTTTCCCTTCGCTGGAGGCTACGGTAGGCCATGTTGGTGGCGTGGGCCATCTTGCATAGATAGATGCCTCCTACGTCCCCTAGGCGGCCGTCCTGACCTTAAAAACCTGCTCTCTCTCTCTCTCTCTCTCTCTCTCTCTCTCTCTCTCTCTCTCTCTCTCTCTCTCTCTCTCTCTCTAGTATGTTTTAGTAGATAGTGAAGTCCTGTACGGTTATCTGCTGAAAATAGCTTAACACACACACTCTCTCTCTCTCTCTCTCTCTCTCTCTCTCTCTCTCTCTCTCTCTAGGTTAGCGGAATGAGGTTGCCCAGAATGAAACGGGTAGTTAGGCAATTCATAAGCCGGGGAAAGTAGTGACTGGGTTAAATGAAGCAGCAGAGTTAGGAGTGAATGAAGCAGGTATTCAGAAATCGAATATATTAAAATGAATGAAGGAAATGACGGAGTAATAATAAACAGAGGAATATAAGCACAATGAAAATTCTCCATCCATCTCACAAACTGGAATAACAAAAACTACTAAATAAAAAAAAATTATAAAATGCCTAGAACAAAAAATATACTATTTTAAAATAACAAACAAGTAAAAAATGCGTAGAAGTTTCTTCGGCTCAATCGAGTTTTCTGTACAGGGTATAATGCTGTATGAAACTGTCAGCCGCGGCCCTGTGGTGGCATGTGCTGTTGGCACCTATAGCGGTGCCAGACGCACGATCATGGCTAACTTTAACCTTAAATAAAATCAAAACTACTGAGGCTAGAGGGCTGCAATTTGGTATGTTTGATGATTGGAGGGTGGATGATCAACGTACCAATTTGCAGCCCTCTAGCCTCAGTAGTTGTTAAGATCTGAGGGCGGACGGACAGAAAAAATGTCACCTCAATAGTTTTCTTTTACAGAAAAAAAACTATTCAATACAACAAAAATTATATAGTGCACAGCAGAAAGAAATTACCATTTCAAAACGTTAAATATTAAAACTGCCACCAGCTTACATTACTGTAAAATACAAAATCACTGCCGAATGAAAAATGAACATAAAAATCCTTAATATCTACGCTGTTAACAAGCCAAACGGGGAGGTTGAAAATCATACAGTATTAATCCTAATGATACAACATTACTGAAAAAAAAATGAAAGAATGAATGAAAATGAGAACATGACAAAACAGTGTGACTTGAAGGGTCAAATGTCATACAGTTCGTGAGGAAATAACCTGAATTACCCACAATTCACTGCAACAGGGCAGCTATAATGTTGATAACCACCCAGGTTATCTGAGAGAGAGAGAGAGAGAGAGAGAGAGAGAGAGAGAAAGTTGAACTTTCTTCAGTGGATAACCGTTAGGGAGTTCACAATGGCTAAAACATACTAGAGAGAGAGAGAGAGAGAGAGAGAGAGAGAGAGAGAGAGAGAGAGAGAGAGAAAGTTAAGCTTTCATCTTCAGATATCCCTTCAGAAGTTCATAATAGTTAAAACATACGAGAGAGAGAGAGAGAGAGAGAGAGAGAGAGAGAGAGAGAGAGAGAGAGAAAGTTAAGCTTTCATCGTCAGATAACCGTTCAGGAGTTCATAATAACTAAAACATACTAGAGAGAGAGAGAGAGAGAGAGAGAGAGAGAGAGAGAGAGAGAGAGAGAGAGAGAGAGAGAGAATTAAGGCCTCTTCAAACATACCGAAAAGAACTTGACACCTGTCAAGAGCAGTAAACAGCCCCTAAACAATTTCTAAACTCAAACAGAACTCAAACAGTTATACTCTGGAAGAACGCAACGGAGGAGGAGGAGGAGGAGGAGGAGGCTGAGGAAAAAGCAGACACCCTTTGGGAGGTCATTTTACTTTAAAATCACTCTCTCGTCAATTTCTCTGGAATCTAACCAGCCAAGCCAACTAACGCTACTACAACTACTATTACTAATACTACAACTAATATAACTGCTTCCATTGCAGCTACTGCTAGTACTGCTACTGCTACTCAAGGACAGCAAGGAGCGATAAAAAAAGCCAGGGGCTATTTTAAGAATCAAAGGGAATCCCGCAAAATCAGATTACTGCACAACAACAAGTCAGGAAACCGGCTGGAAAAATACCGCGCCCCTTGACCACCACAGAGGCCCAACGGAGAAAGAGAGAGAGAGAGAGAGAGAGAGAGAGAGAGAGAGACCTTGATTGCACAAACAACGGTTGTCACCGAATAAAGAAAAGGCGAAGGAAGGGGAGGGGTGTGGAAGGATGCTGGAGAAGTGGAGGGTGGGGGTGGGGATGGAGGGTATGGATGCAATGGAAGAGATAAGAGCGAGAGGCGGACCAAGTTCAAGGTAGGGGAGGGGATGGGTCCTCTAAGGTAGAGGGGGGGAGGGAGAGACTCATACTAGATTTCCAAGGTCAAATCAACTCTTCTTCCTTCTCTTCCTCCCCTACCTCCTCCTCCTCCTCCTACTACTACCACTTCTCCGTTTCTTTCTCTTCTCCTTCCAAATTCTCCCACCTTCCTCAACCCCACCCAGGACTCTTGCTGCATCCAAAGGGCTAATTTAGATAGAATTTACATATCAAGATGGCTCAGGGTCAAAATAGCTACCATCGCCCTCGAGATTCCCAAAAGGAAAACGCAGAAGCCTTTCTATAACGTACCACCCTCGACGACAACCACTTCAGCCTTTCTGAGATCCTCCGACAAGACTTTGGGGACAACTAAGACGTGACGAAGTCATTAAGACTTGGAGGGCATTTTCTGTGGTCTTTTTTTTTTTGCCGGTTTAAAATCCTACTGGGATTCATTCATTTGGCTTAAAGCCAGAGAAATTTAATTCAATGCACGTTGACCTCATGAGGCTGGCAAGAACTTCTGATTTTACAGATCATTTTCTCATAAAATGTCACAAAATGTATTCAATCTTACGCAAAGTATTTTTCTCAGAAGCTTTCATTTTCGAAGCATAACTGATGTTATTCAGAAATTTCTAACGTCTCGTCACTTATCAAATGGCTAAACATCAGAACTCAGGTGTCTTAATTTAAAACGTCAATTCTATTACACATGTCTGATGGCATTCTCTTTTAACTTTCCAATTTGGAAACTGAACACCTAAAAGGGTCTCCTCAACTTCACATCAGTCAGTCAACCAATACAATTTCTCAGAGCTGGAGAAATTTCGACTAACTTTACAGTCCAGCCATGTTAAAAGGGCTATCACATTTTCCGGCTCGCAAATCTTTTCCAAAAGAGCACCACTAATATGATAAAGTGTTAAAAACCTCACTTTCTTTGAAAGGTATTTACTTGCCCAAAAATAGCACCACTAACATAATAATATAGTGATCCAAACACTATTTTCTTTGAAAGATATGTTACTTAATAAAGTCAAATACTAATAGCTCTCATGCAATCATGATAATCATCCGCCTTAATCGACGTTGGTTTGAAAAGGAACAAGATCAAATACATAACAGATGCATTTATGTATACTGGGCGAATACACATGCTAATGCTGACAACGTATATTGGCATTGTAAAAGTGAACAGCTATATATACATTCATAGAGTGATATACAATTAAACATTCATATCGTCATGTATAAACGTAATATACAATTATAGAGATCAAACCAAAACACCTGCAAACTAAAAATTTATATTTACAAAACCAAATTACTTTCTTTCAAGATTAGGAGACTGATTTTCGTTGTTTATTGGGGTTTATTGGCGTTGCAACAAACAAGGACGTTCGGGTCCTTTCTTTTAAAGGAAAACAAAGGACCCTAAAAATATTTTCTGGTAATGTGAGCACTTCATTGAAGACAGCACTGAAAATATCAAGGTAATTCCGGGAGATATTCAAGAAAACATCATCTAGAGGAAACATCAAGGTAAATCCTGAAGATATTTAAGAATTCATCAAGAGGAAACATCAAGGACCGGAACGTCGCCATAAACTGAAGGTGAATAATTGTAAAAATTCATTTCAGTAAAAACTGAGGAAAAACAAATGTTTTTCAGGGTAAATTAGCCACACCAAGCATGTTCTAAGGGAACCTCTTGAATACTCAAGTGCAATGGTTTTGTTCAGGTAATGTAAGAAATTTAAATGAAAATTCTTTACGACAATCAACGACAAACGTTTGAAATCTATTAAAAATGATTTTTGTAAGTGGACTACTGAATGTCCCTGTGCCTGAAAGGAAAAGTTAAGGATGAATTACGGCAAACTTATGACATCTATACAAAATAATGTTCTAAAAGTGGACTATTGAATGTCCCCATGCCCAAAGGACTTAAGTACACAAAACAATATGGAAGTATAATATGTGAGTGTATACGCAGGGAGGGGTTATCCAAAGAAAAGGGATACTCCGCCTGTTGATAGAACGAAGACAAAATAAATTAAATTAATCGAAAGTAAAATTAAATTCCAGGTGAAAAAAGTAAAAGTAACGAGAGATCGGGTTGCTCCAGAGTACCTGGGGTCGACACCACTAGTACGCGTTACGTGATTACCTAAAATGGAAGCAGTACAGTGTCCATTATTCAAAGGGACATTAATTAAATTAAAATCTACATAAAACTGATGTAAGGCCTGTAAAAACCTGGAATAAGACCTGTATAAAACTAGAATAAAACCCGTAGAAACCTGAAATGAAACCTGTAAAAAAACTAAAAGAGAGAAATCACCTCGTCACTACACCTTGTGACTGAGGATACTGAAATTCATATGGTTGGTAGTCAGTTCAAACCAGCTAGGAATCTGGACGACTTCCCTTGACTGAACCCTGTCTGTCAAGGCGAGAGAGGATACTAGATAAATACACATACACAAACACACACACAAACACTTACACACTTACATACTAACGAGGTCGACATATTGCCGAAGAGGACTTACAAAATCAGAATTAGACCCACCATAATTAACAGGTAGACTTACCTGTCTGACCGATATCATCACTCAACGACAAGTATGAGAAGAAGCCTTCTTGACATCCGCAGTGATGATAAATGAACGAAGCTGAATTTCATTAGCGCTATATATGAAGGTGGACCCAGAGACATTTTTAAACAGGGCAAAATTTTCGGCAATTTCTCGGGCTTCTGAGTGTAAGATGCTTTTAAGATCGAATGTGATACAATGCGAAAGAATAATTAGAGACAGACTGATAACCACAAAGGATCATCCTAATGTGGCAAGACGAGATAGATGAATCATCAGGGCATGCGTGGATAAGAATGGAAAAAAAGAAAGAGCATTGTTTTAAGAATGCAAAAAAGAAAGATAGTTGTTTTAAGAATGTAGAAAAGAAAGATGATTGTTTTAAGAATGGAAAAAAGAAAGATGATTGTTTTACGAATGCTAAGAAGAAAGATGATTGTTTTAAGACTGGGAAAAAGAAAGATCATTGTTTTAAGAATGTAAAAAAGAAAGATGATTGTTTTAAGAATGCAAAGAAGAAAGATGATTGTTTTAAGAATGGAAAAATAAAGATAATCGTTTTAAGAATGTAAAAAAAGAAAGATGATTGTTTTAAGAATGCAAAAAACAAAGATGATTGTTTTAAGACTGGAAAAAATAAAGATAATTGTTTTAAGAATGCAAAAAAGAAAGGTAATAGTTTTAAGAATGCAAAAAAAAGAAAGATAATTGTTTTAAGAATACAAAAAAGAAGGATTGTTTTAAGAGGGCAAAAAAGAAAGATAATTGTTTTACGAATGCAAAAAAGAAGATAATTGTTTTAAGAATGCAAAAAAGAAAGATTGTTTTAAGAGCGCAAAAAAGAAAGATAATTGTTTTAAGAATGCAAAAAAAGAAAGATAATTATTTTGAGAATGCAAAATAGAAAGCTGCTTGTTTTAAGAATGCAAAAAAGAAAGATAATTGTTTTAAGAATGCAAAAAAGAAAGATAATTGTTTTAAGAATGCAAAAAAGAAAGATAACTGTTTTAAGAATGCAAAAAAGAAAGATAATTGTTGTAAGAATGCAAAAAGAAAGCTGATCGTTTTAAGAATGCAAAAAAGAAAGTTATTGTTCTAGAGACTAAAGAACGAGCAGTAATGACGGACCCAGAGGAACGCCACCCAAAATGCTTGAGGAAATACGTGATACGTAAGTAAACTGGCTCCGCTGTTTGTCAATTTTCTGTCAAAACACATTCTATCATCTAGTACCTTTCAAGCTATTAGTTCCGTCAAGCAGACCAAGGTAACTGCACCATTTTTATTACCATTCCCAGTTCCTCATGATGAGGAAGTTGGAAGATCACTAACCACAACAGCACCTCGTGCGGTGCAATGTAGGCATTGCTTAAGGGTCTTTGTTTCGTCCCTTCGGCCCCTAGCTGCAACTGCTTTCATTCCTTTTACTCTACCTCCGTTCGTATTCTCTTTCTTCCATCTTACTGTCCACCTTCTCCTAACAATTGTTTCATGGTGCAACCGCGAGTTTTTCCTCCTGTCACACCTTTCAGACCTTTTTACGGTCAACTTCCATTTCAGCGCTGAATGACCTCATAGGTCCCAGCGCTTGGCCCTCGGCCTAAAAACTGCAATATTAAAAGACACGACACAAAGAAACCAACAAGAGTATAGTGTTGAAACAGATACACACCACTCTTCCCAATATAACCAAGCATCGAACTGAACAATACTCTCTTCCCAGTAAGTCCGCGATTCGCCTTGAATAGAAGAAAATTGAATATAATAGGCGAATGACCACTTCGTGACAACGATAAGGCGGATATTTCGGGGGAGACGGGTATGATCATGCCACATCTCAGTGCCCAAAACGGAAGGGACAGGTCCACTGCGACCACGCCCTTTCGACACAATATTGAGGAAGGAGGGGGCATATGCCCTTACGACATAATACTGAGGAGGAAGGGGGCATATGCCCTTTCGACACAAAATTGAGGAAGGAAGGGGGCATATGCCCTTACGACATAACACTGAGGAAGAAGGGGGACATATGCCCTTACGACATAACACTGAGGAAGGAGGGGGCATATGCCCTTAATACATACTACTTAGTAAGGAAGGGGGGCATATGCCCTTACGACACAATACTGAGGAAGGAGGGGAGCATATGTTGGGGTGAGGATACGGAGGGAAGGAAGGGGTATATGGGGGAGGGAGGGGGAGGGAAGTGAAGAAGAAGAAGGGAGGGGGATGATCTGGAAGGTTAGGCGAGGTCTCGGGCATATGGGCACATTCCATAGAGATAAAATTAATTTGCGATTGTACAGGATAGCGAGGACGTTAAAAACGGAGAACCCGGACACTTCCACATAACAAAGGCGTCTTTATGCTTTGTGTGTGTTTATCAGATGCATTGGTTTAACGCCCAAACAAAGGGAAGCGAAATCAAAATATAAA
>NC_089747.1:7762500-7767500 GCF_040412425.1 Macrobrachium rosenbergii
GATAAAGAAAAAGATTGGGATAAATAATACGAGAGAGACAGACAGACAGACAGAAATAAAGAAAGAGAGAGATTTGATAAAAAAAAAGATTAATGCAAAATAATTAGAGAGAAATAATTAGAGAGAGAGAGAGAGAGAGAGAGAGAGAGAGGTTTGATAAAGAAAAGATTAAGATAAATAATCTACGATAGACAAATAGACAGACAGACAGATAGAGAGAAAGAAAGAAGGGGAAGGAGAAGATTATCAAAGTACAAAAAAGATTTGAGATAGAAAAAGATTAAGACAGGTAAACCACACGAGAGAGAGAGAGAGAGAGAGAGAGAGAGAGAGAGAGTCGAGCAGCCGAACTGAAAACAGACATCCGTGATAATATTACAGGTATTGACGAGAGAGGAAGAGGAAGTGCAAGAGGAGAAGATGTCAGCGGAATAGGAGAGGGGGGGGAAAAGATGCTGACATCAGCACCTTTAAAAAAAAAAACTAAAAATAAAGAGAAGGAAGCTGTAAATACAGAGGATAAATGAAAAAAATGAATTAAAGATAAAAAAAATCAAAAAAAGAAAAAAATTAATTAAAGATAAAAAAATTTAAAAAAGAAGTAAAATGCAGTGAAAAATAAAATAAATACAAATAAATAAATAACGCAACAGGGTGTTAACCAGGTGTAAGGTATACTGGCACTTACACATGAGGATGGAGAGTGGGTTCTGACATTCAATACAAAGAAAAATGAACTCCCATTTCATAGATCTCACTCATATTTACCCCCAAAGAAGTTCAAAGCGGGTTTCAGCAGGTTTATTTCTTGCCCTTAAGCTATTAATAATCATTAAACATGCTAACTAGGTGGAAATCTCATGACTCACATGCACTCGATCTCAAATAAAAGTTTAATGACAAGCAGGAAAGAAAAAGTTTAAGCAATCTAATGATTTTTTTAGGAGCGAAATATTAATTGTGGTGGGAGGAGGAGGAGGGGAGGGGGAGGGGGAAGGGGGAGGGGGAAGGGTGTGAGATTACCATGCCCGCTTGGAAACTCTCGATCTCCTGTCTTTGGTCCAAAGGTGCTTCCAGGGTCGATGGCTCCATCTCCAAAACTCGAAGTTATTCAGTTAAAATCCAAAGCATAATACGACAAAGATTTATACCTTACACATCAACACAACAACTCCTCATAGATTATGGCTGTAATAGCGTATTTCTTTTCAATAAATATTAACTCAATTATATGCAAAAATGCAACTTCAGGTTGCATGTCTCACACGGAAGAGCTTGGTAGTGTTGCTAAAAGTAGCAACTATGATAGCGGAATGAAACATTCATTTATCACTGAGAGAGAGAGAGAGAGAGAGAGAGAGAGAGAGAGAGAGAGAGAGATAGAGAGAGAGAGAGAGAGAGAGAGAGATAGTTACAAGGAGTTACAAGGATCAGGATGTCTCAACGCCTTAGGAGACATCATGAGAGAGAGAGAGAGAGAGAAAGAGAGAGAATGAACGTTTGTTTCGTACCTTATGCATGTTTGAGAGAGAGAGAGAGAGAGAGAGAGAGAGATAGTTACAAGGAGTTACAAGGATCAGGATGTCTCAAAGCCTTATTAGTCCATCTGAGGAGACATCATGAGAGAGAGAGAGAGAGAGAGAGAGAGAGAGAGAGAGAGAGAGAGAAAGAACGTTTGTTTCGAACCTTATGCGTGTGTGTGTGAGAGAGAGAGAGAGAGAGAGAGAGAGAGAGAGAGAGAGAGAAAGTACTTCCCCAAACAACAGAAGAACGAACGTTTATTTCGTACCTTAAGGTCAAGGAGCCAATAACTGGTAGCAAAGGCATCCAAAACATCTACTGGATCGAGGAACGACCTTCCTACCCGTCCGCAATAAAATATAAACACGCCAAGTTAGTCGACCAGAATCTTACAGAGGATCTTTCTTCCTCGTCTGAAGAACATGACTTCCGGAGGTCGTGATCGCCTGCCTTGATAGATCTGATGGATTGCGAGACGTTGGAAAATGATTGAATATAGATATCGGGAACATCATCTCTCTATCTCTCTCTCTCTCTCTCTCAGAAGTTACAAAACAAGCGTTCATTCTCTCTCTCACTCTCTCTCTCTCTCTCTCTCTCTCTCTCTCTCTCTCTCAAGTTACAGAACAAACGTTCATTCTCTCTCTCTCTCTCTCTCTCTCTCTCAGAAGTTAAGAAAAAACCTTTTTTCTCTCTCTCTCTCTCTCTCTCTCTCTCTCTCTCTCTCTCTCTCTCTCTCTCTCAGGAGTTACAAAACAAACGTTCATTCTCTCTCTCTCTCTCTCTCTCTCTCTCTCTCTCTCTCTATATATATATATATATATATATATATATATATATATATATATATATATATATATATATATATATGTATATGCATAAATAATATATATATATATACATATACATACATACAGTGACTACAGTTATCCAGGGACCTTACAGAGCGTCATCTGCGCTTCTCTTAAAATGCAATCACCCGAAAACGGACGGAACCGGAATGTATTAGACACGAATGAATGCTGCCTAATGCTGTGTCCACGCAAGGTCCAATTTTTACCAATAATTCACAGCAGAATGTCAATGACACATAAACTGCGATGCGTTAATCCAGCTTGAAAATTTATTTAAGTCTCTGTGGAAAGAAGCTGCTGGGAAGTATAAATACGTCAAATTTCTCTCTCTCTCTCTCTCTCTCTCTCTCTCTCTCTCTCTCTCTCTCTCTCTCTCTCTCTCTCATTTTTTTCTTTCTCAGTCAATACATATTGACGATCCTACAGTGTCAGTTATGCGAATGAGTCTTAGTTATATATTCTCTCTCTCTCTCTCTCCAGGTAATTTTCTCTCTCTCTCTCTTGATACATAGAGACGAACCCACAAACAGTGCCAGTTATGTGAATACGTCTTGATTACAGACATTCTCTCTCTCTCTCTCTCTCTCTCTCTCTCTCTCTCTCTCTCTCTCTCCTCTCTCTCACACACACACACACACATAGACACAAACACACACACACTCAAACACTGCCCAAGCTAATGAAAACTAAGTCTACTTCAAATCTCTCTCTCTCTCTCTCTCTCTCTCTCTCTCTCTCTCTCTCTCTCTCTCTCTCTCTCTCTGTCCGTACATATGGACAGAGAGAATGTGCATGTATATCATTTGACATTACATAAAAAAACACACGATGTATAAAAAATGGAATGAACATTTTTAAACCGACTTTATTTACATCAACTGTAAATATATCATTAATTATTTTACATAATATTCTTTTACGAAAGATTAGTTATATTACAGTTCTTAATCTGAAACAGTAGAAATTAAACTGGCATTCGTTTCACCTTCCAAATGTCTCCTAAACACAACAAAACAGAATAATAATCAGTGGCAACCATGATGTTATGGACTACAACCGTTTCACCGATGGATATAACCCCTTGGCCGCGGCCATCGGGACAGATAACCTGCCTCATCATCACATCATCATTATCATCATCAGAGCAATATATCACCATCACCACTTACCGGAGGCCTATTATCAATGATGAGGGTCAGTGCAACCACCCTAAGGTACTCCCCCTCCCTCCTACTCCAACAACCTCCCCAACAAACACACGCACACACACCACGGAGCATCGTGTGTCACAAACGCACAAACACACATATACATACACACAAACACACGCACACACACGCACAAACAAAGACGTGAGACTTCCAAGCAGCCTACAGGTTGTATCGTATCCCAAGGTCAGCTGCTGATGATAGCAGAGGCTGATATATCTGTTCAGGACTGAGGCTGTAATTTCTAACTCTTATTTATTACATGACGATGTAATAGGAGTTAAAAAAAAATAAAAGAAGCCTGAAGTGAGTAAAAACAAGAAAAGTATTTCCCTGAAGGAAAAAACTAGGAAACAAGAACCTTTACGTCATCTGAAAAACCCTGAGGAACCTCATTTTTTTTTTTTTTTTTTTTTAAGTAAAGAGGCGCACTGGTCCAAGAGGAAAGAAGATGGAAAACGAACCAAAACGCGGATAACATCTGAATAATACAGACTGTTCAGTTCGGTATTTGGTATCAAGAAAAAAAAATCAGCCATGGGAATAATACACAGGTATTCTCCACAAGGGATAAAGTATAACATATACCGTTCACTCTTAAATCTCCGAAAAAGGAAATCCCTGAAAACTAACATACGTAGAATTTCTCTCTCTCTCTCGGTAATTTTTTCTCTCTCTCTTTCAATACATACGGACATTCTCTCTCTCTCTCTCTCTCTCTCTCTCTCTCTCTCTCTCTCTCTCTCTCTCTCGGTTACTTAAAAGAAAGACAATTAAGGTGGTATTCAAGACCCGATTAACAAACGTCAGCAAGCAAGCAATTTGGATATCATTCAGACATTCCGCGACGACTTTCAGTTTAAATATAATCAAACCTTCTGGTACGAACATATCCTTTTATTGCTAAGTTTTGTGCGCCAATTATGCGCAAATACATAATATATATTCGCATGCACCATTTACAAAACCACTTGCGCACATCAAAACATCAGAACTGAGCGCACCTTCGCGCGTATTTTGTAAAATTCGCTGTTTGTCAACAAATATAAAGCCTGTATTTAAAAAAAATAATAAACTTTGATAGCCCAATAAAGACTGATTTTTTTAAAGAGACAAGAGACGATATCAATTATCGTTAAACGCGACACATGTGATGATAATTTTGTAAACAGAGAAACTAAACTGTTACTGACCACGACACATGACCACAAAAGAATGAACAGCCTGGAGTGAGTGATTTTGAGGTTAGATTTGTTACTAAGTCAAGGTACATCATTCTGGAGTCAGCAAGATAACACTGGACAAGTCTGTGTAATCAACCTTTGTTTCATAGATAAACCACCTGAGCACTGAATTTCTACGCATGCACAAAAATGAGAGAGAGAGAGAGAGAGAGAATAGAATGGAATAGAATACA
>NC_089747.1:7772500-7822500 GCF_040412425.1 Macrobrachium rosenbergii
TTTTTTTTAATGTAAAATGGAGTTAAAGCACAATTCGTTTTACGCACTTCCCGAAGGCCTAAGATTCGGCGACAAACCAATTATTTTTTTATTACTCTTCCCCTCTTCCGGGTCTGGAGTGCAGATAAGGAGTACGGCCAGCCCATCGATCAGGTGATAAGACGTGAAGACAATAGATACAGGGAGTACTTTTGGGAATCCAGGATCGAGGTTTAAGGAAAATGAAAAACTAAGACAGGTGGATTCCACGTGAAGACGGAACTAAGGTTTCCAAATGTCTTAGGCATCACAAGAATGATAAACTCTCTCTCTCTCTCTCTCTCTCTCTCTCTCTCTCTCTCTCTTCTTTCTCTCTCTCTCTCTCTCTCTCTCTCTCTCTATATATATATATATATATATATATATATATATATATATATATATATATATATATATATATATATATATATATATACTCTATATATATATATATATATATATATATATACTCTATATATATATATATATATATATATATATATATATATATATATATATATAATTTATATATACATGTATATACATACTGTACACATATATACACACAGGCACACACACATATTTATGTACTGAATATATATAAAATATATATAATATATATATATATATTTATTTATTTATACATACATACATATTATATACATATATATAGTAAAAAATAAATAAATAAATAAATAATAATAATAATAATAATAATAATAATAATAATAATAATAATAATAATAATAACGAGAAATACGTAACGCGCAATAATCTTCTTGAAGGTCACACAAGACTCAAAAGTTAACACTTTGTATTACACCACAAGATATCGTGGGTTTTATTGCCTGAGTTAACTAATCGCTCTTCCATTAAGGGATTTGCGAGCGGTAATAAGAACGATTACAATATTCCTTTAAATAAAAGTATATATTTTGAAAATATAATCATTAAAATCTACTGCATCGATGTACAACTGAATCTCATGATCAGGATTTGGAGACCCGCTGGTGTTTTCTTCAAGTGCACAATAATAATAATAATAATAATAATAATAATAATAATAATAATAATAATAATAATAATAATAATATTATTATTATTATTATTATTATTATTAATTAATATACACAGAAGACAAAATAAATACTACTACACAGGTACATCAATAAATTAAATTAACATTGAGAAATTATGTTTCCCATATCGTTTATAAAAATCATCATTACCATAATAATAATAATAATAATAATAATAATAATAATAATAATAATAATGACGACATAGAGATAAAATTTAAACATCATTGCACTGACAATAATTCATTATCAGTTAAATTAACATGGAAGAATTCTAACAGTCTAAAGTTCTGCTATATAATAATAATAATAATAATAATAATAATAATAATAATAATAATAATAATAATAATAAAGAATTACAGATACAATTCAAAACTATTACAATGATATCTCATTACCATTTAAATTAATATTGAAAAGTTTTGCTAATCTTAAGTTCTCAATAATAATAATAATAATAATAATAATAATAATAATAATAATAATAATAATAATAATAATAATAAATATATTAAGACCTATAGATATAATTCAAACACCATTACACTGATAATTCATCACCACTGAAATAGATATTGAAAAGTTCTCCAAATCTTACGCTCTCCTATAATAATAATAATAATAATAATAATAATAATAATAATAATAATAATAATAATAATAATAATAATAATAAAAATAAATAAATATAAATAAATAAAGACCTACAGAAGCAATTCCAACACCATTACACTGACAATAATTCATCCGAAATCAAATTAACATTGAAAAGTTCTGCTAATCACGGTGCAAGCGCACGAAAGCTCCCGCCAAGGTCGACCAGGCTGCAATTTAAAAAGAAAAGTGAAGGTTGTTTTAGTAACCCCTGGATACGGCCCGGTGCAAAAAGGGTTTTTTTTTGACAAACTTCACGAAAAAAAAAAAAATTGGGGCGTAGGTGGACTTCCATGATTTGCCTGGAAATGAAAAAAATTTTCTATGAAAAAAAATTTTTTTCTTGCGCACCTGTATTTATGATTTGCATAAAAAGTAAAAAAAATATATATATATATATACGATTTGATTGGATATGACAAGAAAAATTTTCAATGACGAATTGAAAAAAAAGTCTGCGATTTTTTTTTTGCGTAACTAGACTTATGATTTACCTAGAAATGAAAAAAAAATATACAATGAATTTTTTTTTGCGTTACTGATCTTATGATTTGCCTAAAAATGAAAAAAATATAAGATGAATATTTTTTTTGCGTAACTGAACTTACGATTTTCCTGGAAATGAAAGAAATATACAATGGAAAACTATTTTTGCATAACTGAATTTATGATTTGCCTAGAAATGGAAAAAAAAAAAAAACGACGAAAATAATTTCTTCTCGAAACTCGACTTATAAGTTACCTGAAAATGAAAAAAAATTGTGAAGAAAATTAGAAAATAAAAGACTGCTTCAATATTATGTATGACTCATGTACATATAAAGGAGAAAACGATTCCTCACATTAAATGCATTTCGTCAGGTGTTATTTTTGAAAAGGTCGAAATTTTGAATTGTGAATTATAATATGAAATATAATGCCAAAAAGATCTAGAGGTAAAACAGTTGAAAATTCCATTATATTACTGATAAAGAAAATAATTCTTAGGACACAATTCGAACGTTTTTATTTTTTTTAGAAAAAATATAAATATAAATAAATTAACAAAATACATATGCATACACAAATATATATATACATATATATTTATTTATATGCATACATACACACATACATATATATACATATATATATATATATATATATATATATATATATATATATATATATATATATATATATATATATATATATATATATATATATACTGCTAGTTACTGACCTACTGTACGCAGTCACAAACGTGGTAAACTTGTCCGGCAATGTTACCAAGTCGAGAAGTTCAAAGGTTATTAATGCTGCTTACGTTTAACACAAATATAAAATTACAAATATTACTTTTAATTCAAACGGATAACGACTTGAATCGAATTTAAAAATAAAACTATAATTAGATAATAATCCATTACGAAAGTGAATAGTCTGTACAAACGTAAAAAAAATATGAGATAAGAGCAAGGGATATTAGGCAAACAATTCTTTCCTTTAAGATTAAATTAACTTAATAATGTATTACAAATAATTAGGCAAAACGCTATATTCCAATAAGACCAACATTAAATTATCATCATCATAATTAATATCAGTTTCGTAAGCTACATCGATGATATTAACCGGAAAATAAAATCAACTAATACGATCAATTAGGCCTTGCCAAAGCTCTAAATTTTAAAGTTGGCGAGAATTCCATTCTTAATACATCTGGATACTTAGATTTCAATAGGAAAAAATGTCAACTGTTAATAAACAGACGCCTGGCTGTTGCAACAGTTAGTCCAATCAACACGAAAAGGCAAATGTCGGGATTCGCTGCAAACAATCACTCAGATTCTAAGTGATTTTTATTCCGTAATATTTTCCAGTATTTTTATCCTCTTCTTAATTCACATTTACCTTTAAATATATGTACATATACATAACTGTGGATTTGTTTCTCCATTTTAAGACTCATGCTACTATGAGTTTTTTTCAATAATAATAATAATAATAATAATAATAATAATAATAATAATAATAATGGTCGCGAATCCTTCAACCGAGGACTTGCCAAGTGCCACTGACCTTGGAAAGCAGAGAGAAATTGCCTGGAAAACATTTACACCTTTCTTGCACTACACGTGTAAAGGAAGGCTGCCTCAAACTTCGCATTTTAAAAGGAGAAAAGACAGTCTGCTTTGAGTAATCTGTTGGAATTATTTTAATAAACGCCAGGATGAGGAAGTGAAAAAAAATCATATCAGTTAAATTCTCAAATGGATTGCACAAATACACATACACATACATAATATATACATACATGCATACAGTTTTATACATACATAAATACATTCATATATATATACATATATGTATATATATATGTCTATATAGTGTATATATATATATATATATACATATACAGAATATATATATATATATATATATATATATATATATATATATATATATATATATTCTTTTGGAATTATTTTAATAAATGGCAGTATGAAAAAGTGAAAAAATTTTATACTGATAAAATTCTCAAACCGATTACAAAATGCACATACATATATAACATAGACAACATGCATACAGTTTTATACATACATATAAATATATACATATATATATGTATATGTACATATAACCTATATACATATACATCACACAGTACATATATATATATATATAAGTGTGTATATAGCTATATATATATATATATATATATATATATATATATATATATATATATACATATATACACATTCTTATTTCTTGACCATTACAGACATCACAATGAGCAAGACATAAAAGAAAAGAAAATTGTATTCTTGCAAATACGGAAAAGTTTTAGACATAGAATGAATTATTACGCACTCGCTAAACAAAAACGTCAATTTCTGTGAAAAATAAAAAAAATATGTAGCAAAACAACGAGTTAGTACTTAAAACCGGTTTGGTTTCGCGCCCTCTCATGTATTTAAATACAATTCATTAGTATGTATTTGCATTCAGTTCATTAGTATGCATTTAAATACAATCCATCAGCATGCATTTGATTACAATTCATCAGTACGCATTTAAATACAATTTATCTGAGTGCATTTAAATACAATTCATCAGCATGCATTTAAATACAATTCATTCGTATGCATTTAAATACAATCCATCAGTATGCATTTAAATACAAATCATTAGTGTGCATTTAAATACAATTCATCAGCATGCATTTAAATACAATTCACCAGTATGCATTTAAATACAATTCGTCAGTATGCATTTCAATACAGTTCATTAATATGCATTTAAATAAAATTCGTTAGTGTGCATTTAAACACAATTCATTATTTTCAAATTAAATTAATAATTAATTTAATTAATTTAATTAAATTAAATAAATAAATAAATAAGAGCAAAACCCACATGCAACTCTTTCAAATTCATCATCAATATGGGAAAAGGTTTATTTCCGTACTACCAAAAAAGGAAGGACAATTATGTATGTATGTATGTAATGTATGTATGTATGTATGTATGTATGTATGTATGTATGTATGTATGTATATATATATATATATATATATATATATATATATATATATATATATATATATATATATATAAAAACATATACATAATATATTTATAAAGAAAACCTCTACCTCCTAAACCATCAATAAAGAAAAAGCTTACTCCCAATGCCATCAAGAAAGAATAGTTTGCCTCCCGTACCATCAATCAATGAAGAATAAAAAGCTTAGCCTCCAGTACAAACATCATACAAAGTCCGGCCTCCCAAGACAATCCCAGTGATCTCAGAACCCGTTTTGATATGGACGCCGATAACAACCAGTTCCCAATTAAACAATAATCCCAAACATTTATTCCAGAGGGAGAAAATAAAAATACCAATGAATAAAAGCACACATATCAAAGAAATTATTTATTTATTTATTTATTTATTTATTTATTTATTATTATTATTATTATTGTTATTATTATTATTTTTATTATTATTATTATTATTATTATTATTATTATTATTATTATTATTATTATTCAGCAGACGAAACCTATTCATATGGAACAAGCCCACTGACTTGAAATTCAAGCTTCCAAAGAATATGACGTTCACTAGGAAGAAGTAAGAGGAGGTAGAGGGAGATACGGAAAGAAGAGATAAAGTAAAAGAAAAAGCACAATAAGATACTAGATACTACGCAAGGCAACTGCAATTGTTGCAAGGCACTAAGCCGTCAGTCAAGAAACTGCTTCAGGACGAGAGGCGCCTTGAGAAGTTCAGTGAGTCAGTAAAAGTCAAGAGGGAATAAAAAGGTAATAAAACCCACTAATGAATAATCAAATAAGAGAGAGTTAAGTTTTTTCAGCAGATAACCGTTTCAGGACTTACAATATCTAAAGACATACTAGCGAGGAGAGAGAGAGAGAGAGAGAGAGAGAGAGAGAGAGTCAAGCTTTTCTTGAGCGGATAACCGTTCAGGACTTCATAATATCTAAAACATGACAGAGAGAGAGTCAAGCTTTTTTCAGCAGATAACCGTTCAGGACTTCATAATATCTAAAACATACTAACGAGAGAGACTTCAGAGAGAGAGAGAGAGAGAGAGAGAGGCTTTCTTTCAACAGATAACCGTTCAGGACTTCACAATATCTAAACCATACTAACGAGAGAGAGAGAGAGAGAGAGAGAGAGAGAGAGAGAGTCAAGCTTTTCTTCAGCAGATAACCGTTCAGGACTTCATAATATCTAAAACATACTAACGAGAGAGAGAGAGAGTAGCACCTATCTCCAGCTGGCCAAGACCAACCTGCATCTACCCAGGACAGTCCGGGCCATGCGACAGCAAGGACACACGGGTAAACTTACACCTGAAGGAGAGAGAGAGAGAGAGAGAGAGAGAGAGAGAGAGATAGCGTAAACAAGATAACCTTCTCGACTCTTGACCATCAACCCGGCGTCCAGTTTTTCTCTCCCGGGAAGAATAAGAATTCTGCTCACAAGTACCCCACTACGCCTAAGCCACCCCCACCCACCTCCGTCCCCTTTCTTCTGTCTCCCCACCCCCAACAAGTCCACTTGACACCCAGATCTTGATACGTAACATTAACCATTACAACAACAACAAGCAACGACGACGAAAGCAAATACAGCTACTACAACAAAAACAACCTCATACAACCTACAATGCAAGCAGTGAAGAATAAATATATATATATATATATATATATATATATATATATATATATATATATATATATATATATAATTCAGGGTCCCCTATATAAATAAAGTCAAACTTTGGGCATGTGTTCTACAAACAGGACTCATATCCGCGATTCAGAAGTTACAGTGTGAATATAGCAGCGACCATCGCCTTGTTTTTGTATGAATACATTCTCTGCTAAGAGACACACGATAATAAATAAATAAATAAATAAATACACAATATATATATTATATACATGTATACAATATATATATATACACATATGTATTATAGCCTGCAACCACCTTCTCTGCGTAGTAACATAAATATTCCATATTCAAAAACTAATTGGAAATCATCGCAAGAGGCAGCGGTACTTATATTAAATACTGATTAATCTTTTAAGTGAATATCCTTCACCGTCTGAGTCAGCAATTTAGAACCTTGGCTTCACTTTACATCTCTGATATGTTTAAATTTCCTTGTCCCCCTCACTTAGGCATTGCTTCGTCCTGAATCAGTCTCTCTCTCTCTCTCTCTCTCTCTCTCTCTCTCTCTCTCTCTCTCTCTCTCTCTCTCTCTCTCAGTAATTTTTTTTCTTTATGTCAATACGTATAGACATACCCTCCCGCAAACAGATACAACTGCGTGAATGTGTCTTACTGATATATACTCGTACTCTCTCTCTCTCTCTCTCTCTCTCTCTCTCTCTCTCTCTCAGTATATTTTTCTTTATCTGTCAATACGTATAGACATACCCTCCCGGAAACAGACACAATTGCGTGAATGTCTCTCTCTCTCTCTCTCTCTCTCTCTCTCTCTCTCTCTCTCTCTCTCTCTCTCTTCTTCTTCTTCTTCTTCTTCTTCTTCTTCTTCTTCTTCTTCTTCTTCTTCTTCTTCTTCTGTTTTATAACTTCCTGTTCGTTTAAACTGGTTTTTTAATTGTTTATGAGAGATCCTCATTTCACTTTCAGAAACATCTTCTCTCGCTGTATCTCATCTCGTCCCTTCCGCTATTGATCAAGTCACGTGACTTTCAATATACCTTTTGTTTAAATGGGATGGGACATTTTTGTCCAAGTGCTAAGTGCCGGGACCTAAGAGGCTGTTGGTCAAATCACGTGACTTTGATCTCCCTTATATTGAAGGATTATTTACCATATATCTTTGTCTACATGGAATGGTATATGAATTTTGGCCACAGGCCAAGCGCTGGGACCCATAAGGTCATTCAGCGCTGAAAGGGAAACTGAGAGTGGAAGTTTGAAAGGTGTAACAGGAGGAAAACCTCGCACTGTGATACAACTGTTAGGAGAAGGTGGAAAGTAAGACGGAAGAAAGAGAATACGAACGGAGGTATAGTAAAAGAAATGAAAGGGGCTGCAGCTAGGGGCCGAGTGGACGCCGCATTCTTTCTGATTTTATGACTTTGCGTTACTATTTTTTTATTTAATTTTTTTATTACTGACGTCAGCATTGTATCTCTTCCTGTCAGTTTCAAATTTGTCCTTATCTTTAGACTGTTCAATTCTCCTTCAATAATGATCCAGTAATTTCAGTTCAGACTTTTGGCCAGTTTCAGGCTTAACCAGACTCTGGTATAACATGCAGACTCTGGTAGTTCAAGACTTAACCAGACTCTGGTATAACATGCATTTAAGTTCAGACTTTCGCCCCAGTTCCAGTCTGGTATAACACGCAATTTAAGTTCTTAGTTCAGACTTAACAGACTCTGGTATAACATGCAATTTAAAAGTTCAACTTTCAGTTCAGACTTTCAATTTAAGTTGAGACTTTCAGCCAGTTTCAGACTTAACCACACTCTGGAATAACACGTAATTTTCAGCAATTTCAGTTCACACTTTACCATGCCAGTTTCACTTTCGGCCAGTTTCAGACTTAACCAGACTCTGGCATAACACGTAATTTCAGTTCAGACTTTCGGCCAGTTTCAGACTTAACCACACTCTGGTACAACATAACAGTCTCTTGAAAAAAAAAAATGAAAGCGTGCACGAGAATAAGAACAGCTCGTTATGCAAAAATATCTACATAATATACATTCTTACGTAAGATACATAGATTAGAATGTAATTACATCTTCTGGGAAATGTTCGTTTTTACATGAAGATGAAATTGCCTCCCATACATGCATGCAAACTTCAAATCTTAAAAAAAAATATACGCTAACAGAATTTTAAACTAAGTTTTCCAGCAAAATCTGCATGCACATAAATATAAATATATATATACATATATATATATATATATATATATATATATATATATATATATATATATATATATATATATAAAACAGAATTATACAATACGTACATAAGTAAATACATACATGCATACATAAAATAATAGAATCAAATATTCCTCTACGAATATCAGCCAACATAAATAAAAATCAAACAAGCTTTTCCAAGAAAATTTCATACATATATGCATGCATGCATGCGTGCATACATGCATACATACATGTAATACATTGAATTAAACACTATTCTCCGAACGTCTACAACCTAATATAAAAATGTAAAAAGCTGTTCTCAAAAACTTTATATACATACATACATATACATACATACATACATGCATGCAATACATGAAATTAAACATTCTAACACGTCTACAACCAAAAATAAAATGTAAAAAGCTGTTTTCAAAAACTTTATATACATACATACACACATACATACATACCACTGTGCACTTGTCCTTGGAAACCGTGCATACATATATACATACATACATATAAACTGAACCAGCTCTTCCTATGAAAATCAATGCATAAATACACGTCCCAAGCCGATGAACTACCTCATCAGCTGATCCGCCCAAGCCAAGCAAAGGCACGATCAAAATGATCGGCTGACGAAAGCCGATCATCAATTCATACTTGAGTGACTGAGTCACCGATCCTTCGCCTAAAACAAATCCGTTCGTCAAAGTGCATGAAGAAGAAGAAGAAGAAGAAGAAGAAGAAGAAGAAGAAGAAGAAGAAGAAGGATTTGTTCGTCAAAGTGTATGAAGAAGAAGAAGGATATGTTCGTCAAAGTGTATGAAGAAGAAGAAGAAGAAGAAGAAGAAGGGTTTGCTCGTCAAAGTGTATGAAGAAGAAGAAGAAGAGGAAGAAGAAGAAAAGGAAGAAGAAGGATTTGTTCGTCAAAGTGTATGAAGAAGAAGAAGAAGAAGAAGAAGAAGAAGAAGAAGAAGAAGAAGAAGAAGAAGAAGAAGAACAGGAAGAAGAAGGATTTGTTCGTCAAAGTGTATGAAGAAGAAGAAGAAGAAGAAGAAGAAGAAGAAGAAGAAGAAGGATTTGTTCGTCAAAGTGTATGAAGAAGAAGAAGAAGAAGAAGAAGAAGAAGAAGAAGAAGAAGAAGAAGAAGAAGGATTTATTCGTCAAAGTGTATGAAGAAGAAGAAAAAGAAGGATATGTTCGTCAAAGTGTATGAAGAAGAAGAAGAAGAAGAAGAAGAAGAAGAAGAAATTCATTGCACTGTGACACGAATGGGTAATAATGTTTCGCAGAGCAGTGATTCACCATCAAAAAGACGTTTGGACAATTAATCCTCTTCATATTCATCACTATGCAAGGCTGTAGCACCAATTATCTTCAGGAAGATTAATCAGATTTAGACTGAAATAACGTAGGAATTAGATAAATAATTACTAAGGAATAAATATGACTATATGTAAATATATATTTACATAACATATGCGTGTGGTGTATCTACACACACACACATATATATATGTCTGTGTGTGTGTGTGTGTGTAGATACAGCACTCACATATAGTTTATAAATATATATTTACATATAGTTATTTATTCATAGTGATGTTATCTAATTCCTACTTTATTTCAGTCTAAATCTGATCAATCTTCCCAAAGATAATTGATGCTACAGCAATAATGAGCATATATATACTATATATATATATATATATATATATATATATATATATATATATATATATATATATATATATATATATATATATATATATATATATATATATATATATATAGACATATATATGTGTGTATGTATATATATATATCTATATATATATATATATATCTACATATATAGAAAACTACCTAAACAAAATACACCATGGCATGAAAGAAAATACAATTTTCCTGCCAATGAAATAACAAGAGCCCATGTGGTGCAAAACTAAATCCGTGTGAAAAATGAACAGGTAAAAAATGAACAAATTTATGATCACCCATCAAATAATAATCACAATAATACATTTCCTATATTTTTAGCACATACAAAATAATAAAAAACAACCAGGCCATTTAAGCTCGTTCGATTTCTCTCATGAAAAGTATTTTCCAGTTCTAGTCTTTTTTTTTATTTTTTTAAGGTCACCATATCAAGAATAATCGATACAATAAAAAGGTTGGAGAAGAATTCTGATTATTGGCTGTTCAAGTGTTCTTAAAAATCCTTCATGTTAGTCGCACTAAAAGTGATGAAGTAGCCCCAGTAGTGTACTAAAGACCTCTCAATAATAATAATAATAATAATAATAATAATAATAATAATAAAAACATGAGTCACTAAATTGGTGAAGAAATCCACACTGGTGTAAGTGTATATATTAAAATATTTAAACAAAACGTTTTGTATGTATATTTTTTATAAATATTCATATCTGCACCATAATAGTAATAATAATACTAATAATAATAATTATAATAATAATTGCATGAGTCACTGAACTGGTGAAGAAATCCACAATGGTGAAAGTGTATATATTATTATATATTGATAATATTTATGCAAAACGTTTCGTATGCATATTCTTCATATATATTTATACCAAAACCTTAGTGGGTAACTTCGCCAATAATAATAATAATAATAATAATAATAATAATAATAATAATAATAATAATAATAATAATAACAACTACGAATCTGCCACTTTATAATTCCCGTTTTATCCATCAATCACAATCGACTAATGACACACCCAGCTCTGACGGATACCAGCTGAGGGAGACTGCTGAGCGAACAAGCTGAAGTGTACTGTGGTAAGAGAGTATACGAATTCCATTACACGTTAATGCGCGCGCACGCGGGTACACACATACATACATATATATTTATATATATATACATACATACATACACGATGTATATGTATTTATATATTGTGAACTGGATAAATAACTAATGTGGACTTTATATATATATATATATATATATATATATATATATATATATATATATATATATATATATATATATATATATATATATATATATATATATTAATTATATATATACACATACATTATATATATACACATGCATTATATGTATGTATATATTCATACATATATATATATATACATATACATATAGAGACTGATACATAGATAGATAAATAGATATAGATAGATAGATAGATAGACAGATAGATGCACACAAATAACATGCAAAAACAAATATACACTTGCACATATAATAACAAAATACCCTACACACGCTCATTTATTAACAAATAATGAAACAACCTTTACATACACAAAACCATATACATAAGCCTATAACAACCACGTCAGACTGTGTACAGTCGCACACAAAAATACTGAACGTCATCCGCTCCCGTGAACTGCATGCACGAGCTACCACTACTCTACTGAGTCTGGGCCGCGCGACTCGCCGTAAAAACTCTACAAGACGAATGCCGTCGATTAAAAGTGATCTTCCCTTTCATATTCATGCGCTGATCATACATCACTTGACACGCCTCTCGAATATGAAATCTCCCCCCCCCATCCCCACCCCTCGTTAGGTATGGCATTTGTTATGTGGAAGTAATGGCTTTTTCTGATCAGTGCTTAGGTTTAAAAGTTTTTTTTTGGGGGGGGCTTTTTTCATTCATTTTTTTTTTTTTAATTTCGCGCCTTTAGTTTTCTGTAAAAGAAAACTATTGCGCCGGCTTTGTCTGTCCGTCTGCATTTTATTCTGTCCGCACTTGTTTTGTCCGCCCTCAGATCTTAAAAACTACTAAGGCTAGAGGGCTGTAAATTGGTATATTGATCATCCACCCTTCAATCATCAAACATACCAAATTGCAGCCCTCTAGCCTCAGTAGTTTTTACTTCAAGATTAAATTTAGCCATGATCGTGCGTCTGGCAACAATATAGGATGGGCCATCACCCGCCCGTCGTTAAAGTTGCATGGGCCGCGGCTCATACAGCATTATACCGAGACCACCGAAAGATAGATCTATTTTCGGTGGTCTTGATTATACGCTGTAGCGGCTGAACAGAAAACGTTTATTTTAATTTCGATTTTTTTCGTTAATTTTTTCCACACGGTAGACTTTGGTTTTAAAGAGCTTGTGTGTGTTTTTTTATTTTGTTGTTTTTTTCCATTCTTCCTATAACGTACGTCAAGAGGAGTAATGGAACCAAACACCAGTCAAGGTAAGTGGAATGAAAATAAAACGGCTAAAAGAGACAAGGACAAATGTAAAAAGGAATAACTGAGAGTCCAATAATAATAATTAAAAAAATAATCATAATAACTGTACAAATATATTTAAAAATTCAATTAAAACCATACAGTTTTATTTTTAGATATATTTGTACAGTTACATAACTGTGGATTTGGTAATAATAATAATAATAATAATAATAATAATAATAATAATAAATGTGAAATTACATTTTATAAAGTTATGACTATTTATGCAATATTCTCTGTAAACCTCTTTTGTAAACATATGCATAAGTAAATTCTTATCTAATGTATATGGCTTACAGCTGGAATAAAGGGTTCATTTCAATTCTACTCAATAATAATAATAATAATAATAATAATAATAATAATAATAATAAAAACCCACCAACTTAACAAATACAGAAGATACGACGCAATGCCTACAAATCAATCATGACCTACCCTAAGGTTAGCAGTGAAAAACAAGTTTGTTCACAGACAAGCCCCTGGCATCGTAATATACTACTTGTTGACACAACAGTATGACGTACTTGAACAAGTAGGCCTCATATTAATGAATGTACGTATTATTATTATTATTATTATTATTATTATTATTATTATTATTATTATTATTGGAAGACTTGGGTTCGATCAGATGTGAGTCAGAAATTTATTTCTGTTCCACACATGATTGTGTGTTGATTATTATTATTATTATTATTATTATTATTATTATTATTATTATTATTATTATTATTATTATTAATTGGAAGACTTGGGTTCGATCCTGATGTGAGTCAGAAAATTATTTCTGTTCCACACGTGATTATTATTATTATTATTATTATTATTATTATTATTATTATTATTATTATTATTATTGGTGAAGAAATCAACAACGGTGTAAGTGTAAATAAATATCAAAACTATATACAAAAAGACAGCTGAGAAGGAGAATCGAGCATATTCTCTAGAGCTCTCGCTTTGTATTTATTTTTAATAAAAATTTACACTTACACAATTGTGGATTTCTTCACCATTATTATTATTATTATTATTATTATTATTATTATTATTATTATTATTATTGAAGATGAACCCTATTTATATGGAACCAGCCCACACTGGCAACTGACTTGAAATTCAAGCTTCCAAAGAATATGGTGTTCATTTGAAAGAAGTAACAGAGGGTAATAGGAAATATATAAAGAAGAAAACAATTATTAAAAACGAAAAAAAATAAATAAAAATAAATAAATAGGTAAAATATATGTAATATATATAAAATACATAAAGAAGAAAACAATTACCAAAAACGAAAAAACAAATAAAAAATACTAAATAGATAGATCAAAATATAAGTCCATTACTGAAATACAAGGAGAATTGTTGTAGGGTAGTAATGAGTTGCATCTTCCCTTGAACTTTCGAGGTTCCAGTTGCACAACATCCTCAGGAAGACTGTTCCACAGTCTAACGGTGTGGGGAATTACATATTAATGAATGTAAGTAGCATCCCAAGTTAAGGAATGCCTCATTTCCCTAAAGAGTTAGAAGGAATAACTATCAGGATCCGGGACCCTACTTTTTTTTTTTAGGTCAAATCATGCTAGCAATTGGGCATGAGGCTAACAACCTCATCCCTTAAATCAAAGCAGGCCTTGGGAGATTTTTATGGGCGGCGTTGGGTTTTGGGGGTAGGTCCTGGAGGAAGGCTGGGTGGAGTGGGGGAAAGAACGCCATACAATACAATTTAATTAGGAAAATTAAATAACCTCCTGGAGGAAGGTGGGTTGGCCTGGGGGGGGCGAGGAAGAGTGCCATGCAAAACAATAAAATTAAACAACCTCAGCAGGAAGGTCAGGATGGCGGGTGGGGGGAAGGGGGGGGAGGAGAAGAGCCCCACGCAAAGCAATTGAATTAGCAAAATGAAATAACTTCCTGGAGGAAGGACGGGAGAGAGTGTCATTCAAAAAAAATTAATAAATCATAACGCATGCAAACAAGACCTCCCACAAGAGGCAAGCGGCCAAGTATGCTACTCCAGGGAGTAGTTACCCTCGCAGAATGCTTAAAAGGGCAGTTCAGAAGGACAGAAGAACCTTCTGTGATTCCCCCCTCGGAGATTTCTTTTCATGCCCTACAAGGCGTCCTGTTAAGGATGGGTACTCTACTCAGCCAGAAGTCTTTAGATACCATTTCGATCATTTTCTAGGTCCTCTTGTTGTTGTTATTATTATTATTATTATTATTATTATTATTATTATTATTATTATTATTATTATTATTATTATTATTATTTTGGTCTACCACAGTCATCCTATTCGACTAAGTGATTTTTATAGTGTGGGGTTCCGGGTTATTATTATTATTATTATTATTATTATTATTATTATTATTATTATTATTATTATTATTATTAATATTATTATTTAGAAATCTTGAGATATCATTTCGACAATTTTCTCTGTCATCTTATTATTATTATTATTATTATTATTATTATTATTATTATTATTATTATTATTATTTAGAAATCTTGAGATATCATTTCGACAATTTTCTCTGTCATCTCAATTATTATTATTATTATTATTATTATTATTATTATTATTATTATTATTATTATTTAAAAATCTTGAGATATCATTTCGACAATTTTCTCTGTCATCTCAGTTATTATTATTATTATTATTATTATTATTATTATTATTGTGTATTATTATTTCGACATCTTGAGATATCATTTCTACAATTTTCTCTGTCATCTTAATTATTATTATTATTATTATCATTATTCTTTAACACCCTGTTGAACACTACAACTTAAACTGACATCAACTTGCTAAGCGATCTTACACAGAATTAAACAACATGTGAAAAATGCGACCTTACTTTCAAAAAAACAATTATTACGAGGATAACAAATAGAATAAAAGCACCTCTCTCTCTCTCTCTCTCTCTCTCTCTCTCTCTCTCTCTCTCTCTCTCTCTCTCTCTCTCTCTCGGGGAACACTGTTTCGTTACGAACCCGCATCATACCCCAACTCTAAATGCTACACAAATATACAGTCTACAGTCTCCAGTCTCTCTCTCTCTCTCTCTCTCTCTCGCTTAGCTTCTTGCAAACCAATATCATGCAAGGCTTCCTCTGACGTCACCCATATCTCCAATTATAAGTCAGCCTCTCTCTCTCTCTCTCTCTCTCTCTCTCTCTCTCTCTCTCTCTCTCTCTCTCTCTCTCTCTCTCTCTCTGCTCATTAGAATTCTAAGCATGGATCGAGTTTGCATCAACGTCGAATGTTTTGAAAGACCCGTGACGTCATGGCATGGAATTATTACTGCCGATAATGCTTCCGTAAATATTGGTTGCTTCCATAAATATTGGATACTTCCGTAAATATTGGATACTTCCGTAAATATTGGATATTTCCATAAATATCCGTTACTTCCATAAATACTGGTTATTCCATAAATATTGCTCACTTCCATAAATACTGGATACTTCCGTAAATATTGGATACTTCCATAAATATTGGTTACTTCCAAAAATGAAAGAAACTAAAGAAGATAAATTAAAACAGAAATCTTGACAATAATATTTTCTCTCTATTTAGAATATAACTTCAAACAAACCCGAGACATTACCTGGCTCACACCTGACGCCGCTCCTGAGAGAATAAACTCTTTTGAAATAAATATAAGTAAACTTTCAGTTCTCATGACAACGCTAAACAGCGCTTTTTGATTTGGGGAATCTTCGAGTTATACTCCAACTTACTCCATCTTAAGCAGTCCTAACGATATACTATAACCTGGGCAATCCCGAAGCAGTATTCCCGTATGGGCAATCCACACACCGCAACTACAATACAGGTAGCCTAATCCTCCAAGTACGTCAATATGGGCAATCGTGAGATACTAGTTCAGTATGGGCAATCGTTGGATACTAGTTCAATATGGGTAATCTTTAGATACTAGTTCAATATGGGCAATCGTTGGATACTAGTTCAATATGGGCAATCGTCAGATACTATTTCAATATGGGCAATCGTTAGATACTATTTCAATATGGGCAATCTTTAGATACTAGTTCAATATGGGCAATCGTTAGATACTAGTTCAATATGGGCAATCGTTAAATACTATTTCAATATGGGCAATCGGTTAGATACTATTTCAATATGAGCAATCGTTGGATACTATTTCAGTATGGACAATCTTTAGATACTAGTTCGATATGGGCAATCGTTAGATACTAGTTCAATATGGGCAATCGGTTAGATACTAGTTCAATATGGGCAATCTTTAGATACTAGTGCAATATGGGCAATCGGTTAGATACTAGTTCAATATGGGCAATCGTTAGATGCTAGCTCAATAAGGGCAATCTTCATACTGCACATCCTTATGGTCAATCCTATTGGCCTGCGACTCAGAATAGGCAACCCTCACATTACATTTCAACTTCGGCAACCTCCCATAGGCAATCTATTACGAGCAATCCAGTTACACAATTTCCATGCGATCAAATATCCAATCACAAATTGTGTTCTTCTTCCATAAGACCCTTATACCCTGAACTGTTATTATAAATATTAAAAAAAAAATAAAATACCAGTCTTTTATGATATTTTTATGCTTAGGGATGTTCTTACAAAAATAAAAAAAAATAATAATAATAAAACAATAAAAATCGACCTTCTACGGCCGGATACACAAACGTTACGCAACATTCGCAATAAAACAAAAAAAAAAAAAAAAAATAAGAATAATCTAGACAGCTGAATATGTAAGCATCTTATATGCTCAAGTTATAACCCTAATAAAGATAAAGTGGGTTTCATATGAATGATAAGAAGGGCTTAGCAATGCAACACAGGAAAATACACATAAAATAAAACGATTAGAATACTATAATACACCTTATTGAGATATTTGGCTAAGCAGTGCATAAGGATTTGATAAGCTACACATATACTTTTTTTTTCTTTTACAAATAACTCTCTTATATCTTTTAAATATATATACATATATATGTATGTATATGTGTATATAATCATGTATATATATATATATATATATATATATATATATATATGTATGTATTTATAATATATGTATGTATATATATGCATATATATATACTGTATATATATATATATATATATATGTATACATATTTAATAAAAACAATTTCTATAACAGATTTCTCACATCTTTTGTTTATCTTTAACCATTTCTCCAAATCTATGCACATATTAACAAGAGATTGCATGTACCACTGGCACCGTACCCGCCTTATACCAAGTCTACCAAAATCACACTGAGGCATGCCCCAATAAGAGTCGTTTTATCTTTATAGAGCCGATTTACACTGAATGGCACTTTTGCAAGAGAAATAAAAAGGAGCAGAGCGAATGCTCTATAGAAGAATGCTTGGTTAGAGAATAGCGAATGCTCTATAGAAGAATGCATGGTTAGAGAATAGAGAATGCTCTATTGAAGAATGCTTGGTTAGAGAATAGCGAATACTCTATAGAAGAATGCTTAGAGAATAGTGAATGCTCTATAGAAGAATGCTTGGTTACAGAATAGAGAATGCTCTATAGACGAATGCTTAGTTAGAGAATAGAGAATGCTCTATAGAAGAATGCTTAGTTAGAGACAGCGAATGCTCTATAGAAGAATGCTTAGTTAGAGAACATACATATACTTTCGGACAGTATGTGAGAGATAATCTGCTTTCACTATAAAACAAACAGATAATATGCATACTGTATGCATGATGTATGCATGTATTCATATGAACAATATTCAGAGTGAAACAGAAAGCCTCAGAGCTTTCAATGTAAAAAAAAAAAAATAAATAAACACTGTATGCATGTATGTATAAGAACAAAATGCAGGAAGAAAACTAATAAACACACTGTATGTATGATGTACGCATGTATGCATATGAACAAAATGCAGAGTGAGAATGTTGGGCCTTATGTATGTTTTTGGGAGAATGTAGAAGAATGCAGGTTGAATTTTTAAAGGGCAAAAGATTACCCAAGGGAAGTGAATTCAGAATGACAGACTAACAAGCTATTGGATGCTGTCTGAAGATAAGACCTTCCCATTCTTAATATTCTTATACCTTTTTAGCAAGTATTCTGAAGCCCGTTGAATTCAGATGAAGAAGCATAACAGGATAACGTAATTTGAAGTAGGCCTATTCGGAATCTGACGTGCTAATGATGAGACTGGAGTGCCCGCGGACGAAGCAGCAGGAAGCTACGGAAGTTTTTTTTACACACGTTTCATCCTTTATTCAGTGGTAAGAGAGCTGGATTCATTGAGTTTAAGCTAAAAAGCCAAGAAATGGGATAACTTCAGCCATTCAGCGTTACAGGAAGTGGAAAAAGGGAGTTGGAATGGTTAGACAGCAAGATAAAGAGATCCAAAAAATATAGATGACGTACAAAGATCGAAAGGTAAAAGAAGAAGAAAAACCCACTGTTACATTAAGAAGTGGTAGTTAGAGAGGCTGGATAGCCAGACTGAAGGAAGAAAGCGGGAATGGAGGTTAAATAAAAGACTAAAAAGTGGGTGCAGCTAGGGGCCGAAGGGACGCTGCAATCACCCTTTAATAATGCTTACAGTGCACCGCGTGAGGCCCACTGATGGCTCCCCCCCCCCCTTCCCCTACAGGTTACAGTGGTCAGAGAATGAATGAAGCCATAGTTGCTTCAAATGAATAAAAATTAATAAAGAAACATTTAATGTATTACTGAACACGTGTGTCTATATAAGATAGTGGTCGTTACGGAATTAAAAAAAAAAACTTCTGCACATGCGCGTGACAGAAAATTCGCTGACAGTGAATTACGTATGACGTAATTCGCATTAATTAGCCCCAATTGTTTCGAGCAAGATTCACTTAACCTTCAATAATGATGGCAATTGTCTTAATGCTATAAAATTTACGGTTAAGCTACATCAGTCATTCCTGCCAATCTCTGACATCAATGAGAGAGAGAGAGAGAGAGAGAGAGAGAGAGAGAGAGAGAGAGAGAGAGAATAATAATAATGAGGTAACAACCATAAATAAAAAAAAGTAAACTGGATTAAACTTAAAAATATTAACAATTTACAATCGTCTACTTGCACGGAAGGAGAGAGAGAGAGAGAGAGAGAGAGAGAGAGAGAGAGACTCTCTAATTAATCACAACACATTCACGATACAACTGTCTACCTGCGTTGGAAAGTTGAGAGAGAGAGAGAGAGAGAGAGAGAGAGAGAGAGAGAGAGAGAGAGAGAGAGAGAGAACTTACTCAACAGCGATTCTATCTTATGCCCAATCCTTTTCCTCCTCACTACATAAATAATGGAACAGCGAAGCGCCGACTGGAGCCAGTTCACACAAACGAGCACCGGCAACAGCTGAATTATTTCAGCTGAGCAGCTGGAATGCCAGATGACTTGCTCAATCAATAAGCGTCGCAAGAGGCATAGAGGTTGGTAAGTAAATAGGTAGGTTTACTGATGACTAAATAATTACCTATGGAGAATCTGGATATTATATATTGGACAGTAAAACTGTGATGACAGGTGACAAAGAGATTGACGGTGATAATGATTAGCATAGAATAACTGGCGTTGCAGAATCAAATGCCAACTAGATAATAATTTATATTTGTTAAGTTTGTGAATATATATATATATATATATATATATATATATATATATATATATATATATATATATATATATATATTATACTGTAGATGTATAGGCACATGTGTGTGAGTATATGCTTCCATATTTAGCTCAGTAGTTCACGCCCTCACTTCAACTACAGGACCCCAATATTTAGGCGTAGTTTCTTGAAGTCTGTTGCACCCCTCTTCAAACTACGGTAGTTCACAGCCATGGGGGATAAAGATATTGTGCTAGCAACATCATCCTATATATATATATATATATATATATATATATATATATATATATATATATATATATATATATATATATATATATATATATATGTGTGTGTGTGTGTGTGTGTGTGTGTGTGGGGGTGAATCTGTTTGCTTTCTTGGCACAGTCTCTTTTTGGGCAATTTTAATTATGCACCTCTTCTACAATTTCCTCTACTTCGTTTTGTCTTCCAGGGAGAAGTTTTGAAGGAGCATACAATAAATTTGATGCAGCTTGGTCTCATGGTGACACACATATCAGCGAACAAACTAACAGATTTAAAACCAAAACTGGAAGAAGTAAAAAATAAGAAAAAAATATATATTTCAAGAGAGGAAAGTCGTTCAACAGAGTCCTCCTCACGAAATTACTTTTTATTTGAAAAATTATCTTTTACTTGAAAAATAAAAATTATTTGAAAAATTTTTATTTGGAAAATAAAAAATATTTGAAAAATTATTTGTATTTGAAATATTATTTTTATTTGAAAATAAAAAATATTTGAAAAATTGTTTGTATTTGAAAAATTATTCTTATTTGAAAAATACAAAAATATTTGAAAACTTATTTGTATTTGAAAAACTATTTTTATTTGAAAAATAAAAAAATATTTGAAAAATTATTTTTGTTTGAAAAATACAAAATATTTGGAAATATTTTTATTTGAAAAAACAAAATATTTGAAAAATTTTTTGTATCTGAAAAATTATTTTATTTGAAAAATACAAAATATTTGAAAATTTTTTTGTATTTGAGAAATTATTTAATTTGATAAATAAAAAATATTTGAAAATTTATTTTTATTTGAAATTTTTTTAAATTTTAATGATAAAAAATATTTGAAAAATTACTTGTATTTGAAAAATTATTTTTATTTGAAAAATAAAGAATATTTGAAAAATTATTTGTCTTTAACAAATTATTTTTTATTTGAAAATTAAAAAATATTTGAAAAATTATTTATTTGAAAAAATTATTCCTTATTTGAAAAATAAAAAAATATTTGAAAAATTATTTGTATTTGAAAAAAATAATTTTATTTGAAAAATAAACAATTTTTGAAAATTTTGAAAAATTATTGTTCATTTGAAAAATAAAAAATCATTTGACAAATTATTTGTATTTAAAAAATTATTTTTACTTGAAAAATAAAAATAAAAATAAATTTGTATTTGAAAAATTATTTTTATTTGAAAAATAAAAAATATTTGAAAAATTATTTGTTTTTGAAAACAAATTTTTAAAATAAAAGAAACAGTTAATGAGAGGAATGTCGATGGAAAGACATCCCTATCCAATAGTCCTACTTCTCACGGAAATTACTGCTCAGAGTAAAACCGCTAAACAAAACCAAACTTATCTTCCAGAGGTTCACACAGACAACGTTATAAAATCTGGAAAACAGGTAAAACAGATGGCGAGCCAAGGATACCTTATTCGTACCTTCACCACAGGTTAAGGGAAGGAGCAAGGTTCCCTAAAAAGGAAAGCTCGAAAAATACTTTAAATGGTCAAAAATAATAATGATCGTATTCATAATTGGAGCACGTGCCTCCGAGAAATGTACCAAGGACGGATTCTTTGGACATTTATGGAATTAGACGATTTCTTTGCATATTTGAGACGGATTTATTTTCTAGTTTCTCAAAAGGGAAATAATTCTGTGATTTAAAATATACCATTAGTTTGATGGATGGAAAAAATTAAATGAAAAACAAATCACTAAGTCTTTTTTTTTTTTTTACAAAATTGTACGATTTCTTTGCATATATGACATGGATTTACTTTCTAGTTTCTTATACGAAATAATGCTGTGATTTAAAATAAATCATCAGTTTGCTGTAAAGAAACAAATTAAGTAAAATAACAATTCATTAGGTTTTTTTTTGCAAAATTTTACGATTTCTTTGCATATATGAGACGGATTTATTTTCTAGTTTCTGAAAGAGAAATAATGCTGTGATTTAAAATAAATCATTAGTTTGCTGTAAAGGGAAAAATTAAATAAAATAACAATTCATTAAATTCATATTTTTTTTTACAAAATTGGACGACTTCTTTGCATATATGAGATGAATTTATTTTCTACTTTCTTAAACTAAATAATGCTGTGATTAAAAATATATCATCAACTTGCTGCACGGGAAAATTTAAAGAAAAACATCAAATTGCTGCACGGGAAAAATTAAATAAAATATCAAATTATTTAAAAGTTCTTTTACGAAATGTGATTTATACAAAAGTCAACTTGCTCTACGAAAAAGAATTAAATAAAATATCAATTTATTAAAAAAAATTTTTATGAATTTTACGATTTCTTTGCATATACGAAAAGTTTACTTTCTATTTTCAAAAACGAAATAATGTTTTGATTTAAATCAAAACCATCAACTTGCCCTGCGAGAAAAATCAAAATAACAAAAATCTTAAAGTTTATATTTTAATATGTTTTTCTTAATACAAGACAAAAACAACTGTTTGCCGCCACCGCCACAATTGTAACACCGCTGCAACAATTATCTTTATTGCCAACAAACTCCAATTTCCGCAACGGCGAGTGTTTGTAATTTCCCCAAAACTCGCACTAAACCTAAGAGGTCATTTTGAAGCCAGGGGTGGGGCTAGCCGTGAACCTCAGTAACTTCCGCGATTTTATATTCTGCTTCTGCTTGAGTTTGCACCTTTTTTTTTTTTGAACGCGTGGCTATTTGCTCATACAAGTCGTATATGTATTTATGTGTGTGTGTATAATTTATATTTATGTATATATATATATATATATATATTTATTTATACATATATCTGTGTATATATAAGTGTGTGTGTATGTATATATATTTATGTATGCATATAATGTAAATATATAAAATTTACACAAACACAAACACACATATATATAAATATAAATGTATATATATACATAATATATATACATATATACATAATATACATTTGTACACATATATTTATATATATATATACTTATATATATATATATATATATATATATATATATATATATTCTTATATATATACTGTATATATATAAATATACTGTATATCTATCTATATATATATACATATATATAAATAGAACAACGTGATTGCCTTCCGAGAAGCATTTCCCAATTACAGTTTCCAGCTAATTACAATCCCATTACGTGTTTCCTAACAGTACGATAATTGCCCCGGAGCCGAAACGACGCAATCGTTACGGTCAGCCTTCGGAAAAGTCCGGTAATGGCAGAAGTTTTCGAGGATTTTTCCGGAGTGCCGGATAGGGCCATCTGAGTTAGGTTAAAAAGCCAAGGATGTGTTTGTTTTTGGTTAAGGAACGCGGAATTAATTAGTTGGTCCTTGGGTTTCACTAGAAAATCTGTATGACTGATATGGATTGTTTATTTAAAAAACTATAAGATTAAAATTAACTGTTTATTTAGAAGATTATATGATTAAAATTAAATGTTTACTTAGAGGGTTATATGATTAAGATGAAATGATTATTTATAAAATTATATAATTAAATATTTATTTATGATTAAAATGAAATTTTCATTTAGAAAATCATATAATTGAAAGGTCGTTTTTATTTAGTAGTTTCCCTACAAGCCTCGTTCCAAATCCAGTCACATGAAGCGAGAGAGAGAGAGAGAGAGAGAGAGAGAGACTGACTTATTTCAATGTTTATAAAAGGGAACAGATGGTTCCGCGCGAATCAAAAGCCCTGAGGAGCTACAGACATTTCGCTGAACGAAACACCCCCCTACTCCCCCCCCAACGCTACAACCCCTCCCATCCCCTCCCCAATAGAAAAAAAAGTGGCGCGCTTTGATCCCCATATAATCAGCAAATCAAAGTAACCAAAAAACGCGCACGCTGGCGCGCACGGAAACAAGCAGCTACGCAAACGAAGGAGAAGACGGAAAAGAAAAGAGAGGGGGGAAAAGAAAGAGAGAGGAATAAAAAGAAAGAGCAAAGAATCGACGTAAAAACGACTTTTAATACTTTTTCTGGTCGAGAGAGGGCGAGAGGCAGCCATGGCGGCCTCGAGTTGCCATTCGTCACCAATAATTACGTTCCTCGATTGCTCAGTATTATTACTTCGCAATGGAGGAGGAGGAGGAGGAGGAGGAGGAGGAGGAGGAGGAGGAGGAGGAGGAGGAGGAGGAGGAGGAGGAGGAGGAGACGTAACTAACGTACTAGGAGGAAACGTAACTAATGTACTCCACGGCCCTGGACCACGCCCAGTCCAGTGGATAGAATTCGCTTACGAAAATAAAAATTAAAAATAAAAGTAGTGACGCAAAAGCAATGGAATGAATGGCTGCCGCCAGTGATAATGTTTGAAAAGATTTCATTCGTGAATAATCGATTTACTATTTTTACTATTATTATTATTATTATTATTATTATTAAAATTATTATTTCATTTGTGATGATGACATGATTTATTATTATTATTATTATTATTATTTGTAATCTCATTTCAATTGTAATAACAGATTTACCCATTATTATTATTAAAAATCTCGTAATCACATGAGTCACTAAAAATGAAAAAACCCATAATGATGTAATATATATATATATATATATATATATATATATATATATATATATATATATATATATATATATATATATATATATATATATATATACAGTCCTATACAACAGGTTTCGAGAGCCTGCTCGATTCTCCTTATCAAGACTGATAAGGAGAATCAAGCAGATTCTCGAAAGTTCTCATTTTATGTATGTTTTTAAATATATATTTATAATTACATCAATGAGGATTTTCTCATCATCATCATCATCATCATTATTATTATTATTATTATTATTATTATTATTATTATTATTATTATTATTAAGCAATTAACGATACCACTCAGCCATACCGCTAGACTCCCAGATGGTTCGCCGAAGGATTTATCCTGACACACTGACTAAATCTGGAACAAGGCTGAGTTAAAGAAGTTGGACAGCTAAGTGGGAAGGCGACCAAAGGGAACAAATGAAACTAAAAGACAGAAAGCAATGCAGCTTGAGCAGAAGGAACCACGCAACAATGACCACAATTATTTTGGCGAATTAAGTGACCAAAAGGTTTTACAGGAAAGTTTTCACTTTTATTTTTCCTTAATGAACAATGACCTACTGACCTATTGATTTCTCTTCCTCTTGGACCCTTGATCCACAGACCTCATCCCCGCCCCCCCAAAATCTCCACCAAATCACTGATCTTCCCTGCTCCCCAAAAATAATTTGCCCCCAAAATAATTTGCCCCAAAAATAATTTCACCCCAAAATACTTTTGACACCCAAAAATAATTTGCAGCCCAAAAATTTGCCCCAAAATAATTTTCCTGCCCCCAAAAAAAAAAAATATTTATCAAATTTTGAATCAAATGTCGGAAGCAGAAATCTCGCTCTCACAGATTTCTCAAAACTGATTCATTTTTGGGACCCAGGCGTCTGGGATTAAAGATGAAGTTGGGCATATATTTTTCCTTATTCATTTCCATAAATAATAACTAGCGTTTTACTTCCGGTTCGCCTTACCCTCTGAGAGATGGTGAGACGTAAAGACACGAGTGAGTGCGTGAGTAGTATGAATTAAGCCATAATCCGAAAGTAAGGAAAATAATAAAACTACAAGCTTTATGTCTAAGAAATGTCTAAGAAAAGCCATGCAAGCAAACACACACATTATATATATATATATATATATATATATATATATATATATATATATATATATATATATATATATATATATATATATATATATATATTACAATGTATATATGTTATTACACTTACACCTGTATAGGTATCTAGTAGAAAGTGACCAGTAGATTTTATATATTTTATATATATATATATATATATATATATATATATATATATATATATATATATGTATATATATATATATATATATACAGTACATACAAAACTTATGATAAAAACTAGATAGTAACTAATAAAAAATTTCAAAATTTACCTTCTCCTCAGGTACTTTTTTCCACTCACTGATTTGGACCATACCTGAAAAAAAATAATAATTTTAGACTAATGAAAGAAACAAACAAACAGAAGGGAAAAATATACAAAACACAAATGCTACAAACAACACAAGTTCTATAAAAAAAAAAAAAAAAAATCACGTTATATCACAGAAAATGAGAGATCTCCCTTCGTGTGATGATATTCGCTATTTTCAAAAAAAAAAAAAAAAAAAAAGTTTTCGCACGAGTGAAACCAAGATGAATCACCTGGATTGTGTCTCCACTGTCTCCATTCATTTAAAAAAAATTCCAGATCACTGAAGCGAACGTCAATACGTTAGAAACGGTAATGACGCAAAATATCGATGGATATTTTCTTAATCTCTTTCGATATTATATTAATTTTTTTTCTTAACAGAATTCTATTTTTTTTTATATTATTTTTTTTGTGGGGGGGGGGGTAAATGTGTATGTGATGTTAGAAATACCAACACACAATTACGTGTGGAACAGAAATAAATTTCTGACTCACATCAGGATCGAACCCAGGTCTTTCCAAGGAAAGACCAGAGCACGTATTTAGCCAAAGTCTTCTTTCAGGAATCGGGGCTGAATGAGCTATTTCGTATTCAGTCTTTAAATTACTTTTATAATTTTTTATATGATAGATGATTCAATCCCGCTATGAGTCATCACACACTAACACTTGTAACTATTCGATTCTATATTATTTTTTGTATATTGTGGGGGGGGGGTTTCGGATAAACGCGTATGTGATGTATTTACCCAAAGTCTTTTGTTAGAAATTAGGCTGAGTGCGCTGTTCCTCATTGAATCTTTAAATGACTTTTAGAATTTTTGTTTAAAGAATTATTATTTTAATCCCGCTGAGACTTATCACACTCAAGAGTATGGCTGAGAAGCGTTACTTAAAACTTATAACAAACCACAACGGTCTGGTGCAAGTTATTATGTCTTAAGATTGGTAGTAAAATTTACGAACACGTCATGGAGTTGCATCAGAAGTCTTTCTTTTAGTTAATTTTCTTGTTAATTGGAAAGTGAAGTATTTTCACTTAGGGTTATAAGTAGCACTGTTGTCATGACAATGTTTTGCATATATATATATATATATATATATATATATATATATATATATATATATATATATATATATATATATATATATATATATATATATATATATATATATATATATATATATATATATATATATATCCTGCTGTTAGGGTAGTTTTCTGCACAAGACATTCATCCCTGATTCAGCAGTAAAATATTAAATATGGCAGTGATCGCTAAATTGTCTTTTATCTCAGTCACCCCATAACAGGAGGAAACTCCTTTACGGTGTAAATACACAAACACGCGCAAACACACACACAAGTGTATATATACATACAGTATATATATGTATACATATAATATATATATATATATATATATATATATATATATATATATATATATATATATTACGATAACTCGAATAAAAAAAAACTAACAGAAACAATCAGGTGAATAAAACGAAAAACAAAAACAAAAAACAAAAACACGAGAAAAAGGTACGCCAATCGTCACGTTAGCCGTCCTGCCGCGCATTTTCCAGACAATACTAACCCTCCACCACCATATAACTGCCTGCCTTCCTGGAGAGTCTCTTGTTACCACATGATGTTGCAAAAGTTGTACCCTTCAGGTGATGCGCATTTTTCCCAGAGAGAGAGAGAGAGATTAGCATATCGCTCTCTCTCTCTCTCTCTCTCTCTCTCTCATATATATATATATATATATATATATATATATATATATATATATATATATATATATATATATATATTGTGTGTTTTTACATATTGTGTTTATATATATATATATATATATGTTTATATATGTATATATATATGTATATTATTGTGTATATACATATTGTGTTTATATTATATATATATATATATATATATATATATATATATATATATATATATATAGAGAGAGAGAGAGAGAGAGAGAGAGAGAGAGAGAGAGAGAGAGAGAGAGACGGGGCGCTTTTTCATTTTCTTATCCGGAAAAATATTGTATTACACTTTGAAAAAACGAAATACTATTATACAAAGCATGTATATATATTTAACGAATTTAGAAAAAAAAAAAAAAAAATATATATATATATATAGTATATATATATATATATATATATATATATATATATATATATATATATATATATATATATATATATATATATATATATAAACCTATATAAACGACAAAAAATTTAAGACACACAAAAATAAACACGTCTTGAAAGTTTACTTTTTTACGGCATTCAGTTGATTTTTACAACGAGTAAATAAATTTAAAATACTCGTCAAATCAAAAATTTCGCCTTTTAGTTTTTCTGTAAACGTAAACCATTGTGCCGGCTTTGTCTGTCCGTCCGCACTTTTTCTGCCCGCCTTCAGATCTTGAAAACTGCTGAGGCTAGAGGGCTGCAAATTGGTATGTTCATCATCCACCGTCCAATCATCAAACATACCATTTTGCAGCCCTCTAGCCTCAGTAGTTTATTTTATTTAAGGTTAAAGTTAGCCATAATCGTGCGTCTGGCAACGATATAGGGCAGGCCACCACCCGCCCGTGGTTAAAGTTTAATAGGCCGCGGCTCATACAAGCATTATACCGAGACCACCGAAAGATAGATCTATTTTCGGCGGCCTTGATTATACGCTGCACAGAAAACTCGATTCTTCGGCGCGTGTTTTACTTATTCAGTGTGTTCCTTCAATTCTTCAATTCCTCTCGGCTTCTCAGACACACTGACCTTTCTCAAATACTCTCTTAAAATACCCGAGATCTTCATATACTCTCTTCTCTTAAACAAATACACTTGTCTTTCTCAAATTTCCCTGCCTTGAAACTCTCAACTTCCTCGAGTACTCACGCCTTTCTCCTGCATTGTTAGTCTTCCTCATATACTCATTGTAGTCTTGTGTATCATTCTAGTCCTCCTCATACACTCATTTGTAGTCTTCCTCACTTACACACTGTAGTCTTCTTCATATAATCATTGTAGTATTCCTCATATACTTATTGTAGTCTTGTTTACTCAATGCAGTCCTCCTCACACACTCATTGTAGCCTTCCTCATATACATGCTGTAGTCTTCTTCATATACTCATTGTAGTATTCTCATATACTCATTGTAGTCTTGTGTACTCATTGTAGTCCTCCTCATATACTCATTGTATTCTCCTCATATACAAACTGTAAGTCTTCCTCATATACTCACTGTATTCTCTTCACATACTCATTGTAGTCTTCCTCATATTTTCCTCCTTCTTGCATACATATTTATGAAATAATCGATCATACCTCAGTTGGTGTTCATCTTGTTGAAATATTCTATTTTTTCCCAAAACTGTCTTCCTCATATACTCACTGCAGTCTTCCTCATATATTGTAGTTTTCCTTGTATACTCATTGTAGTTTTCCTCATAAACTCTCGTCCTTCTCACATACATCTTTATCAAAAAAATCTATCTTGCCGAAAATAATATGTGTCGGCCTGAAATAATTCTATTCTTTCCCCAAAACTGTCTTCCTCATATGATCATTGTAGTCTTCCTCAAATACTCTAGTCCCTCTCACAAACATATTTATCGAATAATCTATCCCACAGCAGACACTATCTGTCAGGCTGAAAGTATTAAATTTTTTCCCCCAAACGGAAGAGGTCCGGCACAAAAAAACTGATTATCAAAGTAACGTTACATCGGTGATGAGTAGCGGCGATTAGCGGGCCATGATCGTGTCGGCGCTGGCTGGCCCATCACGATTTGTCGATTAGTGAGGTCCTACAAAAATGCAGGACAGGAGAGTTTTCACTGGAGTTTTTCCTGACCTCTCTCTCTCTCTCTCTCTCTCTCTCTCTCTCTCTCTCTATATATATATATATATATATATATATATATATATATATATATATATATATATATATATATATATATAATATATATATATATATTATATATAAGTATATATATTTTATATATATAATATATATACATATATATATATATGTTTATAATATACATACATATATATTCATGCATACACACACACCTCTATCACCTGATACATTAAGGTGTCCTCACATCACTGAATACTCGAAAACACTTGCACTCTACTTATGAAATACTTGCGATAAATTATGCACATTTAATAACTTAATTTCATACATTCTATGTTAAAATTTCTTCCACTCCAAGTTGACTTTCTTCAATTTCCTTCTACGTCGTTATGACGACGCTCAAGTGTCTTCCCGACGAAATATTTCGCAACTTTCAGGAGTCTGCTGCGCACCCGTGCAGAGAGAGAGAGAGAGAGAGAGAGAGAGAGAGAGAGAGAGAGAGAGAGAGAGAGAGAGAGAGAATGCATTTCACAAAAAAATATACGGAAACAAAATTTCGAAAACCAAACCCGAACTGGAATATTACCTAATAAATAAATAAGAAGAGAACTGTGCTAATTTAATGAGAGAGAGAGAGAGAGAGAGAGAGAGAGAGAGAGAGAGAGAGAGAGAGAGAGAGAGAAATGGGCAGGGGAAAGAGGGAGAGGAAGGGAAGGAACTGAAAGGGTAGAGGATGGAAGGAGGGTAGGGGGAATTTTAAGTAAGCGCAGACATTGCGAAGGACATAGGATTCTGATGAGTCTCGATAGGTCGGTGGGGGATTAAGGATTGGGGGAGGGGGGACAAGGAGTAACATGGTTCAGAAGGTTAGGTGTTACTATAACGAGGTCAGGGGAGGAGGAGGGAGGGAGGAGAGGATTTAGGGCAGGAGGGGGAGGAAGGAGGAGGAGGAGGGGGAGGAGGGGGAGGGGAGGGGAGGGGAGAGGAGGGAGGGGAGGAGGAGGGAGGGGGAGGGAGGAGGAGAGGAGGGAGGGAGGGAGAGAAGGAGGAGGAGGGGAGGTGAGGGGAAGAGGGAGGGGGGAGGATGAGGAGGAGGAGGAGAAGGAGAAGGAGGAGGGTAGGGAGAGGAGGGGGAGGGGAGTCAAGGAATGGCTGCAACATGGTATACGAAGTTAGGTGTTAGGATAACGAGGTCGGAGGGGGAAGGGGAGGGGGAAGGGGAGGGGGAGGGGAGGGGGGGAAGGGGATGGGAGGGGAGGGAAGTTATGTCCATATCAGATGTCCCCTATACAACGTCCTCTACGTCACTCTTCTAAGTAGCAACAACAATGTCTTGTGCAATGTCTGGGATGTCACGATGGTGATGGCGTTGCTAGAGAGAGAGAGAGAGAGAGAGAGAACGCATTTACTATAATAAGACCGATGCCAAAGACTTAATGTTCCCGTAGCGCAAGTGTAAAAATGAAGGGAAGGAATTTTATCAATAATGGGATCAGTGGTTTACAAAATATGCAAACTTATGGCGTTCCATTTAGGATTTTTTTTTTTTTTTTGCATTTTCTTTCACTATACTGTCCTATGCACTTGCCCCCACACACACACACACTCACAGATACGCATATATATACAGTATATATATATATATATATATATATATATATATATATATATATATATATATATATATATATATATCCACCTATATATGTATATACTGTATATATGTGTGTGTATAAAGAGACAGACAGACAGACAGACAGACAGACAGAGAAAGAGACAGACAGAGACTGAGACAGAGATAATGTTACTCGATATAAGAAGGAAGAAAACGCAAACGCTGTACACACGAAATCCTTCGACTACATATTATCTTCATACGACGATCTTCTGGCGTAAAGCGGACGTCATCGTATAATAAGATGCCATGGGTAACCAAATATTTTTAATTTTGTTTAGAACAACGATAATCTACGCGCAGTGAACTCCAGGTTGAGACTTGCCGTTTTCCAGCCCAGGCACGGCCTCTCTTACCACTGATCCCTATTTAAGTTCGTAAGGATACCGAATGACGGTATGCTGTAGGCTTCTAAGAATCTGTTTTCTGAGATGAGGTTGCCAGCCTCGTGCCCAGAACTCCAATATTTGTACAGTCATTCAAAGATAAAAAGGTCACGTCTTTGCAAAACTATTATTATTATTATTATTATTATTATTATTATTATTATTATTATTATTATTATTCGGAAGATAACCCCCTCTTTATGTGGAAAAGGCCTTTAAATTCAAGCTTCCAAAGAACACGGTGTCCATCTGAAATAAGTTACAGAAGATACAAAGAGAATGGACAAAAATCGGTCACGCTGAGAATTTTTTTCACGTTTTCTGTGTGACGTATCTAATTTACATACCAACAGCAGTGCAGCGTTGGGAAAGCAGGAACAGGAAGGGACAAGAGAAGTGGGATGATGGTGAAATAGGGGGCTTTGTTTCGAGGAAATTCCGCCTGACATGTGTGGAATGCCACTGGCGACTGAGGGTTACAATAGAAACAACAAAGTCTTGTTTTCTTACGCAGAGCCGAGAGTACATGTCTCGTCCAAAATGGGTGCAATAGTTACGTCATTTCACCGCAGAGCACAGAGTACCTGTCTCGTCCAAAATGGCTGCAATAGTTACGTCATTTCACCGCAAAGCACAGAGTACCTGTCTCGTCCAAAATGGCTGCAATAGTTACGTCATTTCACCGCAGAGCCCACAGTACCTGTCTCGTCCAAAATGGGTGCAAAAGTTAACTTACTTCACCGCAGAGCCCAGAGTACCTGTCTCGTCCAAAATGGCTGCAATATTTACGTCATTTTACCGTAGAACCCAAGAGCCCAGCCTGTCTTGTCCAAAATGGCTGCAACAGTTACGCCACTGCCTCGTACTTACAATATATAAAATACATTACGCTAATCTACATATTCAATTTTGTAAAAAAAAAGGACAGAAAGGCTGAACTGTATAGTAGAGGCAATTCAAATGGCTCTGGAGAACTCGAACTTACACTAAACAGAATAGATTACGCTGCTCTGCATATATATTTGGATGAAACGGTGAAGGCACCTCGTCTAATATGGCTGTAATAGCTAAGTCATTTTACCAATGCCTCGTACTCACAATATATCGAATAAGTTATGCTGCTCTGCATATTTAGCTGTTTGAAATAGTGAAGGTAGGAAAGGATGAAGTGTAGATAAACTTCAAATGGTTCTGGAAAACGTGTAACTGATTACTGGCAATTACTGTTTCAAACCGGAGTTACGAAAGCAGATGGCAGATAGAACAGTCATATGAAGAAAGGCAGCTAGACTGACGGAAGGCCGGAATAAGTAGCCCTGGGAGTTAGCCTGTAATTGTAAGCTATGGCAGACTGACAGGCTGGTCAGAGGACAAGAATTTCAAGACGGTAGACATAATTTTTTTCCCCGTATTGGAGTGTTATTAGAATATAAAATTTAAGCCAAAGGCCAGGAGCTGGGACCTACGAGGTCATTTAGCGCTGAAAATAATGTTAAAATAATGGTTAGGAGAGGGTGGAAAGTAAGATGGAAGAAAGAGAATATGAACAGAGGTATACTAAAAGGAATAAAGGGGCTTGCAGCTAGGGGCCGAAGGGATACTTACAAGAACCTTAAGTAATGCCTACAGTGCACCGCCCTGATGACATTACCAAGCCCCCACCGGATTTTTTTCCGTAGGGTGAGGACTGGAATCATTATCTAGAAGATGAAACCTATTCATATGGAACAAGCCCACGGGAGCCAATGACTTGAAATTTAAGGTCCCAAAAAATATGGTGTTCATTTAGGAAGGTAAGAGGAGGTAAAGGAAAATACAGAAAGGAAGAGATCTCACTTATTAAAAGAGAGAAAAAAAGAAATTAATAAATTAACAAATAGACAAAAATGAATTAAAATGCAAGGAGAATGGTATTAGGGTAGTAATCCATTGCACCTTCGCTTGAACTTCTCAAGTTCCAATGGCACGGCATCGATTACAACTGAACTTCTGAAGTTGCAACTGCACGACATCCTCTACAACAAGTTTCCTAAAAGCACGAGAGGGTGAAAAAGACACCACTGAAGAAGAAAAAAAAGCAGGATATCTTCCCATGTCCTGTGGGAAATTACTATTCCATCTACCTGCCGACGAAAAAAGTAGGAAAGGCTGCCTGCAAGCAGAATGCCGTCGAAACGGCGATTATTTTCAGTAACACTGACCTAAAAGAGGGACTCCTTTCAGATTACTTTTTCTTTGGGGGCAATTTGACATAACAAAATTGAATATAATGTCCTAAAAAATCTTGAAAAATATCATCATCATTCCTATTATCGCCTCGGATGGAGATGATATTATCAGAAAAAACAAATTCTGTCTCACAAACATAAACAATAGACTTGGAGAGAGAGAGAGAGAGAGAGCGAGTTTATTTCACAAGCATTATAATTACCATGTGTTTCTTGAAAACAACATGCTGATGCTAAGAGAGAGAGAGAGAGAGAGAGAGAAGAGAGAGAGAGAGAGAGAGAGAGAGAGAGAGATTTCACAAGCATTTATTTCACAAGCATTATAATTACCATGTGTTTCTTGAAAACAACATGCTGAGAGAGAGAGAGAGAGAGAGAGAGAGAGAGAGAGAGATTTCACAAGCATTATAATTATCATGTGTTTCTGAACCACAACATGCAGAGAGAGAGAGAGAGAGAGAGAGAGAGAGATTTCACAAGCATTATAATTATCATGTGTTTCTTGAAAACAACATGCTGAGAGAGAGAGAGAGAGAGAGAGAGAGAGAGAGAGAGAGAGAGAGAGAGAGAGAGAGATTTCACATTATAATTATCATGTGTTTCATTATAATTATCATGTGCTTCAACATTGCTGAGAGAAGAGAAAAACAACATGCTGAGAGAGAGAGAGAGAGATTTCACAAGCATTATAATTACCATGTGTTTCTTGAGCTGAGAGAGAGAGAGAGAGAGAGAGAGAGAGAGAGAGAGAGAGAGAGAGAGAGAGAGAGGAGAGCAGATTATAATCATCTTGTGTTTCTTGAACACAACATGTTGAGCTGAGCTGAGAGAGAGAGAGAGAGAGAGAGAGAGAGAGAGAGAGAGAGAGAGAGAGATGATGCATGACAATGAGCATCAGTTATGTACTCGGCGTCTCCTTCCTCAAGGCCAGAAACTGCTCCCGAAAGACAAGCAAATGTATAAAAGGCGGCTTGTGGAGCACGCACTCAAGGTATTCTTCAGACTTTGCACGCACTCCTCTCCATCCACTTCTAGAAAGACTCCGTCTCGGGAACCTTTATCAATTCCTTATCGATATGGCCACATCGTTTGGCCTTCTGTGTGTGTGTGTGTGTGTGTGTGTGTGTGTGTGTGTGTGTGTGTGTGTGTGTGTGTGCTGAGGGGAGGGGAAGGGGAGGGGAGATAGATAAAGATGGATTACTGAAGCTTGCAAGGTGAGATTTGCTTAGCGAAAGGAGAGGGTAGGGAGGAAATATTAGAACAAGAAAGAAAAGAGGAAAGAAAGAAAGAAAGAATGAAAGAAAGAAAGAAAGAAAGAAAGAAAGAAAGGAAGGAAGGAAGGAAGGAAGGAAGGAAGGAAGGAAAGAAAGAAACTGACTGGTTTAAATCACTCGAATCGACTCATTCTACTATACCTCGGAACCCAAATTGGACTGGTATATCCTGGTTATCTTGATAACAGGGAAAATGCAGTAATTAAATAGCATACCAAATACCATAAACAATGAATGATAATTAATATATAATAAAAAAATAAAATTTAATACACAAATTAAATCTAATAAAGTCAACGGTGTGAACCAGGAAGAATAATCCCTTCACTGCGCGCTCATTAAAACAACGTGCATGCCAAGTCAGCTGTTCGAAATCGCCCCTTAGTCTAAATACGGTTTAGATGAGATACGCTAAGATTTTCAAATAAAGTTCTTCATTGTAAATAAAGTCTTAATTAAAAGAACACCAAAATATTCTAAAAATGTTCACCGGTTTTTCCGTAAAATGCCATGATTTTTACGTAACACAACTGTAATATAATACCGACATATGTTTTCGCCAATAAATTCAATTTCCAATTTAAAAATGTTCATTACGGCTCTATTCCACCATGTAATTCATTTATTACAAAAACGCCATTTTTACAGTTACAGGCACGTCGAACACCATGTAGTAAAATAACTTTTTATATCATTTAAATGCTCAGTAAACCGAAGTTCTATAAGATGCTGCTCACGGAATACCTGCTGATTCTTAGCTCCCTTCCTACTGAATCAGTCCCTGAACCAGGAATGCTTCCTTCATTTTACAACTTGAAATTGTGGGTCGGTCACTGCTAGGTTATCGACCAATCACAAATCTGCAGGTTTCAATACAGTACCTTAAAACACTACCTAAAACCGCCCCGCCCCCACAACCCCCTTGAAAATCGGACGGACTGTAGACTGGTATCCAGGTAGCCATAATGTAATCTGCAAACCTATTGGCCGAGCATAAGGTATCACTATTACATGCACCTAAGTTTAATAAAAGTTCAGCAATAATAGCACCGCTGCCTTATAGTGTTTCTTACTTATGTACAGCTGTTAATGCATGAAGAAATATACATTTCTGCATGACCTATCTTCACTTATTTAATATTATTCTTTTCTGTTTTAGCCTTTCTCATATCTGAGTATTCTTTCCAGTAATAACAATAGCACCGAAGCCGTATGGTGTTTCTTACTTGTGTCCCGCTGTTAATGCATGAAAAAAGTTAAGTATACCTTAGTTTAACCAGACCACTGAGCTGATTAACAGCTCTCCTAGGGCTGACCCGAAAGATTAGACTTGTTTCACGTGGCTAAGAACCAATCGGTTACCCAGCAACGGGACCTACAGCTTATTGTGGAATCCGAACCACATTATACCGAGAAATGAATTTCTATCACCAGAAATGAATTCCTTTAATTCTTCACTGGCCGGCCCAGAGACTCGAACGCAGGCCCAGCAAGGTGCTAGCCGAGAACGATATCGACCCGTCCAACGAGGAACTTGTTGATGCATGAAGAAACATACATTTCTATATGACCTATCTTCACCTACTTCATCTTCTTCCCTTTTTCTTTGTCCCCTCTCACACCTGAGGATCTCCTTTCTCGTGGATGTCTGTTATGCAAGTTGTTCATAAAAACATCCCACGGCTGGATTCAAGGTCCATTAAGTGACTCAATGTTCGTTACCTGGGCTGCATAATTATGCCTCTCCGCTGTCTATTAAATGCGCAAGCACGTCTTGGCAGTTACATAAGGGCGTATTAAAATCCCTGAGGCTTATTACAACCTGTTTTCACACTAGTTGTTAGTTAGGTAAACATACCCCGTCTTAACAATTCTCTGCATGTTAACTAGGTGGGTGCAATAAGGTACACCATTTTTTGTAAAGCATTACTCCTTTTGTCAGTATTACAAATACCTCAATCTCATCATCTTTACGTTAAATTGACTCTTATCAGATACAGAGGGGTTCTTTGCAAAAAATAACTAATATTTATTTACAAGTTAATGTAGCATGCTTGTCGAATAATATTCATTTTTCTATCGGTATTTCAAGCAGCGCGCCAATGCGTGACCTATTTTGTGTAGCATGTTTCATGACCTAAAAACATTTTGAAGCTTGAATTTCAAAGCAGTGGCCCCGGTGGGCTTGTTCCATGTAAATAAGGTTCATATTCCCTATATCGAGATGTACCGAGATGATCAGGCAAATGTGCATTAAAATACCTCATGTAATATACACATCAAGTGCGCTGATCCATCATATGCCGAGTTATCCCAGGCCAGTCAGGCAAGGAGCGATAGGTCAGGTTAGGTTAGGTTACATCTGAATAGGTTATTAAGATATGTTTTGATAGTTATGGAAAATGAAGGGCAAAAGGCCACTGACCAATAGGCCGAGTGTAAGCGATGGCGTGTAATACATCCAACTTCACATACAGATTTTCAAGTCACTTGCACAAACTCTACGACGGGGAACCTCCAGGATAATAAATTGATAAATAAAAAATAAATAAATAAAGGAAACACTAGTTAACCTGACCTTTCTCATTATCACCAGCACAAACTATAATTCTGAACCTTCGATATTGTTATTATCCTATTACAACATTACCATTCACCATCTTGTGAGAGAAAATATAAGAATGAACCTCCTTGCAAACACTACGAGCCTGCGGGACTGGGGAGTTTAATGTCAGCAGTACATTATCCCAATTTCTTTCTTTCTTTAAATCTTTAGCTGAAAACATTCATGGACAGAGTCAACAGACTATAAACCCATGAGAGCTCCGAAGGGAAACCAGCCTCGAGAGAGAAAAAGTCAGAGGAAAAGGTGATAAATGAGGGGATAGAAAATAGACTAATTATAAACCTATGGGGGCTCCGAAGGGAAACCAGCCTCGAGAGAGAGAGAGAGAGAGAGAGAGAGAGAGAGAAAAAGTCAGAGGAAAAGGTGATAAATGAGGGAATAGAAAATACAACCGATACACCTGAATTCAGAAATCAGCAGAAAAGAGGAACATGCCACTCATACATACTATGTGTAAACATTACAATAGCAAAAGCATGGTTAATATGAACCCCCTTCCATTAAATCTTTATATGAGCCATTTAAATTAAAACATAAACTAACATCAGAGAGCACTGCCTCATTCCTTTCAAATAAAAATGAAAATAACATTCTGGGCAGCTGCCACAAGCAGCGTGTAGTTTTCTAGCATCGGTTAATACTGCTCAGTCTGCTAGTTAGTTTCCTGTAAAAGAAAACTATTGTGCCGGCTTTGTCTGTCCGTCCGCACTTTTTCTGTCCGCCCTCAGATCTTAAAAACTAATGAGGCTGGAGGGCTGCAAACTGGTATGCTGATCATCCACCCTCCAGTCATTAACCAAACCAAATTGCAGCCCTCTAGCACCAGTAGTTTTTAAAATCTTATTTAAAGTTAAAGGTAGCCATAATCGTGCACCTGGCAACGATATAGGACAGACCACCACCGGCCAGTGGTTAAAGTTTCATGGGCCGCGGCTCATACAGCATTATACCGAGACCACCGAAAGATAGATCTATTTTCGGTGGCCTTGATTATACGCTGTACAGAAAAATCGATTGCGCCGAAGAAACTTCGGCGCATCGTTACTTGTTTTATTTTGGCTACCAATAAAATGTGGAATAGTTTGCCAATCGCATTTGTGGAATCTTCTGTCCTCCAAATGTTTAAGCGAGGAACGAACTCATTCCTCTCTGTTGACGTCTCCTGAATATCAGGGCTATTGGTTTCATTTCCTATTCCCTTATATTTATCTATCTATCACCTTTACCTAAGTTTGTCTCTCTCTGCAGGTTAATTTCCCTTTGAAGTCCTCTTGGGTTTATTGTCTGTTCAATCTATCCATAAGGATTTTCAGCTGAAGAATTATAAGAAAAAACAAATAGAAACATATATACAAATATGCTGAAAATTTCAAGCACTTCCAACTTTACTATCTGTTTAGAATCTAAAACCTAAAAGTACAACACTCTGTCCATAAGGATTTTCAGCTGAAGAAATATAGGAAAAATTAAATAGAAACAGATATACAAATATGCTGAAAATTTCAAGCACTTCCAACTTTACTATCTGCTTAGAATCTATAAAACCTAAAAGTACAACACTCTGTTCATAAGGATTTTCAGCTGAAGAATTATAGGAAAAAAGAAATAGAAACAGATACACAAATTATGAAGGCACTTCAACTTTACTATCTGGAAATAAAACCTAAAAGTACAACACTCCGTCCATAAGGATTTTCAGCTGAAGAATTATAGGAAAAAAGAAATAGAAACAGATACACAAATTATGTAGAAATATTTCAGGCACTTCCAACTTTACTATCTGCTTAGAATCTATAAAACCTAAAAGTTAACGATCCCTGGCAGCAACGCATTACAGCAGAAAAGAAAGGATCTCCAAATTTGGTGGAAAAACCTTACAAAACTCCCCAATTTGTTTACTGTAAATGACAGGAATAATGAATGCTAGACAACACCAACACTAAAATGTTAAAAATGCAGCAAATCTAGTGTTGTAAGGCAACACTAGAAGGAAGGTTTTACTGCTGCAACAATACATTTTGTAATAGTTTTGTAATGGAACACTTGAAAAGAAAAGATCAGTGCTGGTATAAACACGGCTCGAAAAAAAGTGCTAGTGTAGAAAACACATCTAATAAAAACTCTTAGTGCTGCAACACAACACTTAAAAGAAACGATTAGTGATGGAACACAACACTTAAAAGATACTCTTCCTGTTGCAACACAACACTTGCAAACATACAACACAAAATTCTTACGCACTTACATGCAATACTACATTTGGAACATTTACAAGACTCTTGGCGCTTAACACAACTCTTAAGAGACAATATCTCCGCTGCAACACAAATCCTAAGTGATACTGTTAGTGCCGAAACACAATAAATAAACTGGTAGTGCAGCAACACAAAAATCAATAAAATTCAAAACGTTCTAGAAAACTATTACGCGTTTAAAATGCAACACTGTCCTTTACAAGAAACTGTCGGCGCTGCAACACAACACTTAAAAGAAAGTTTCACAGCTGAAACGCAACACAAAAGGAAACAAGTAAAAAATGCGCCGAAGTTTCTTCGGCAATCGAGTTTTCTGTACAGCCGCTACTGCGTACAATCAAGGTCACCGAAAATAGATCTATCTCTTGGTGGTCTCGGTATGATGCTGTATGAGCCGCGGCCTATGAAACTTTAACCACGGCACGGTGGTGGTGTATCCTATATCGTTGCCAGACGCACCATTACGGCTAACTTTAACCTTAAATGAAATAAAAACTACTGAGGCTAGAGGGCTGAAATTTGGAATGTTTGATGATTGGAGGATGGATGATCAGCATACCAATTTGTAGCTCTAGCCTCAGTAGTTTTTGAGATCTGGGGGCGGACAGAAAAAAGTGCGGACGGACAGACAAAGCCGGCACAATAGTTTTCTTTTACAGAAAACTAAAACTGGACCAATTAAGCAGCAAAATAAAAAAAATTAACAGGTTAAAGTGTCACAACACAAATTCGATTAATGAATTTCCCGTCATTATAGCACTTACATGCGGATATATATATCCATTTCCCATAAAAAACCGAAGAAAAGGGTGATTTTCCAATTACTGATAAATCCTGGGAGATTGAGTTTAAATGCCGTAAGAAAAATTGTGTTTAAAACCAGAATTTTCACAGACAAAATACTAGCCTCCGTTTTAGATGACCGACCATATGTAAAATCAGTTCGTGTTGCTGTCATGCAAGCAAGTACTTGAGAGAGAGAGAGAGAGAGAGAGAGAGAGAGAGAGAGAGAGAGAGAGAGTTGAACAAAACCCCACTCTACTGAATGTGTATATATATACATATATTTACATATATATATATATATATATATATATATATATATATATATATATATATGAATATATACTGTTATACTATATGTATATATATATATATATATATATATATATATATATATATATATATGTGTGTGTGTGTGTGTGTGTGTGTGTGTGTCACGTTCAGTGCAGCTGTGAAGTGCAACGCTTCTTTTCCTGATGCAAATCGATCAAAGATCACCACAAGTACAAAACACCGGCGTAAATTTACATAAACACTGATGAAAGTCACACCTTGCTTCATGAGATTCCTCAAACAACCTCCAACTGCTTTAACTACGCGCTCGTAAATTACACAATTACTAAACTAAATAACGTAAAATATTCGGCAAGAATTTGAATGTTGTGAAAGGAAATATGTTCAGCTAACCAACAACATGACGTCCTTTCTCGGCCTCGCATATTTGGGGGGAAGGTTGGAGCAACTGTAAAGTTGCATTAGCACTTGTCATCCCTATGAAGACGGAGAAAGGCTGAGGAAATAATAAAGTTGCTTTGACACTTGTTATATCTGCCAAAATAGAGGAAGGCTGAGATATAATAAAAAGTTGCATTAGCACTTGTCATTCTGCAGAAACAGAGAAAGGCTGAGAAATAATAAAGTTGCATAAGCACTTGTCATATCTGCCAAAAAGAGAAAGGCCGAAAAAACAAAGTTGCTTTAGCACTTGCCATCCCTGGGAAAATGGAGAGAAGCTGAGAAATAATAAAGCTGCTTTAGCACTGACTAACCAGGTGACATTTCCTAGCACTTATTACGGGGCAAAATAATAACTGTCCTTTCTCCTGAGTATTTTTTGCCTGAATTACTCATCTGATCCTGCAACTCTCCATCCTGGTACAACATTAGCTGGCAGCTCTTCCTTCCTCATCACATGTCCAAACCACCCATAACTTTGAAATAATAACACTGATATACTTTATTACAGCTCAGAGTAATGTAAAACTACAACAACACAGACAATATGGAAACACATCTACTCGGAAAGAAAGACTGAACAGTTTGAGTAACATTCAAACATTACTAAAAAGTTTCATAATTTACTTCCATTTTTATCTGTTTATTGATAATTCGTCAATTGATTTTTTCTCTTCTAATAACTAATTTCTTCTTTCTGTATTTCCTGTTACCTCTATTACTCCTTTCAAATGAGCACCATATTCTTTGGAAGCTTGAATTTGAAGCCAATGGCCATTTTTTTGGTGTGTTTGTTCCATATGAATAGGGTTCATCTTCTGAATAATAATAATAATAATAATAATAATAATAATAATAATAATAATAATAATAATAATAATAATAATGTGACTTGAAATTCAAGCTTCCAAAGAATATGATGCTCATTAGGAAGTAAGAGAAGGTAAGGGGAAAGGGAAATACAGAAATAATAATAATAATAATAATAATAATAATAATAATAATAATAATAATAATAATAATAATAATAATAATAATAATAAACCTTTACAACTACTCTGAGACTGACTGAATGGCTTCTGCTTGGGTGGGCCAAGCATAAAAGCATTGCACACACACACACTCCAAAACCCTCGAGAGAATGCAATCGTATGACCGTCCCTCCCGCACCATCGGCGGCGGTTACCACCTGCAGCAGATAGCCTGAAGTGCCTTCTTACTCGAGAAGGACCACGCCTCTCTAATGAAGGCTGGGCGTGAGGTGGAGGGGAAGGCTCCTTCCTACTACCACTCCTACTAATAGAAATCTAACAGTAATGCTAATATTTTATCACGACGGATAACCACAAAATATTTATGCGGCCAACAGAATAATAGAATGATAGAGATTGAGTAAAATAAAGTTCTAAACAAGTGATAAATAGCGCCGAAGTTTCTTCGGCGCAGTCGAGTTTTCTGTACAGAGCATAATCAAGGATACCGAAAATAGATCTGTCTTTCGGTGGTCTCGGTATAACGCTGTATGAGCCACGGCCTATGAAACTCTCAGCCGGCCGTGGTGGCCTGTGCTGTTGCGTTGCCAGAAGCACGATTATGGCTAACTTTAACCTTAAATAAAATAAAAACTACTGAGGCTAGAGGGCTGTAATTTGGTATGTTTGATGATTGGGGGGGTGGATGATCAACATACTAACATGCAGCCCTCTAGCCTCAGTAGTTTTTAAGATCTGAGGGCGAACAGAAAAAGTGCGGACGGACAGACAAAGCCGGCACAATGGTTTTTTTTTTTCAGAGAACTAGAAACGTGGTGAAATCCCGTCCATCACCGAAGGGGGTTATTTCAATCCAGACTGAAAACTATGTGGTATTGACACCAGGCACTTATAAATACGCTGTCTGTCAGAGGAAAAGAGGACAGAATAATGGAAGTCATCAGATAATACTAACTAACCTTGTGATATGAGCAGTAAGAAATAAAATAAATTCATCCCTGACACTCATACCCGTTCAAAAACTTGTCTCCAAAATCTCCCAATTTCAAATAAAAATTCACTCAGATATTATCAAAGCGGTATCTAAATATAGAGAACCTTCTCTAATCCGGGTGCTGAGAGCACCCTTATTATTATTATTATTATTATTATTATTATTATTATTATTATTATTATTATTACTCAGAAGATCTCTATTCACAGGGGCCACAGACTTGAAGTTCAAGCTTCCAAAGAATATGATGTTCGTTTGAAAGAAGTAACAGAAGGTAATATGAAACACAAAAAGAGGGGATCAGTTATTAGAAAAAAATAATTAACAGATTAATAAATCAAATAGATAAAAACATAAGTAAATCATTACAATACAAGGAGAATTCTTTTAGAGTACTAATGCACTGCACAATCTCTTGAACTTCTGAGGTTCCAAATTGCACAACATCCTCAGTAGGGAGACTTGTTCCACGGTCCAACGCTGAGAGGAACAGAGGACCTCTGGAACTGAGAAGTTCGGCCTGGAATTAAGGAACTGCTCCAGTATCTCGAACACGTGCTTCAACGGAAAATTACAAGGGAGCAAAAATGCCTACAAGTCCGATTTAACATAATCTAATTGCTGGCAAAACCGCAAGAACAAATTGGCTTCTGTTAAGGTGTCTGATCTGGACTAGTTTCACACTTTCACTGCAAAATACTGCCTCACTGCCTTTTCTGGTGTTGTTGTAACACCCAACACCCCACCCCTCCCCTTTTTTTATACCATCATATAATCTTATCTTGTATATCAATCTATCATCGAATCAGTCAAATTCACGATCACTCTCAGTTTAATATGTAACTGAATTTCTCCACGTTAGATTACACTCACTGCAAAATACTGCCTCACTGCCTTTTCTGGTGTTATCAGCCCCCTCTTTTTATACCATCATATAATCTTATCTTGTATATCAATCTATCATCGAATCAGTCAAATTCACGATCACTCTCAGTTTAATATTTAACTGAATTTCTCCACGTTAGAATGGGAGGGAAGGGGAGTTACCACCTACAGCGCACATTCAGCGGCGCGCTGTAAGCAGCATTATGAGTTTGGCAACTTTCCTTTGGAGGCAAAGCAGCACCGCTCACCGCCTTTTTATTATTCATCTATTCCCTTCAGTCTCTTCTTGCTAAGATGACCAATTTTATTTGGCTTTTTCCTTTAGCCAATTGTCTCTCATTGAGGACAAATCTTTTGGGCAATTCTTCGTGTAAGGCTAGAAATATGACTCAGTGGTCTTGTTAAACTAATAATAATAATAATAATAATAATAATAATAATAATAATAATAATAATAGGTTCTAATTAAAATATAAAAATAAAATTGCTATCTTATCATCATCGATATTTCACATACAATTACTGGCGTCTCTTCTTTATATTTTCTGCGCCATCAGCCGCTATTACCGATCTTCAAGAGAATTAGACTATTTTTAATCATTTCATTATAATCTTCCGTTCTAACCAGTCTGCCTGTCTTTCAAAGAGTATGATCATTACTTTTCAGTCCTAGACTGCCCTAATTCTCTCTGTGCAACACGCTCAACCCACATCAGCCCTCTAATTGGCACCTTTTAACGTATTTGCAACATTACTAACCAAAACACTTCACTCCACTTGAGGAGGTTAGGCTCAACAGACGACAATCGACCAGGTTCTGATACATCCGTTGTGTCTGTAGGATAAAGTAATACGTGAATTATGTATCTGGTACTAGTCCATTGCGAGTCAAAGCCACCATGGTGGGATAGGGCATTATGCCACAGACCTCATATACATAAGGAGTTCTGCCGGGACCCGGAAGGCTCGAACGAACACAGTCATAAACAAACACATACAGTAAGTATGTATGTATATATATATATATATATATATATATATATATATATATATATATATATATATATATATATATATCACACACAACTAATAAATAACATAAAACTCTTGGAAAAAAAGTCAGCTAGCAATACCTATACAACACAATACACAGAGACCCCATTACAGAACAACGGAAACTGAACCACAACATACAATAAATAGAATACAGTAACAAACATCGAAGAAGGTATTATTAACATAACATTAGAGAAGACAGGAAAAAAAAAAAGATACAAGAACCGACATAATTCACTCCATGAGGAGTTCGCCACTCGTACCGCTCTATAAGAGTAAGTGGCACTGACTCAGTCAGACTCTACTCCATTATCTAACCCCCCTCCCCACTCCTTTTCACCCCTCCCTCCATCCCCTACCCCCAAAGCACCCCCTACCCTCCTACCCTCCCTGATAAAAGCTCATCCGCTCGCTGAGATAAAAACAGCGCTCTGAAATCCTCATTATCTTAATACTTTTGGTGGGTTTTGCAACAGAATAACTCGACAAATAAACGAGCGATTTGAAATTTTTAAATTGAAAAAAAAAAAAAAATGTAGAAAGAGGGAAGTGCAAATGTAGCAGGTGGTCTTGTTCCCAAATTTTGAGTCAATCACAATGGCTAATCGCGTTCGCCTGCTTCAGTAATACACAGAACTCCAATTTATATTGGAACTAATTACCAGGGGAACGTAACATTCTTCATCATTACTACTGATGTGCATTACACAAGCTCTCAATTAATACACATGTGTGATCTCATTTTATAACACACACACATATACCTGAGTATATATAAATATGTATATGTATATACTGTATATATGTGTATGTGTATATATAATATATAATATATATACACATATATGTATATATATTATATATTACATATACACATATATACAGTATATATACATACACATATATACGGTATATACATATACATATGTATATATACACAGGTGTATGTATATATATTATATATTATATATACACACATATACAGTATATATACACATACACATATATACAGTATATACACATACATATTTATATATACACAGGTATATGTGTGTGTGTGTTATAAAATGAGGTCACACACGTGTATTTGTGCTACCCGCACCTCGAAACAGGCCAGAACAACCAAAGCCACTTTTCTTGATCCTTTCTCATCCCATGAACACAGAAATTGACAGGAGCATTCTGAAAACAGAGGCTCTATGTAAACACGATACACCCGGTATGTCAGAAATACAATAATGTCCGTACACGTTCACATCAGCATTGTAAACAACTCATCAACGGCCGTATGAATTGCTTCTACAGATGGTGATAGCATTACGAATAATAATAATAATAATAATAATAATAATAATAATAATAATAATAATAATAATAATATCAACTCCACGAAAGGGAAATTATATAATGGGTGGATTTCAAAGAAAGTATATGGAAATATATATATATATATATATATATATATATATATATATATATATATATACATATATAAAATGTGTATATATTTATATATATATATACATATATATATATATATATATATATATATATATATATATATATATATATATATATATATAATGCCATAAGACTTGCTCTATGGAAAATCAATACAAAGGCTTCAGTATAAAAACTGAAACCTAATAAAGCAATTAAGTGCCTCCACTTCCAAAAATAAAGAATAAAAATGACAAATAAAGTCATCTACGAAAAGCAAGGAATGGGAGGACAAAATAGAAATCTCTCTCTCTCTCTCTCTCTCTCTCTCTCTCTCTCTCTCTCTCTCTCTCTCTCTCTCTCTCTCATAAATGCCATAAACATGAAAACACAGACGGAGACTAAAAACATTATATATGTACATATTTACCCTTCAATGGCAGCTTCTTGTTGAAAAGGAAAAACAACTAATTACGTTATCATTGAGCATGCAACTTTCCCAAAACCTTGTGAATTTAATTAGCAACATGAAAAAAAGTTAGCTACACAGTTAACACTGAATTTTATAGTTCTCCTTAATCGTACAAAACCACCTAGATCAGGTTTTATGATTTACTTGCATTAGGAAGACTGAAAGACCCGACTGAAAGACCCTCATGTTAGTCATTAAGAACTGAAAACACTATAACGGAAAGAAAAGGTTTAAAGGCTCGATAAAACCGTTTAAATAGTACGAAATACCTCTCATACCTATAAAAAAAAAAAAGTCTGAAAGACAGTCTTTTTAAAAAAGGGATGACAGATCCCTCTCAATGTTAACTCTTGAAGACCAATCATGATATTTGCAGAAAGTCTGAAAAAATACCAAAGGCTCTCATCCTTACAAAAAAGTCAATAAACCCTTAAAAAAAAGTCTAAAAGACCAAATATGGTGTTAGTAAAGGTGCGAAAGACTCCTCATACCACGGGTAAAAGCTAAGGTTATAACGATTCCTGTATTCTAACAAGCCTGTGGCTACTTGGTGGGAGATGGAATGGAATTCAAAGAATGACAGCGACAGCAGAAAATCTTGTTCGCCAAAATCTCTCTCTCTCTCTCTCTCTCTCTCTCTCTCTCTCTCTCTCTCTCTCTCTCTCTCTCTGAAATCTGTCATAGAAATACTGTCGACCTGAGTCACACTGGCTACTCACTACTGAAGGCCAATTTGAAAGTCTAACATTTGGACAAGTGATAACATCTCTCTCGTACCCAAGTACAGTCTCTCTCTCTCTCTCTCTCTCTCTCTCTCTCTCTCTCTCTCTCTCTCTCTCTCT